>NW_022111309.1:4825505-4887525 GCF_000313985.2 Echinops telfairi | reverse complement strand
TTTCTACTTGAGCCCTTCATATTACCTCATTTCCCCCCTCCCTCCCCGCTCCCCCCTCCCTCGTGAACCCTTGATAATTTATAAATTATTATTGTTCTGTCATATCGTACACTGTCTAACGTCTCCCTTCACCCACTTTTCTGTTGTCCATCCCCCAGGGAGGAGGTTATATGTAGATCCGTGTAATCGCTTCCGCCTTTCTACTCCACCTTCCCTTCACCCTCCAGGCCTCGCCCATTTCACCACTGTCCTGAAGGAGTCATCTGTCCTGGATTCCCTGTGTTTCCAGTTCCTCTCTGTACCATGTACATCCTTTGGTCTAGCCAGATTTGTAAGGTAGAATTGGGATCATGATGGTGGGGGAGAGGAAGCATTTAAGAACTAGAGGAAAGTCGCATGTTTCATTGTTGCTACCCTGAACCCTGACAGGCTCATCTCCTCCCAGCGACCCTTCAGTAAGTGGGTGTCCAGTTGCCTACAGATGGGCTTTGGGTCTTCCACTCATTTACAATGATATGATGTTTTTGTTCTTTGATGCCTGATACCTGATCCCTTCTACAGCTCATGGTCACACAGGCTGGTGTGCTTCTTCCATGCCTGGCTATCAAAAGATACAGCATCTGGGGTCTTAAAGGCTTGAAGATAAACAAGCGGCCATCTCGCTCAGAAGCAACAAAGGATTAGACATTTTTAACCAGTTCCTAAGTGGTGCTCATGCTACTGGCTCACGGGGCACACAATGAAGGGCAACTATTTCAACAGTGCGCTCATTTAAAATCAGTGGTGGTTTGCATTTGGCTCTGATACCTCCATTTAAAAGCTGCTTCAGTGGAACTGATCTTGGGGATGGCCCAGGAAGGGCTAAGCAGCATTTTGCACTGTAACGCATGAGGATGGGGGCCACCTTGATGTCAGTTAACAACAGTTCATTTCATAGAGAAATGAGTTGATATATTCAAAATAACCCAGCCCATCGATGTCAAAAGATTAGAACACTGACTTTCCTTGAAGTCCACAGATCCTCGCATATGCTTGTTTAAGAAATAAGTTTTTACAGTCTTTGACATATGCTTAAAAAAGATTGATCGATTTTCTTGGGAATCATACCATAAATATAATTAGCCATATACTGTCGCCTTTGAATGGCCAACAGTTGGTTTTCAACATCTAAGGTCAGTTCCACATAAATTTGACCATTTCTGTAGGTGCAGATCTTCCAGAGAAGAATTCCAGGAAATGTCAGACAAGATGGACAGTCAGTTCTCCTCTCAGATATCTGAGATATCTTCGCTTGGGACAGAGAAGAATTATCGAGATCTGATGAGCTCTTGGCCACCCCCTCAACTCATTTTGCAGACTTGGTTTGAGCATGCTGTGTGACAGAGCTCTCCCAATGCACATCTTGCCAGTGAGTTGAATACCTATCTCTTCTGCTGACCTAGACTGGGTATGAGTCCTACTTGCTGGCGCCATCAAAAGAACTGAAATTGGATGCAAAATTAGTGTGTACGCGCTGTTTACTGGGGAGATCGTAAGCCCCAAATAGGAAACCTTACGACTCTATTTGAGTGATTTGTCTGCCCTGTATCTATAAAATAATATTATCTTTAAAGAGCAATTCTATAATATAGCTACTTTATCATGGATCGGATTGATTTTATCTTCAACCATAAAGCAAAACAAAAACAGCCCTATTAAACAGAGCAAAGCAATTCCTCCATTACTGCTTGTCAGCAGTAAGGATTAGACACACCCGTCTTCAAAATAACTAGTTGTGACTTAGTTGCCACTTTGCCTTGAATTTCCAGTCTCTTTTTAATGGGAACGACCCCCTTCTACCTCAAGTGTAATAAAAATGTTCTTTTAAACTTCTTCCATTAATGGCTTTTATGTAGATATTTTTATGCAGACCTTAGAGTGATATCTAAATTATTACTCTGAAAAGTCAAGTACACTTTTAAAGATACTGTCTAAAATTGCTATTGCCTCTGTGTGCATATATTGAAATGATTTCAGTGTGCATTTCAAGGAATAGGAGGCTACTGGTCTCTTAGCTAGGCAGCAATGTTAGCCAAAGCAGGGTTCATTTATCAAAATAGCTTTTTGCACGGTGCTTTCTCAAAGTAGTTTTTGTGTTCTCCAAGGCTGTTTAACTCATATCTGACATTTTACAGTATACTATTAAGATGTTTATATCATATGGTCATTTTAAGATAATCTGGTTTCAAATCTACCCAGGCCAAAGAATTTACTTCTACTATTGAAAGTGAAAACAATCCCTATCAAAGATGAAAATCTACTTAATTAAGCTACTTTTGATCTCTCATTCTGTCACTTCTTTGCTCTTTCTCCCTCATAATCCTGATAAGGGAAACACCCACGTCTTGATTTACTGGTCTCTAAGTAATCCAATGGTGTTTGCTATGGCATTGGCCATGATCAATAACTAATTATTAAACCAGCATTTCTTTCCAGGGCTCCTTGTTAAAAATTGCTTTTGGCTGAGAGAGAAGGAAAAAGGTCGTCACTTTGACATGGTTGCAAGTCTTTCAAAATCCAGTGGGCCGTCCAATTGAATTACTGTCCTAAACTAATTGATATAAATTTGAACAGAAGAATGCTTGTTACTGCAGAATCTCACAATGAGATCTTTGGCAAGGAAACATTGAGGAGGAAAAAAAAAATCCTGGGACCAATGACAAAGCATCTACACATCACTCTAGAATTGGAAATGAGAGAGAAAGCAAGTGAGCGAGAGAAAGAGAGAGGGAGGAACAGGAGTTGCTGCACACAGCTTGATCCCATATTCCCACTTAACATACATGTAATGTGGTGAGCACGGAGGCTGTCACTCTTCAATTTTTATGGCCCTAAAAGGACACAGAGTCCTTTGATATATTATTAACTTATGGAATGATTATCACTTGCAAAGCGTTTGAATGACAGCTGTCATTACATGGTACCTGAGGCTATTGGCTGGGACCAAACAGACAAGATGCTGCCTTAAGATTGACACAACTTTCAAAACCAGGACTGTAAAAAGATCATCACTGAGCATTGCTGACACAAAAAAATTAACGGTTTCTCTCTGTACTGCCGCCCCCATCCCTGCTGGCCATGCCCCTGCAGTAAATTGGTGAATCGCAAGAGAGTGACGAATGAAGCTTCTTGCATAAAATCGTTCCTGCTTACCCATTGATTCAAAATCATATTTGATTTAACCATTCAACACAGATATTTGTTTGCTGAGAAGGTTCAATTTTGAGAAACTTCACTAATAGAGGTAGCAAAACCCCCCAAACCCCCAAATGCCTACTGTTTTCGGGTAGACTCTGACTCATAGTAACTCTGTAGAACAGAGTAGAACTTCTCACAGAGCTTCCAAGGCCGTAAACCTTTACAGATTCTGAGGGGGTACCCTCCCCCCAGATGGAAAAAGTGTGCTATGAAAGCTCTGCTCAGCAGAGCCTTTTTTCCATTTTAGTGGAGTACCCCTTTGTCGATTGTCATATGTTTGTCCCACAAAATGGCTGGTCGATTTGAACTGCTGACTTTCAGTTACCAAATTACCTGACTGCTTTAGCCAGTCTATTAGCAAGGTCCACAGATAGAGCTACAGAGTGAGACATAGGTCTATTCCCCTACCGATTTGTAGAAGATTTGTTAACCTTGTGTTTCTCATTGTACTTCAGAAATACTGATGTCCAATAACAATTATAGCAGTAGTGATGGTTCCATGGTAGAATTATTACCATTTATGCATGAGGCCTAGGTTCAATTCCTAGCCAATGCACTTCCTGCACAGTCACCATCAGTTTGTCAGTAGAAGCTTGTACACTGCTATGATGCTACAGAGATTTCAGCAGAACTTTCAGACTAAGGTCGGTTAGGTAAGAAGTCAAGCCTGACAGCCTAATTCAAAAACCAGCACTATCATCCAATTATAACCCAAATCCTCACAACTGGACCAATAGGTAACATCATGACAAACGGAGAAGATTGAAGCTCTAAAGGATTTCATCTTGCTTGGATCCATAATCAATGCTCTCAGAAGCAGCAGTCAAGAGATCAAATGACACACTGCATTGAGTAGATCTACCGCTCAAGACCTCTTTAAAATGTTGAAAAACAAGGATGCTACTTTGCAAACGAAAGTATGCCTGACCCAAGTCATGGTATTTCCAGTTGCTTCATATGCCCGTGAAAGTTGGTCATTGAATAAGGAAGTACAGCCAGAATGCTCCTTGGAAGCAAGGGTGGGCCGGTAGTTAGGAGAGACTAGTCCTTGGAGAAGGAAGTCATGCTTTGTAAAGTAGAGGCGCAGCAAAAAAAAAGAAAAAAGACTGCCCTCTTAGCAAAATGGGTTGATACAGTGGCTGCAAGAAGGTGCTCAAATCTAAGAATTGAGAGCTTGTGAGATTGAGTTAAGACCAGGCAGTGTTCTATTGTATATAGGGTCACTGTGGGTTGGAATTGACTTGCTGGCACCTGTAGTAGTTAGATCATTCTAGGTGAACTTGAGTATGCCTAAAAATGTTGGGGTGGAATCCAACCTGTCAAACCTCATGATACTTCTTTGGGGGTGTGGCTGGGGAAGGAGGCTGGAACCTCCTCCTCTTTCTGCCCCCTTACCTTCCTGATCGGTGGGACTATGCTACTGACCCTGAGAGCTGTCAGTGCCCTGCCGTGTTGTAACTGACCTTGAATCCATGTGACTCTGGGCTCACAGCCTGTGATCTTTGTGCATTCCATATCACCTTTCCACATCATTACATGTGGCTATGTGAGTGTGAAGAGGGACTTACGGACTTGGGGTGGAATGGCCGGGGATGCCTTCTTGATATCTAATTACTTCTTGAGTCACTGTAAGGCTGTGTGACCTGATTGACAGGCTAGACTCCACCCCTACACTTTTATTTATCAAGTTGACATGAAAGTGTGAACGACCGCAGGCATCCAAGTTTGTCCCGAGAACCTGTGGTGATTTCAGAGGTTAGAAAATCCATACCTAACAATAGAAATAAAACCAACATATCAATCATAGCACTTCATTTGTACATAGATCAAATTTTCTAAGGAACACTGCATTCTGTCGGATTGATTTGTTCTTCTGGCAATCTATGGGCTATTTAATATTCTTTGCCGACATCCTAATGAAAGCATCAATTCTTCTTTGGCCTTCTTTTCTTATTGTCTGGCCTCTACATGCGTACGAGGGGATTGAAATTACTTGGATCAGGAGCACGCTTATCGTCACAGTGACATTGACAGAGATATTTTGTAGTAGATTTATCTAACAAAAGACATAGTTGGATTTTCTGACTGCTGATTCCCTGAGCATTGATTGTTGATCCAAATAAAACTTAATTCTCAGCACCATCCATCTTTTCTCCATTTATGGTGATGTTGCATATTGGTCGAGTTGTGAGAATTTTTCGTTTCCTTATTATGAGTTGTATTCCATATTGGATACCAGAGTCTTTGACCCAAGTCATGATATTTTCAATTGCCTCCTGCACATTCTAAAGCAGGACAATGAATAAGGAAGACTAAAGAAGAATTGGTGATTTTGAATTATGATGTTGGCAAGGATTATGAAATATGCTGTGTTAGTCTGGGTAGACCAGAGAAACAAATCCATGGACACACATATGTGTATAAGAAAGAGATTTATATACAAGAGCAATTGAACATTGAGAAAACATCCCAGCCCAGTCCAGATCAAGTCCATAAGTCAGATATTAGCCCATATGTCCGATACCAATCTATAAAGTCCTCCTCAGACTCACGAAACACATGCAATGACTCAGAATGTAGAAGATCACAGGCCAGTGGGTACAAAGTCTTTGGATCCAGTGTCATTGGAAACATCTCAGCTAGGGCAGGGGTCTCTGCATCAGTGTGGGTCCATGTGTCTTGCCAGCTGCTCTGTCTCCCAGGGAGTGAGCAGAGTCTCCCACCTCCAAGGAGGAAATACAGGATTTCCCAGAATTCTTAGGAGAAGGCCACACCCACACAGAGGCCTCCTTGTCTAGGATCTCATTGACAGGCTAGACTCCATCCCCTACACTCTTTTTTTTTTTTTTGGTGTTTGAAGATTCATAGTCACACAAAAAGAAGGAAGAGAAAAAAAAGAAACCTCAAACTCACTGTCCTGGAGTCCATGCTGATTCATAGAGAGCCTATAGGACAGGGTGGAAGTGCCCCGTGAGTTTCTGAGAAAGTAAATCTTTCTTTTATTTTTTTAAATCATTTTATTAGAGGCTCATACAACCCTTATCACAATCCCTACATATATCAATTGTGTAAAATTGTGTAAAGCACATTTGTACATTCATTGCCCTCATCATTCTCAAGACATTTGCTCTCCACTTAAGCCCCCAGCATCAGGTCCTCATTTCCCCCCTCCCTCCCCGCTCCCCTTCCCTCATGAGCCCTTGGATAATTTATAAATTGTTGATTTTGTTTGTCATTGCTCTGTCCGATGTCTCCCTTCACCCACTTTTCTGTTGTCCGTCCCCCAGGGAGGAGGTCAAATATAGATCCTTGTAATCGGGTCCCTCTTTCCAACCCACTCTCCCTCTATGCTCCCAGTATCGCCACTCACACCACTGGTCCTGAAGGGATCATCCGCCCTGGATTCACTGTGTTTCCAGTTCTTATCTGTATCAGTGTACAGCTTCTGGTCTAGCCAGACTTGCAAGGTAGAATTCGGATTATGATAGTGGGTGGGGGGGAGGAAGCATTTAGGAACTAGAGGAAAGTTGTATGTTTCATCATTGCTACATCGCACCCTGACTGGCTCGTCTCCTTCCAGAGACCCCTCTGCAAGGGGATCTCCAGTGGCCTACTGATGGGCTTTGGGTCTCCACTCCGCACTCCCCACATCATTCACTATGGTAAGATTTTTTTGTTCTGATGATGCCTGCTACCTGATCCCTTCGACACCTTGTGATCACACAGGCTGGTGTTCACCCCTACACTCTTACTCCTCAAAATTGACAAATGATTACATAACGACCACAATGCCATGGGCTGCTTCAAGTCTTATGATCACATAACGACCACAATGCCATGGGCTGCTTCAAGTCTTTTGAGCCCTCTTTGCTTTCAGTTTATTAATGAGTCTAAGTCCAATCCCGAAACCTCATTCTCTCTATTTAGCTGAGCATCTTGGGTTATTCCTTCAGAGTACAGATTGAATAAGTATGATGAAAGGGTATAACCTGGACACAAAGCTTTCTTGATTTTTTTTGGTACAAGAAGATTTAGATAAGCTCACTTAAAAGCAGCTTTTGCATATTCAAACTAAGGTATCTGGCTGGTAATTTGAGTCTCACTAGTGCTGTTCAAATATTTTATCTTCCCAACCCAAATCCATTGCTTTTGAGTTGATTCTATGACCCTATAGGACAAGGTAGAATGGTCTCTATAGGACAAGGAAAAACTTGGCTGTAGAATGTCTAAGGTTTCAAATCTTTATGGAAGCGTACTCCTACATTTTCTCCCATGGATTGGATAAAGCTGGAGGAGTTGTCTGATTCTACACCAACTTCATAATTCTTATGGCCGTAGTTACACGCTGGCTATAGCAGGTTTTATTACCTATATCACCAAACGTGATGCCTGTGATGGTCAATGGGTTACGTGTGAACTTGGCTAGACTATGGTTCTCAGTAGCTTGGCAGACATTGATCGATCACTTCCATAACATAATATAATCATCAGTTTTGTGACCTGATGCGAGCAGTCAGCAAAGCCAATTCGTTAGAAGACCAGCCGTTGAAAATGGCTCAGGTCCCTTGGTGGTGTGGTCCCCTGAGAAATCAATGGATGCTCTGGCACAGCTCTTTTGTGCCATCCCGCACATGACCTCTGGTTCTTGTGACATCACCAGCAGATTGTTCTCTGACCTGTTTTAGGGTTTTCTGCCCTGCCACCACATGAGTCAGGAGAAGCCTCCTGCCAGATGCTGGCCCATGGAGTTGGAATTTGTCAGTCTTCACAGTTGTTTGAGCCATTTTCATGAAATGGATTAATTTAGTCTTGTCTCTTTCTATACACACACACACAAACAAACATATGCACACACATTTGTATATATGTTACACATATGTATATGTGTTATATATACATAACCATGTCTTTCCATAGCTGTCGGTCCTTCTTGATGATGTGTCAAGAATGAGCGAGATTTGTCTAGGCTATGAGGAGCAGTGGGTTGTTAAGTACAAGGTCAGTAATTGGAAATATCCGTCACTCCACCAGAGACAGGGACGGAGGAGGATTTCTACTCCTATACAGAGTGACAGTCTCACAAGGGCAGTTCTGCCCTGTGCTATAGGGTCCTTATGTGTTGGAATCAACGCAATGCCAGGGAGTTTGGTTTCTTTGAGCATCTAGTCTATATGCTGTGATCTAAAGAGGGTTAAAAGTGCCCTGGGGATGTGGTTGGCTGCTAATCACAAGGTCAGCAGTTCAAATCACGAACCACTTCATGAACAAAAGAGAACAGGTTTCCTGCTCCTGTAATGATTTGCAGCCATGGAAACCCATCGGGTCAGTTCTAGTCTGTCCCACAGGGTGTCTGTGAGTTGGGATCTACTTAACGGCAGTGACTGAGTGAGTATGTGACTGAGTGAGTGAGTGACTGAGTGACATGTGTTTCTCCAAGTTTTAGTCAGACATTTTATTTTTTGTATTTTGTAAATTTAGTTTTACATTAGGATTACCTAAGGAACTTGTACAAACTACCGCAGCCTGCACAGATTTCTATACAGGGAGAATGGATTTCAGTGTTTTAAAATTAAACGACTCCAAGGTGCTGCCAAAGTGGAGAACCACTGCTAGACTAAAGAAGAAACAAGTAGTGTCTCCCAACTTGGTCGGATGCTTTCACAGTGCGGACATAACTCCAAGGCAAGACATCCTGTCCACTTTCACAAGTTATACGCGCTTAAGGGTCTTTATTTATTCAGCATTACGAAAATAAATGCAGACTTCTCTATTAAGTATGACATTAAGAAACATTGCCTTTATTTCACCAAACAGTATATGTATTAAAGAGAGTTTATCCTCTTAATTAAATAGTTATACATATGTTCAATCACTTATTTACTTAGAGTTTTAAGAAGTCTAAAAGTGTCTGAATCATGTGAAGAAACTTGGAAAATCATACAGGACATGTTAATGAAAAGTTAGAGTTCAAATAGACTCTGAGATGGAAATGAAATTCTCAGATGAAAATGGATGGAGACGATTGAGGGGGAAAAAGAAAAAGAAAAGAACTGGAAATGAGAAAGGGAGTGAAAACGGTTGGAATTCTCCAGGGAAAGTACTGGATTCAACTAATGAACATGCTGAACTCAGCATGGGCAAGCAAGACATAGGAAATATGAATTACTGCCAGGAGCACAGCAAGATATTGGGGGCAAGAGTTAAACCCATCAAATATTACTCCGATTGCTGTCCTGATGGAAAGGCTTCACTCAACTGGCTGTCCGAGCCACCTCTTCCATTATGAGAAGGCTCAGAGCAGATACAAACTAGGAAACAGGAAACACACAGAGAAGAATAATACAGCCCAGGAATATTGCCAGCCTCTGTGGGACTGAGATCAAATCACCAGCTAGGTTTCAAGAATTCAATCACTACTCGTATAAAATACTGAATATATGAACAGTGAGTCGACTAATGCTGCTTATGATAAAACATGCAAGTAATATATTTATTAACAGTTTATGACTAACGAGTGAAACCAGTTATAATACTGCATGCTATGCCAGCTGGAGCTGGTTGGTAATTATTTGTGTTGTTTTTCATCTGCTTTGCCAAGTAGCGTAAAAGCTTCCTGAGAATATAAAGTATAAACGTCCCCGAGCTTCCTGCTTGCTACAACAGCGTATAATCCAAACCACTGCCATAAATTGGATTATGATTCCCATGGACCCTGTAGGACATAGATGACCTTTATAAGAAGAAACAGGGCCAACACTCTCCTAAAGAGGAGTTCATGGATTCAACAGCCAAACTTGCAGGTAGCTATGCTTAACTCATTGCTCTACCAGTGAAGTAGATTATTTACTTTCTGATGTTAATGCCATTGGCTCTTTCACTCAACACGAATCATGCAATCAGCTGTACATACTTTGTTGATCATAGCAATAGTGGCCATCTTTATTTTTAGTTCTAGCTTCATTTTGTAGCACGTGGTAGATGCTCAGTAACTAATTGCGTAATGTTTAAACCATAAGATATAACCAAAACAGCATCAGAAACTTCAATTCATACAAGTGGGGAAGAGATGGTATGGAATCGAGGAAAACAATGACAAAAGAACCAAACAGACTGTGTCCGACTTGATGAACCTGTATGTGCCAGCATAGAACTGTGCTTTACAGGCTTTTCAATGGCTGTGAGGTAGTTAGTTTACTGTGCCAACCTGGCCAATAAACACATGTTGGGTTAATTGAAAGGTGGAGGGATAAATGGCTCAGTGAGCCTCGCCTTTCGAGTTCTAGGGTCTCTTGCTTTCTGATGGTCAGGCGAGGTTGCAGTTACTTTAGCCAGTTCCCTGCCTTAGTTGGCAAGATTGACTTCCTGCAAGACATCCCTGAGGAGAAGCCACGTGAACCTACCCTGATGCAGCTCTGGGTGCTGGAGCAGCCGTGTGGAGACCCCTACCAGTGCTGAGATGCTTACACGTTCACTGACTCTGCTTTCCTCCTGCAGTCAGCATCATTGCGTGTGTTTTGTGAGATGGAGGAGGACTTTGTGGATTGGTGTTGGACATATGGGTTAATGTTGGACTTGTGGGCTTGGGCAGCACTGGGTTGGGATGTTTTCTTGGTGTGCACTTAACCTTTATATAAAACTCTCTCTTATACATGAGTTTCTGTGGATTTGTTTCTCTAAAGTACCCAGACTAACACAGGCTGCTTTTTTGAAAGTAGATCTTTAGGACTGTGTTAGGAGGAGCTTTTGAGTGGACTGAAACCTTCCACCTTTCTGATTATAGCTGTGTATACCAACCAATGGGACTCTTCTGAAGTTGTAGATATGTGCTCACATGATCCCAGATGGAAATTACAGGAAAGGTTTCTGGGGAAGGTGGCATATGAAATGAGCCCGAGAGGCTTTCAAATAGGGGAAAAGCTAAAATAAAGCACTAGGTTTAGCACCACAGACAATTCATTGGTGTCCTCTAGACCAACAACCACAGTCAAGAGTCATTACTCTATTTTCCCCTACTTCTGCTTCTTTGCACTCTCTTCTTTATTTTCCCTGAGCTCACTCAGCCCTAAGGTTGCCATGGCTGAAAGCCTCGCTTGTGATGTGCATTTTATCTATGCCTCTTCTTCTCAGCTTTTCGTTCAGTACTTCTATGCTTTTTCCTCTGGGTCTTTAAATATTAAAAATAAAATGTCCTAAAGACCGACTGCACGAGAATCCCTAATGAATTAACGGCCTATATGAGAGTAAGGAAAAAGTATGACTAGTAGAATTCTAGCTCATACATGCAAGAGTTTATTGCAAAAATATATAGATCTTGTTTAAATAGGTTTCTGTCATCAATGGATGGCTGCAAACCAGTACTCTCACTAATCATTGTTATTAGGGGAACCATCAAATTGGCTCCAACCCATAATGGCCCTATGTACAACAGAGCAAAACACTGCCTGGTCCTGCACCATCCTCACACGTCTTTCTTCGATTGAGCCCATTATTGCAGCCACTGTGTCAACCCAACTCCTTGATGGCCTTCCCGTTTCCCCCTGGCCCTCCACCAAGCATGGTGTCCTTCTCTAGAGATTGGTCTCTCTTGACAACATGTTCCAAGTATGTCAGACGAAGGCTCTCCATTCTTGCCTCGAAGGAGCACTCTAGATGAGCTTCGTCCACGACAGATCTCTCTTTGTTCTTTTGGCAGTCCACAGTGCTTCCAATATTCTTTGCCAAAACCATCCTGCAAATCCATCGATTTGTCTTCCGTCTTCGTTGTTATTCAGTGTCCAACTTTCTCATGCAACTGAGGCAATGGAAAATACCATGGCTTGAGTCAGGTGCACCTTAATCCTAAAAGTACCATTCTTGCTTTCCCCTATTCTAAAGAGGTCTTGTGCAGCAGACTGACCTAACACGTGTGAATTTTTATCTCTTCACTACTGCTTTCATGAGAATTGATTGCAGATCCCAACAAGAGACGAATCCTTGACAAATGCGTTCTTGTGTTAGTCTGTAACCAGACTCCAAACACTACCATCCAGTCCATTCCAAGTCATGGCCACCCTATAGGACAGGTTGGAACTGCCCCTTCTGGGTTTCTGAGACTGTATCTCTGTTGGAGAGTAGAAAGTCTTGCCTTCCTCCCATGGATCAGCTGATGGTTTCAAACTGCTGACTTTGTAGTTAGCAGCACACTGTGCAACCAGTTTCATGCCAGGAATTCTTGCTAGTTTCCTAAGACACTTTCAAAAATAAAAGTCCAATGGGGTCTGTTGGGTCTGATAAATTCATGGCAGAGAGCGATCACTCAGAAGGTTATGGTGACTATTTGGGGGGGCTCCAAAGAGTTAATCTTGAGCATTGTTATGAAGGACACAGGAACATCAAAGGGGCTTATTAAGAGGAAATTTTAAGAAACTTGAAAACATCGGTGAGAAAACTCTAAAATCTCTGCCAGCCAGTCAATGCAGGCTCTTAGCGGGCCCTGTGGGTTTTTGAGATGGTTAGTGCTTAGCAGAGTAGAAAGCAGTCTTTTTCCCTTGGAGTTGCTGGGGCTTTTGAACTGCCAACCTTGAGAATTGCATCTTGGCCAGGAAATTGTGCTGAGGAATTGTTTTTACTTTTACAACATGGGTCTGCTTCTTCAAGGGTAACAAGCCCTGTGGTTGCCCGGGCAGACTTTGCTTTCCTCCTCAAACTCAAAACATGTCTAAAGTGGAAAACAATTTGGGGTCCCTTGAGGATGCCAAAATTTCAGTTTCGATGTGGTGTAAAGAGAGCAGTGCAGAATGTTTTGGGCAAGGTTGGAAAGAAGGAACAATTGATGTTTGAAGGAGGATATATTGAAAATAATAACCTCATATTTTGCTTAGTAAATATTCCAATGAGTTTGTAGCAATACTTTTTTTTTATTGATTCTGTTATTTGTACTTCCTCAACTCCCTTGTGCTCCAGGTACATCTTTTGAGAACACAGACAGCATCCGTATCTGCAGGTGGTCAGTAGCCTGTGCTTTGTCAGTCTGGAAATTATCCAAATTTACCTCCTGTGTGGCAGCTGAAGAAGGGAACAACTAAACAATCAGATGAATGATAATTTCATTAGCAATCTTATCACTTCAAACCTGGAAGAATAATTCTTAAGGTTGTTCTGAGTCATACCTGTAGTTGGCTCTGGTGCATGGAGAAGCCAGGCACAGTAGAATATAACATTGTCCAGCCTGCACCCTCATCATAGTCTTTAGTGTGCTTGCGTTTATTGTTGCTGGCACTGTATCTTGAGGAATTTTAACATAGGGACCTCATCTTCTAGCTCGGTATCAGGCACTGTGGTGGTTTATGTGTTAGAGGAGGCTGAAATAGCAATATGGTAGACCGATTTCAGTGGCAATTCAAGATTAAGACAGACTGTGCAGAAAGACCTGGTGATCTACTTTAGAAAATTAGTCAAAACCCACTGGATCATAACAAAATATAGCCCAATATTCTCCAATATTCTTAATGTGCCGTCTACTCAGTCATAGTGGTCATAATGAAGCTATGTACAACAGAATCCGTTCGTTACTGGCTTTTCCAAAGACGACATGTTCCTCCCATAAATCTATTGTTTCATATTCCTGTTTATTACTGAGGTCGAAAGCAGAAAACAGACTCAGTGAAAAATGGCAAAAGAACGTGGGTTTGAGCATTCTCAGATTGGGCCTGGATTGTACCATTGTTTCTGGCAGTGGAAATGAGTATGAAGTCTTGGGAAACCTATAGGTAATTAGGGGCGGGGGGTGGGGGTGGGGGGCTACTCTTTCCCTGCAGTTATTACACCTTCTTAGGATTATCTGCCTTAACGGTGCAGTGAGGGGAAGAAGGTCTCATTTTGGATGCAAAATATATATTGGCTTTGAGAATTAGGACTTGAAGTAGGCGGGCTTTCCCTTGGCCCTAACCAAGTGGTAATTTTTTGCCAGAGGAGCAAAGCTTAAAGTGCAAACAAATGTAAGTAAACCAGCCTCCCCACATCAAAATAGAATCAGCCTCTTGCCATTCCCATTTAAAGGGGACCTTGTTTTTGGTCTCCGCTATTTGAATTAAGATCTGAAAGACAATTCTCCGCTTTTATTTGCCCTTTCTCAATCAATCAAAAAGAGTCATGGAAATAATTATTAGGCTGGGTAATTGCTTTACAAAATAGAAGGTGCTTCCCTTGTCCATTTACATGCCAGCACCATTAATTACTTGACTGAATACTAATCAAGGTGTTAAGCCTTGATCGCTTATTTTAAGGTAAAGGGTCAACTGAGGAGGACCCAAGGAGGACTCTGAACATTTGCAATGTAAAAGAAACCTTTCACAAAGGAATGTTAACTAATGCATGCAATCCCAGGGTGATGGGACCTTGTATTTCAGTCAAAAAAGAAGAGGCCATGAAGTGCTGCCTCTGACAGTCTATTCCTGGGGAAGCTGAATTAGGAACCAGCCTTCCAGTGCTTCTCTTCTGGGTGGGACCTGCACGGACTATGAGGAGATAGAGGACCACATTTTATCAAGATTTGGAAACTAGAGGATTTCTTTCTCTCCCTCGTTTTTTCATTCACACAATAGCAAAGTCTTGAGTGCGAAAGCAAGGCTTTTCTCTTGCTAATATTACTGCTGTCTTCACTTAAGGGAGACTTTGCTAGTTCCATTCAGTTGCCTTTCTTCCAGCTGCCTGCTCACCACTGAAGACTCTTCATTTTGGAATTCCTTGTTTTGAATGGGGATGTGATTCAGTCCCAAAGTCAGCCTTGTTATCTGCAATGCAGGTAGTTTACACTGAATAGGTGCAGCCAATTCAGCCACTCTAAGTCCAAAGAAGTTTTTATTCAGAAGGCTTACCAGTGAGGAGAGGACCACAGGGTGAAACAGACTGTCTTTGTAGCATCCTGTTTGAAATCAGAATACATACAGAATATCTACCTTGGGTTTTGGAATTCACAGTCAAATAAATAAAAGAAGACACAGCATTATCTGACCTTTTAGAAGACTTCTGCATCACCAGGTATAAAACTTTCAGAGACCACATGCCCCAGCATAGCTGCAATTTGTAAGGAGGATTTTTCTAAATACATTAAGTAAAATAACTTGGGGTAGAGGCTCCAGATGGAATGCTATGTAGATCTTTTGGCATAGTACTTAGGTTCTTCACAGCCAACTGAAAACTTGGTAGCTCAAACCCAGACTTACTATTTAGGAGAAACTTTCTCAATCTGTGGGTCATAACCCCTTGGTGGGGTCGAATGACCATTGAACCCTTTCACAGGGATCACCTAAGACCATCAGAAAACATATTTCTGATGATCTTAAGAACCAAGACACCACTCCTCTATCCATCTCCAGGCAGGTCTGCCCACATGGAGATCTGCCCACAAACGAGTACCCGGCGTGATATCATCGTGCCAACCCCTTCACACACACCCTGCACAAATACAGGTGTATGTGACAGGGTTGGCGCCATAATGTACTTATGCGGACCTGTCACACATATGTAGAGAACAGCTACTGTGTGAAAGCAGCAGTATTGGAGGTAAAACGACACTTCAGGAATTATCATTACTGGGTAAATGTAAAATCATCAACTACTGCACACAAAAATCTGTATCATGGAAACTTAATCTGGATGCTGATTAGTCTTTTTATATTCAGCTGTGGTTGATGTGACTACTGCGGCTTGTGATAGGAACAGGAATGTAAAAAAAAACAACACAAAGAATGGTAAGTCATAGGAAACTTTAATGAACTATATTGACTGAACTATGCCATCTATCATATTTTGTGTGATTAAAGCTATTGTTATATATTATTTTCATTAGCAAACCACTTCATGACAATGGATCGTGTAGAGAATAACATTAAGAAAAGAAAATATAGTGAGGATATTTTACAGTATGGTTTTACCTCAATAATTACAGCCGGAATTGAGAACCTGCAATGTGTTATTTGTTGTGAAGTTCTATCAGCTGATTCTATGAAGTTGAACAAACTAAAATGCCATTTTGATAGCAAGCATCTGAGCTTTGCTGGCAAGGATACCAACTATTTTAGAAGCAAAGCTGATGGACTCAAGAAAGCCAGACTTGACACTGGTGGCAAGTACCACAAACAAAACGTAGCAGCCATTGAAGCTTCATATTTGGTGGCACTCAGAATAGCCAGAGCTATGAAACCTCACACCATGGCTGAGGATTTACTGTTCCCAGTGGCCCATTGTTCGAGTTATGATCGGAGACCAATTTGTTATGAAATGGAGTGCATTTTCCTTATCCAATGACACTGTCCGCAGAACAACAGATGACATGTCTGCTGATATTCTTGATCAGGTCATCTAGGAAGTTAAATCTGCTCCACTTCCAATATTCAGCATCCAGCTTGATGAAGCTACAGACGTTGCAAACTGTTCAGTTACTGGCTTACGTGAGCTATGTGAATGATGGTGACTTTAAAGATGAGTTTCCTTTCTGCAAACCTCTTGAAACGACAACTAAAGCACGTGATGTATTTGACACAGTTGGTTCGTTTCTGAACGAGCATAAGGTCTCTTGGAAAAGGTTTGTGGTGTTTGCATAGATGGTGCTCCAGCTATGCTAGGATGTCGATCTGGATTTCAAAGTTTGGTGCTGAATGAGTCACCAAAAGTCATCGGAACTCATTGTATGATGCATCAGCAAATAAAAACAACGAAGATGCTGCCACAAGAGTTACAAGAAGTAATGAAAAGCGTCATAAGTTCTGTCAATTTTGTAAAGGTGAGCACTTTAAACAGTTGACTGTTTCCGCAACTGTGCAGCCAGTTGGATGTGCCAAACAATGCTCTATGTCACACTGAAGTGAGATGCTTGAGATGGTGAGACGAAAAATTTTAAAACGTGTTTTTGAGTTTTGTGATGAACTCAAAACGTTTTTTAATCAGAAAGCAAGACCACAGTTCGAAGCACTTTTCAGCCATAAAAGTGAACTGCAGAAAATAGCTTACTTGGTTGCCATCTTGAATGAGTTAAATTTATCATCCCAAGGACCAAATGCAACATGCCTCAATTTGTCTGAAAAGATCCGATCTTTCCAAATGAAACCAGCTTTGGCAAGAAAAATTGGATGAAAATAAAACTGACATGTTGCTTACCTTATCTGCCTTCTTTGAGGAACATGACATTGAACCAGACAAAAGAATTACAATGCCAATTTCTGTGAAAGAACACTTGCAGATGAAATTTCATTGTACTTTCCAAATCTACCCATTTGCACTTGCCAGAAGCCCGTTCACAGTCAAAGCTGAAGATGTTCCTGAGACAGCACAAGAGGATTTCATTGAACTTATTAACAGCGATGCAGTGAGAACTGATTTCTCTACAATGCCAGTTACAAAAATCAGGATCAAGTGTGTGCAGTCGTGTGAAACAGGGTTTCCAGCTTGTTGGTTATCAAGTCTAAATACAGAGGTAGACTTGTTGTGGAAGATGATCTTCGTTGTGCTCTTTGCAGAGACTGCCCCGAGAATTTCTGATCTGGTGAGAAAGAAGCTATCTCAACCTTCACACTGACATTGGCTGTTTATACATACTGTCCCAAAATGTAGCAATGTTGTCTACTGTTGTTATATTACGGCTGTTACATTACTGTTGTTATATTAAGGCTACACCATGCCGGAAGACAAAATTTCATTTATTTGTAATTGGAAATAAACATTTCACAATATATAATTATATATTATTTTGTGATTAATCACTATGTTTTAATTATGTTCAATTTGTAACAATGAAAAAACATCCTGCATATCAGATATTTAGATTATGATTCATAACAATAGCAAAGTTACAGTTATGAAGTAGCAATGACAATAATTTTATGTTTGGTGGGGGAGTCACCACCACATGAGGAACTGTATTAAAGGTCATGGCATTAGAAAGGTTGAGAACCACTGCTTTAGGAGAAAGATGTGGTGGTCTGCTACAGTAAAGTTTAAAAGCCGAAAGGCAAAATTCACTGCCCTTGAGTCGATTTTGACTGTATAGAATTTCTGAGAGTGTAGATCTTTATGAAAGCAGACAATCTCTTTTTCTCTTGGAGAGTGGATGATGGGTTGAGAGGCTGACTTAAGGGGGTCAGCAGTCTAATGTCTAGCCCCCAGGGTTCCTTCCATAAAGATTACAGTCCTGGTAATTCTATGGAGCAGTTCTACTCTGTTCTATAAGGCCAATTATGAGTTTGAATTGACTCTCAGAATGGATAAAGGGAATGTTGGTCTGACCTGTTAAGCTTTATTTCCTTTTGAGAATTTAAACAGAATAGCAGTTGTTGCAATCGTGTTGTATAAGATGCAAGGTGGCCCTAACTTCCTCTTTAGAGAGGTTATCCGGGTCCTAGGACATCTTCCTTTGGGAATTCCGTCTTCTTCCGTTCTGAAGTGCAGCACCACAAGTCAATGGCAGTTGCAAGCATAAGGTAATTACTTTTTGCTCAATATTTGCTTTTGATGGTTGTGAGTTGAGGCAAATTATTGTGGATGCAATATAACTTTTGTTTGAAAAATTATCATGTGTTTTCATATGCATCTTCTCATTTTATCGTTATGATAAACTTGCTATATAACTATTTTTATAACTTCCATTTTACAGTTCTAGAAGCTGATACCTGGTGGCAATAAGCCTATGGTATTTTTGCCCCCTCATCTCATTTTCTTTGTTCAATATCTCACTGTTCTTCCCCCCTTTGGACAAATAAACCAATAAGCATCCTGGCTGCTCCTCGTACTCATGCTCCTCAAGGGAACCTTGTGTAGTTTAACTAGGATTTTCTACTTTCCCTCTAGGTTCTATTACCTATTGTAATGGCTTCTTAGAAATCACAGGCAAAATTCATGGTTAAAATGTGTACTAAGGAGGCTAACAGGCTGTAAGGCAAGTGAGAAATGGTCAGGATTGAGTTGTTCATCAGGACAGGTGACTAAGTTCTTTTGGAGCATGTCACTCCCCAAGCCTCAACCTGAAAGCATTCAGCACAATCATGAGTCAGCGAACCCAGCTCCTGTAAAAAGTGCCCCGAGGCACCCCACTCCATTACCCAGCGTCTTGCCCCAAAGCACTCAGCTTTACATGCTCTGTGGGCTTGGAAGTCCCCCACTCCGTTCCATGCTCTGTGGGCTTAGAAGTCCCCCACTCCATTCCATGCTCTGTGGGTTTGGAAGTCCCCCACTCCGTTCCATGCTCCAGCTCCTGGTCTTGTTGTTGCTCCTCTGATGTGACAGTGGCCATCTGGATCAGGAGATGCACAGCACAGAGATCTCAGGTTCAGAGAACACTTCCACTCCTGGCTTTTGGTGGTCCTGAGATGCCCTCCTCCTGCTTTTCAGAAGGCTCATTTTATACTCAACAGCATGGCATTCAAGGGAATCCTGGTCACTATTACTCATAGGTAAAGCCCATCAGTATGTTTCTCCATCTTTTTCACAGATCAATGCAGGAAAAAGTCTTTGGCAGGAGGAGGTAAAGCCTTTGGCTAAAAATCATTCACTGCCCCTTCTACCATTATTATTCTTTTCCGTTAGAAAATTATGGTATATATTACCAGACTGTTTACTAGTAACTCTTTTGTGGAATTCCCCAATGTTGCCCAGGAGAGCAATGTGTACAATAAGAAAATGAACATCATGGGCTCCTTTGCAATTGGGAGAGGAAATATATCAGAGTGGTGCCAAGGAGATATGAGCAACAATCTATGGATGGGGTCCCTGAAAAAGTTATGATTTCTCATACAAAGGAACAGGTGCTATATGCCTGCAAGCATTTCCCCTTCCGCTCTCTTTCTGCCTTGATGAAAGTCAAACTTCAGTCAAGTCATGCAATATCTGCCTTTTGAACATAGGATGAATGTATGCTATGCCATTCCTTTTGGACTTGTTATTCCTGGCACAGTAACTCACATGATTATCTGATTCAAAATTGCCAGTGCCAGCCCATTTCAGTTCAAGAATGCCTAGGATATGATTTTTATGCTCTATTTCATCTTTGACATCACATTCTAAGATCTATCTTACAGCACAATGCTGACTGTGATAGAATATCTACATGCCTACAAAGAAGTCCAGTTAATAAAATTATTATTCAAATTTATGCACCAATCATTAAAGTTACTAAAGAGGAAATGGAAGAATTCTTTCAAATGTTTTAGTCTGAGACTGATCAAACATGCAATCAAGACACATTGAAAATTATTGGTGATTCGAACACAAAAGTTGGAAACAAATAGGAAGGGAAATTATTTGGGAAATACAGTATTGGAGATTACATAATAGAATTTTCCACGACCAACAAGTTCTTCATTGAAAATACTTTTTGTAACAACATAAACTACAACTGTACATGTGGAATTTTCTATATAGAATACACAGGAGTCAAGTTTGTAGTATCTGTGGGAAGACATGACAAATTAGCTCAATATCATCTGTGTAAATAAGGCCAAGGGCTAATTATGGAAGAGACCATCAATGGCTCATATGAAAGTTCAAGTTGAAGCTGAAGAAAATTAAAACAAGTCAATGAGAGCCAAAATACCACCTTGACTATATCCCGCTGGAATTTAGAGAACACTTCAAAAATAGATCCGATGTATGGAGCACTAATAGCAGGACAGATGAGCGGTGTGATAATGACATTGAAACTATTGCATGTGAAGAAAACAGAAGTTCATTAAAAGGACAGGAAGAAAAGGAATGTCAGAATGCAGGTGTCACATGACTCTGAAACCTACTCGTGTGTAGAGCAACCAAAACAAAGTGAAGAAATGATGAAGTCCAACAGTTGAACAGAAAACTTCAAAGAGTAGCTTGAGAAAACAATGTATTGTGTTTTAATGAAATATGCAAAAGCCTGAAGCTAGAAAGTAAAAAAGGAATCATATACTCAGCAAATCTCAATCTGAAAGAATTGAAGAAACAATTGAAGCTTCAAGTTACAATATATAAAAATTCCACAGCAAAATATTGAACGATGAATGTAGGGGGCAGCGAAAGAAGATGGAAGGAATACAGTGTCACTGGACTGCAAAGAATTAGTTGACATTCAACCGTTTAAGAGGTAGCATAAAATCAAGAAGAAATGGCATTGAAGGAAGAAGGCCAAGTTGCACTGAAGGCCTCAGTGAAAAGCATGGCCTTACGAACTGACAGAATACCACCTGGAAATGTTCAACCAGCTGATGAAGCACAGACCAACAGAATACTAGAAGCACTCATCCGGGACAAGAAGTTTGGAAGACAGCTATGTGGACAAGCAACTGGAAGAGACCCATCTTTCTGCTTATTCCAAGGAAAGATAACACAATAGGATGGACAATTAGTGAACAATATCATTACTATCACATGTAAGTACAATTTAGCTGAAGATGATTCAAAACAGAAGCTGCTGGAACCACAGGCCAGCTGCAGAAGAGGACATAGAAAGGTTGTCATTACTGATGTCAGATGGATCTTGGCTCAAAGGAGACACACAACAAAGATGTTAGCTTGTGTTTTATTGACTTGTAAACGCATTCAACAGTGTGGATCATTAACAAATTATGGATAGCATCAAGAAGAATGGGAATTCCAGAACACTTCATTGTGCTCATGTGGAACATGTAGATGGATTAAGAGGCAGTCAAATAAACAGACCAAGAGAATACTGCCTGGTTAAAATCAGGAGAGTTGTGCTTCAAAGTTGAATCTTTCACCAAACTTATTTACTCTGGGTGGGGTTCAAATACTCTGACAGAGTGGACACTGTGAAGAAAACAACAGTACCATGATTGGAGGACAATTCATTAAGAATCTGAAACATGCAGATGACACAACTTTGCTGAAAGCAAGAGAACAAGCCACTTGCTGATGAAAATCAGAGACTGCCGCACTGGATTGAAATTCTATGCAAAGGAAATAAAAAGCCTCACAACTGGACCAATAAACAACATCACGGTAATTGGAGAAAGGGTTGAACTTGTCGAGACTTCGTTTTGATCTACAATCAATGTTCATGACAGCAGAAGTCAAGAAATAAAATGATGTATTGCATTGAACAAATATGCTGCCCGAGACTTCTTTAAAGGATGGCAGAGAAAGGTTGCTTCTCTGAGGTAAAAGCCTGGTCCAAGCCAAATGGCCTCATAGGCATGTGAAAGTTGGACAACAAATAAAGAAGACTGGAGAAAAATGGGACCTGGTATATTAAATATACCATGTACTGCGACATGAACAAACCCACTTCTCTTTGAAGAGGCACTAGAACGCTCATTAGAATAGAATATGGGGAGACTAAGCCTTTGGACATGTTATCCAAAGAGAGGAATCCCTAGAGAAGAACAACATCCTTGGGAGAGACAACAAAAAAGAGGAAGCCCCTCAATGTGATGGATTGACAAAGTGGGTGCCGCAATGAGTTTAAACATTACACCAATTGGGAGGATGGTGCAGGACCAGGTAGGATGGCGTTCTGTGCCACTGGGATCTCTGGAAGTTGGAACGGAGTAGATGGAGCCCAGCAACAATAACAATGCAGGATGGCTAGGCCTCTGTCGATTGACTGAATAGAAGAATAGGAGATGCTTGAGGATGCCAAGCAACCACACTGTTTTTGGAATTGTTAATACAAAATAAAAGTATGTTAGTTGGTGAACTTATACAGCTAAATGCAATTTTCAGATCCAAGGCTCTCTTTATGACTAAATTAAATATGAGTGTACCCTCTATTAATTATTTCTGTGGAAGAAAAGTGGGTGAAGGGAGACATTGGACAGTGTAAGACATGACAAAATAATAGTAATTTATAAATTATCAAGGGTTCGTGAGGAAGGGGAGCAGGGAGGGAGGGGGAAATGAGGAGCTGACACCAAGGGCTTAAGTAGAAAGCAAATGTTTTGAGAATGATGAGGGTAACAAATGTACAAATGTGCTTGACACAATGGATGCATGTATGGATTGTGATGAGTTGTATGAGTCCCCAATAAAATGATTTGAAATAAAATAAATGTTTGAACTAAAAATATTATTTCTGTGGAGAGTAATGCACAGAGCTGTTAGTTGTGAGGACTGAAACAATAGTCATCTTGAATTCTGCGAGACAGTACGGTTAAATCAATTTCCTATGTATCTGCTGCTACATAACCAAGCACTCCACGCTCTGCAGAAACAACCCTGTGTTCTGCTCCCAGACTCGGCAGGTTGACGGTTCAGAAAGGGCACGAAGTGGGGGCATTGATGGGGGTGTGGTGGAGCTTCCAGGGTACATGGCAGAATTTCTGAGGATCAATTGAAAAGCCGGTGAAGGCTGATGCTGATTGTAAGGCTAGGGGCAGGAATCATCTAAAAGGTTCACCTTTTCATTGTCTGGAAGTTTATTCTGGTTTGATTCCCTGATGATAACATGAATTCGGAATACTGAACTAGGCGATTCTTCTAAGAAACCCACAGCTATGCGTAAGAATTATGCAGGGATCTATTAAAAAGTAGACAGGGAAAGATAGGACAAAATAATAATTTAAAAATTATCAAGGGCTCATGAGGGAGGGGGGAGCGGGGAGGGAGGGGAAAAATGAGGAGCTGATGCCGGGGGCTTAAGTGGAGAGCAAATGTTTTGAGAATGATGAGGGCAATGAATGTACAAATGCGCTTGATGTATGTATGGATTGTGGTAAGAGTTGTATGAGTCCCTAATAAAATGATTTTAAAAAGAGTAGATTCTAATGTTGAGCTTCAAATTGGAGCACTACGGTGCTGGGGACTGGGCTTTGGGAAGATAACTGCAAGGTCAGTAGTTCATACCCACTTTTTAGGGTCTGCAAGGGCAGACCCTGCAAGGTCAGTAGTCCAGCCAGCCACGCCTCAGGGGAAAGATGAGGCTGGCCCATCCCTCAAAGATTTGCAGCTTCAGAAATCCTATTTAGAGTCAGTGTGGGTCAGAAGTGACTCCATGACAGTGAGTCTGGTTTTTGAGCTTATGAATTGGAATCAGCTTAGTGGCATTGGATTTTGGTTTGGGTTTGGTTGAAGGAGGAATGCAAAGCCCCAGTTGCAGACACCTGCTTGCTTGGCTTATATATATCGATGCCTTAATGTGTAATCCTGAGTATGAATCTGTGACAGAAGAAAGTTACCTTGATGGAATGTGAGCTAGACACCTGCTTCTGAGCCTCGTGTATCAGACCAGACATACACCAAACTACAGTCACTGCAGGCGAGTGGACTTCGAGTCATAGTGACCCTACAGGACAGGGTAGAATTACTCTATAGGGTTTCTGGGGATGTAAATCTTTACTGACGCAGACTACCACATCAATCTCCAGCAGAGACGCTAATGGATTGGAACTGTCCATCTTTCCGTTAGCAGTTTATTGCTTAGCCACTGCACTACTAGTGATCCCTCCTATACCAGACCAGTGGGACTGAAGCCAAAAAGCAAAACCAGAATACCACTGAGGTGGATTCACCTCATGTTGTTGATGCTACTAGGTGCTATTGAATTAGTTCCAACGCATAGCAGCCCTCTGCACAAGAGTATCACACACTGTCTGAACGTGCAGCATCCTTACAATTGTTGTTGTTTGAGCCCATTATTGTAGCCGCCGTGCTAATCCAATTCATTAAGGGTCTTCCTCTTTGCGCCTGCCCCTCTACTTTACCAAGTATGATGTCTGTTCAGCTCTTTCACTTCATCGTTTCTTCCATTGGTTTTAGCTACTCTACATTCAGGAGCAGTTCCGGGGTCTCTTCTGACATCTACTTTGATGTTTTTTCCCTCCCTCCCTCCTTCCCTCCCTCCCTCCCTTCCAGTCATTTCCCTTTTGCTTTCTTCCTGGGTGATGCTCTTTATGTCATCCCACAGATCATCAAGCTGTCTGTCTTTAGTGTTCAAGGCATCCCATCTGTACTTGAAATGTTCCCTACATTCAGGTGAGATATACTCAAGGCCATGTTTTAGCTATTGTGGACTTGTTTAACATCCCTCGACAGCATCCTGAATTTACATACAAGCCATTGGTTACTCCACAGCCAGCCTCTGGCCTTGTTTTGGCTGCTGATGCTGAGCTTCTCCATCATCTCTTCCCGCAGATAAAGTCCGTGTGATTCTTGCGCATTCCATTTGGTGAGGGGCTCTTTTTGTGTCCAACCTTTTCATTTCAACCATCAATCGTTATCACTGCATGTTGAGGCCATGCTTTATCACGTTCACGCTACAGAAGTTGGTAGAGCAATCTCTTCAACATTAGCTTTAGTGGTTAGAATATAAATTTAAATAACTCTATTAACAGATTTAACAAATTAAAACAACAAAAATGAATGTCCTTGTAGGCTCATAGATAATGTCCTACCACCGATAGCACTGTCCTTCAAGATAGATCTTGATATGTTCTTTTTGATAGTGAATATAATGCCATTTCTCATGAATTTGTCATTCCTGACATAGTAAACTAAATTATTATCTAACTCAATACTAGTCCATTTCAGATCACTAATGCCTAGGATATTGATCTTTATGTACTCAATTTTATTTTTGATGATGTCCAGTTTTCTTAGATTCATATTTATATCTTCCATACTCTGATAAATAAAGAATGTTTGCAGATCTTTTTTTCCCTAATTTTGAGTCATGTTTGATCATGAAGGTCTAGAAACCTTTATTCCATCCATGTCAACTCTGATTTGAGAAGGAAATTCTTCCCCAGCACCACTATGATTGCCTTCCAAGCTAAGGGCTCGTCTTCCGGCACTCTCTCAGACAATATTCCACTGCTATTCGTAAGGTTTTCAGTGGCAATTCTTCAGAAGTGGACAGCCTTGTTTTTGTTTTATGGTCTGTTCTGAGTCTGGAAATTCTGCTGAAACCCAATCACCTTGGGTGACCCTGTTGGTATTTGAAATACCAGTGGCACAGATCCCAGTATCAGAGCAACATGCGAGCTATGACCTACGGTGGGTTGGTGGGCTTCTATAGCGCAACATGAGACTTTGCATCTCATCCAGGTCTCTGCATATCTGGGAAAGAATGGATCCTTCCTTCATATAAAGACATTACATCTCCGCGAAGATGTGTCCGTAGTTCTTGTTTGACAAGGATTGACCCCTTGCTGAGACTGCAAAAGCACTACACTTTTTTTTCTGTCTCAACTACTAAAATAATTTATTAAAATAATCCCGAAAAACATCTTTCTACTACTCCATTCGTTTGAAAGCTGGATTTTTTCATGCCAATGTCAAAGAAATCATCAGGTTGATCTGCAAGCTAAAACAATCGACAAGACATAGGCTTGCGCAACGCATTTAGCTGTAGCTTGTAACAAAAAGACATATCACAATGTCTCTCCTTAGTTAAACATACATAATCCTTTTATTTTAGATTGCAATAAAAGAAATTAATATCACAGGTATAGAAGATTAGGAAAGAGAAACTCCTTAATTCTGAACGTTCAGTAATTTATGCTTATTTGTACTTTTCCATGGTACAGGAGAGTTATCTCTTAACATTTTTTTGAAATTTAACTTTGGGAGTACACAATGTAAATAGATCTTACGAGTAATAGTTCCATGTAGTTCCACATTTGTCTGTTGTATGATTACGTAAAACGAAGGCACAATAGCTGTTCCTTCCATTATGCTGCAACACTGATTACGTGCCTTGTGAAACGGCTGATAGGCAAGATGATGGCAATGTGAAGACTTTGGATTGTCTAGTTAAAATCCAAGTAACCAATAATTTACAAAATCAGTTCAGTGTACTTCCACACAACAGATTAATAATCCTTTTCTTTTTTTTTTTTTAACATTTTATTAGGGGCTCATACAACTGTTATCCCAATCCATACACACATCAATTGTGTAAAGCGCATTTGTACATCGTTTCTCAAAACATTTGCTCTCCATTTAAACCCCCAACATTAGGTCTTCATTTTTCCCCTCCCTCCCCGCTCCCCCCTCCCGCATGAGCCCTTGATAGTTTATAAATGGGTATTTTGTCATATCTTGCCTTGTCCGACGTCTCCCTTCATCCACTTTTCGGTTGTCTGTCCCCCAGGGAGGAGGTCACACACAGTTCCATGTAATCGGTTCCCTCTTTCCTACCCATTCTCCCTTTACCCTCCCTGTTTTGCCACTCACACCACTGGTCCTATAGGGCTCATCCGTCCTGGATTCCCTGTATTTTCAGTTCCTGTCTGTACCAGTGTACCTCCTCTGGTCTAGCCAGTCTTGCAAGTTAGAATTCGAGTCATGGTAGTGGGAGCGGGGAGGAAACATTTAGGAACTAGAGGAAAGTTGTATTTCTCATCATTGTTAGATCGCACCCTGACTGGCTTCTTTTCTTTTTGTGTCTAGTTTCTACAAACAGACGGTTCTCCATTTAAGTAAGATCATACTAGCTTCACATGCACTCTCATGCTTGGAGCCAACTCCCGCTTTCTTACTGGCCTCTTATTGGTCTGCCCATGGACCTCAAACTCATGGCCAACCAGTCCAGTCAGACTCAGAGCGGTTCTGTAGGACAGGGTGGAACCGCCCCTGTGGGTTTTCCTAACTATACATCTTCACAGATGTGGAAAGCCTCATCTTTCTCGTACTGAGTGGCTGGTAGTTTCAAACTGCTGACCTACTTTGAACACATAACTCACTAAGTCACCAGGAATTCTCCTTCAGTTTTAGGCCGGGACTATTTGACTGGTTACAAAGTACCACAAACCAGTTGTACCTAAGATACTGATTCACAGCAACGCCATGTGTGTACAAGTCCAACTATGCTCCAAAGAATTTTTGATATTCTGATTAGTAGATCACCATGCTTTCAAGGTACTTCTGGGCTGGTTTTGAACCTCCTATTTGTCACTTAGCAGCTGAGCATGTTAACTGCACTGTCTAGGGATTTCTAAGTTATCATTGCGGCTTCCATTTACCTAGTTACACCCTGATTGTTTCACACATTATCAAACATTCTCACGCTCTCTCTCCCTCTGTGTGTGTGTGTGCCTTGAGTACATAAAAAAAAGCTGTGTATTATTGGGAGGCATGAAGTTATGTTTATTATTGTTGTTCATTTCCTTACTTCACAGGCTCTGTATGTTTAAGTTACAAAGTGTGATCAAATAATTCTGATCTTTCTCTTTTCTTGTTCTACGTAAGACTATGTACAATTTAACGTGATGACTGCTCTTTATTTTACACGATCATCAAGAAACAGATTATCAACTTGGTTATACAAGGTAGAATTGTTAGGTTTCTCCGGTGGAAAATACCTCGGTTCTTGGCTTCACATGAGAAAGAATTCATGCTGAAGCCCGGTTTGTGATCCAAGTGGGTTTTTATGAAGGACAGAAGGAGTTTCAGGTTTTATAGTCACTGCAGACGAGCACTCTTATGGGACTGCACACCCACACGTGGCGACCTGAGACCAGAGAGAGATGGCGCCTGAGCAGAAGGAGGAAAAGCAGCTGAAGGGGCGGTGGCCTTGAGGTGCTGGCCTGTAGGGCCTTCGGGTAGGTGGCGTGGTTGACACTACTGGTTGACCCCTTTGGCTGAATTAAGCCTCCCTGGCCTAGTTTGGGCTCACCCAGGTGTACCACCTACTTGGCTTGGGCGGGCCTGAATTTGGAGCATACCCAGTTAGTCTTTATGGCTTCCGACCTCCTGCAGGGGGCACCTCCAGGCATGGAGAGGGGCACTCCCAGACCCTGTCTCTAGCTACCAACATTATCTCAAAGCCTTCTCATTTCTAATCTGAAAAAGAATATTTTTCAAATGTCTGGAAAGTTTGGTGAAACCTGTCACTTCTGAATTCTTTAAGAGTAGAATTGTTTTGATGTAATAATATTTGCTCTGATCCAGTCCTGGTTATATGCCACTATTTAACACGTGGCTGTTAACCAAAATGTTGGGGGTTCAGACTGCAGCCCCAAACCCCAGCTCTAACCTGTCAACAGGGGTTGCTGGGAGTTGAAATTGACTGAAAGGCACCCTGCAGCTAGATGCCACTGTGGGGTGCTAGCCCCCACAATAGAATCAGTTCAGAGGGAAGCTGTGAAATTGAGGGATACACTTAAAGAGACGTCAGACAAGATAAGGCATGCAATTGCTCACCTCCCGGACAGCCATGATCTCAGTAGCCAGGAGTGTGCAGAGAGAGCAAATATATTTCCAATCACGGCTTATATACACTTAGGGGACTTGCAAGCCCCACTAATTACATCATAATAGAAGTGGGTGTACCATAGGTATATGTGCAAATAGGCGGGGGACGGGCTAGAAATGTACACTCAAAAGGGAGGGGAGGCACTAGGGGTGCACATGTGACAAGATGGGCAGACTCTAAAGTCAAGATGGCAGCATAACCTTGATCCTCCTTGAGTTGGCTTGACCTTGTTTTGGGCTCTCCTTCAGGGGAACAATCCACTATCCTTCTCAGCAGGGAGTGGGCCCCACCTACAGTGGGACAGGCTATAAGGTCTGGTTGGTCTAGATGACTGATAGCCCTCACGGAGCTAACCTTCATTCAATTCACCGCCATTGTGTATAGCCATTGACCCCGTGTTAGCAAGCAGCATCTTAAGTTTGGCATATAATATGGGGGGGACAACCTGGGGAATAACCTTTCTGTGTCCCATATACCACTCTCTCTTTAGAAGGAAATAAGTACATTTTATTTTTAAAAACCTCTGTGAAATAAATACCTTAAATACCCCCTATGTTATGGATGAAGAAATTGAAGTGTGGAAAAGATGATGTAACTTTTCCAGGTTCATATTGCTTAAAGGAAATGGAGGTTTTTGTTCTTTTTGATTTGACTTGTGGTTTAGATGAAAATTTGTAGTGCCAATTAGCTTTCCCTTTAATAGTTTATATATATTTTATTTCATAACATTAGTTGCAATTCTCTCCTTCTCCCTGGGTTCCCTGTTACCCACTCTCCTTCTTCTTACCTTGGCCTGACGCCTGTGCTTTTTTTCTCAGAAATTCCCAATTTCTACTCTTTTGGTGTCATATGGTTGATTATTCTGGCACATTCCTCATGAAGGTTATTTTTCACTTTATAGACCTTTCTACAGTTTAGCTGCGAGGTAGTCTCCAGGGGTGTTCAATTCTAGGTTTGAAGTGTATTTAAGGGCCATCGTCTATGAAGTTCCACTAGTCTCTATCTGACCAGTAAGTTTGGCCCCTTTTTATGGCTTTGAATTGTATAATACATTTCCCCCCAAATCTGATCAGGTCATTTGTCATCCTGATCAGAGCAATCTGTAGAAGTAGCCAGGCATCATCTAGTTCTTCTGGTTTCAATGTAGTAAAGGCCGTGGTTTGTGTGTACCATTAACCCTTTAGACCATCTGTTTCCGTGAGTTCTAGATTTTCTTTCCTTTGCTGAGGGAGAGACCAATAGATAATTAACATTATCCCTGCTAGCTTTTAAGATTTCCACCACTACTCACCACAATAAGATGCAAGACATTGTCTTTGTGAAGTGTTATGCCAATTGGCTTTGTTTAGACTGTGGTCATAAACCCCAAAATCCAGCGACTCATTTCCTGAAGGTGCTTGGTCCAGAAGTTTTCATAACTCTGATCACTGATTGCTATACTACATACCTGGATATATTTTCAGTATACACATTCATTGTACAAACAACCTCTGCCCAACCTATGTAAGGTCTTCAGTATGGTCCCATTTGCTTTCCCCCATACCTGTTCAATTTTCAGACTGCCATTGAACTCACTTATAGATTATTATTCATTAGCAGTAGTATAGGATTATGTATGTAACAGTAGTTACTTGTGTTGTCTGTAACTCTTGTGCACCTGGCAAACCAAGTTTGGGTTTTAGAGCTTATGCCTAAATCAAAAACTTGATTTCTAAACTATGAGAAATTATAGACAGACATAGGTGGTTTGAGGTAGCTGTATGAGGGGCCCTGGTGGTGTAGGGGTTTTGGTGGTACAATGGTGACATGTTGGGCTGTGATCGCATGCTTGGCAGATCAAAACCACCAGCCGCTCTGCAGAAGAAAGACTGGGCTTTCTACTCCTGTAAACAGTTACAGTCTCAGAAACCCACAGGGGTGCTACCAGTCAATTTGACTTGATGGCTGTGATTTGTTTTTTCAGTCGCTATATCTGTTTATATATAGAAAAAAATTCAACATAGTCCAATATGAACTTAAATCAGTTTCATTCCATGAATTATGAGAAGAAGAAGAAAACAAAACAAAATGAACAAACACCATCACCATCACCAATAACCAGTAAATAGCGTTTCTCATTCTTGAGGAAATGAAAAAGCTGACAGCTAGCTCAGAGTCATACAGAACCTGCTAATGGCACACAGCTGTTTAGCAACTGAGCCCTCAGCTGCAACTCATTGGAGACACTTGTAAATTGAGAATCAAGGGTAATGTAGCAAAGAGGAATTGCTGAAACCCTGGTGGGGAATGAGCATGATAGTGGGACAGGAGGAAAGTCAAGGGAAATAGAGGAAAGAGTTGGGAGGCAAAGGGCATTTATAGAGGTCTAGATAAAGGCATGTACATATGCAAATATGTTTATATATGAGGATGGGGAAATAGATCTATGGGCATATATTTATAGGTTTAGTATTAAGGTAGCAGAAGGACATTGGGCTTCCACTCAAATACTCCCTCAATGCAAGAATATTCTTCTATTACATTGGCATTCTATGGTGCTCACCTTCCCGACACAACTGCTGAAGACAAATGGTCTCATAAGCAAATGTGGCGAAGAAAACTGAAGGTTCCCGGCTATCAAAAGGTATAGTGTCTGGGGTCTTAAAGGCTTGAAGGTAAACAAGTGGCCATCTAGCTCAGAAGCAACAAAGCCCAGATGGAAGAAGCTCAGCAGCCTGTGCTATCACGAGGTGTCGAAGGGATCAGGTATAAGGCATCATCAGAACAAAAAATCTTACCATAGTGAACGGAGTGGAGACCCAAAGCCCATTTGTAGGCCACTGGAGATCCCCTTGCAGAGGGGTCTTGGGGAGGAGAAGAGCCAGTCAGGGTGCAATGTAGCAATAATGAAAAAGACAACTTTCCTCTAGTTCCTAAATGCTTCCTCCCCGCGCCTACTATCATGATCCGAATTCTACCTTGCAAGTCTGGCTAGGCCAGAGGATGTACACGGGTACAGATAGGAACTGGAAACACAGGGAATCCAGGGCGGATGATCCCTTTAGGACCAGTCGTGTGAGTGGCGATACAGGGAGCATAGAGGGAGAGTGGGTTGGAATGGGGGAACCGATTATAAGGATCTACATGTGACATCCTCCCTGGGAGATGAACAACAGAAAAGTGGGTGAAGGGAGACATCAGACAGGACAAGATATGACAAAATAATAATTTATAAATTATCGAGGGCTCATGAGGGAGTGGGGGAGAGGGGAGGGAGGGGAAAAAATGAGGACCTGATGCTAGGGGCTTAAGTGGAGAACAAATGTTTTGAAAATGATGAGGGCAACGAATGTACAAATGTGCTTTACACAATTGATGTATGTATGGATTTTGATACGAGTTGTATGAGCCCCTAATAAAACAATTTAAAAAATTGAGAATCATCTTGCAAGAGATGAGCTTGACTTCTACTATTGTGTTGTGCTTGTTCCTCTTACACTGCACTTGTTTCACGGTCAAAAGATCACCGTCCTGAACCAGCTGGACATTCTTTTCTGGGAAAAATCGTGCAATGCATGCTTTCTTATCCATAATACTTATATATTTCCCTTACAAATGAGTGAATCTCTGGTGTTAAAGAGTTAAACAAAGAAAGCATCAAGCTAAAAAAAATCAGACCATCCATATAGGGCCTTCTCATTGCTATAATGATATCAGTTGCAACAAGTCCAAGGCCCGACCTCATTACAAGGGTTTAATTGCATTGTTACACAGCCTCACTTCTCCTCTCTGGCCTCTTTCTCTTTATGACAGCTTTAGAAAGGAATTTCAGCTTGAGGTCAAAGGAAATTAATTACTGCTTTCTTAATCTGTGCTCATCTACATTTAAAAAACTTTGGGCTTTCCACCAGCATATTCTTGTCTCCTATTTGAATAGACCCAAACTTATAAAAGTAACACCTTAGACCTTTGTAGAAAAGAGTGCACAAAAAGCACTTGAACAGCACATATTTAATAAGGGTGGATCATATTCCAAGGAAACCGCAGGTGTAAGAGATGAATTCCTGCCATTTCAAGATGATAGCAATGCTTTAAAAGTTGAGAATCAGCTCACATTAAAAATCCCATGCAATAATAAGACTAGGGGCTTTTAAACTGGAGTGTTAATGATGCTAATGTAGTATAGGATGTAGAAAAGGATGATCTAAGGTAAAAGGACCAGGAATGGACTTATTGATTACCCATAGAATGACAGTGCTCTATATTGAAGCATGGTTTTCTGTGTAGATTCTCAATCTATAGAGGGTTTAAGCTTTGGCAAGAACTGATCATTTTATTAATGCATTAGTATTCTAAAGTCTCACTTCTTTTTCTTCCTTATTTTTTTTTCACTCACTAAATGGACACCAGTTCAGACATTGTGTGGAGGATTATAAGACCATTTCTATAGGTTATCAATAATCATATATTTAAAATTAGTGATGAATGACCTTCCAGACTTCTCCCTGACTATGTCTCGTGCTAATCAAGGGCACTTTTTTAATGCATTAGTAGTGGCAAGAGAGTAGATTGGTTATCAGGACATCAGCATTCTAGGGATAACTCTGGGACTAGCTGACCACATGGGTTTGAATCAACTACCTAGTTGAATAACCTTAACATCTTTGCGTCTAAATGATGTGCTGGTGCTAGATTATCTTTAAAGTCTATTCTCATGCTGTGATCCCTCATGTTCCATAGTTTCATATGTAGCAGCAGCTAATGTTATAAATCTCCCTTCAGAGCCCCTGTTTCACGGCAACTTCATAGATAAACAATAACAAAAATAAAAAACAAACTAGATGCACTACAGTCCTGCACCGTCCACTTTATCAGTTTTGGATCCAATTATGATGCCCCATAGGATATCCAAGGCCTCATGTGGGGCCACACTTCACCGGACTTTCCTCCCTAGTCCATCTCGGCTCAGAAGCTCCACTGACCCCTGTTCAGAGTCCTAGCACAATGCCAGCGTCTGCTGACAGATGACTGGTCACTGTTACTTAGGTGACCAGTAACGGCAAGACGGGATTGAACCCAAGGGTTCTCAAGGAAGGCAAGAATTGTTCCACGGAAGCACCCAGGTCTGCTCAGAGCTAACACAGGGATGTTATAGTACAGGGGATGGGCTTAGCCTCTGAGTCCGTTCAACTGGCATCTCATCTCCGATTTAACATTTACAGTTTGATTTGGGGCAAATCACTCAATCTCCCATGTGTTATTCAGAAGCACTGAGCAGAATGATTGTACAAATTCATGCACACAAATTCCCATCACTGTTTATTGAGTGTTTTGTTAGCTCGGGTTCTTTGGTTGACAGTTACATAGATCCATTTTAGGCAATTCAGTGGAGGAAATGTACTGGGAGTAGAAGGATTAAATTTAGGGAAAGCTGAGCAGCCAGATCGCTCAGACTTTCATGTTTATACAAATGATCTATGGGTCTTGTAAAAATTGAGATTCCGATTCAGAAGGTCGGGAATTCAGCTTGAGAGTCTTCCTATTTAATATTTTTTTAGGCGAGTAGATCTTACTAGTCCATGGGCCACATTAAGAGTAATAAGGTGCTAAAGGAAAGGAGGCACCAGTAGACAGGATCTTTAGGGAAACATTGTCAGCCTGATTGTTCTTTGAGCCAGTGAGCTCAATGTTAACATTGCTGAGCAAAGTCCACATCTTACGCTATGTTTCCCTAAAGACCCTGATGGTGCCTCTTTGTGGGCATGGTCTTCTCATAAGGAGGGCCCTGGGAACCTCCTCTTTTTTCCCCACGTTCACCTTCCTCCTCGCTGACCCTGATGGCTGTGCATCCACTACCACAGGATCCACACAACTTTGCACGCACCAACCTGTTGATATTCCTGCATTCTGCATCATTCTTGTGTCTATGTGAGTCTGTGTGAAGAACTTACAGACTAGTATGAGACTTATGGACTTAAGTTGAATTAGATGTTTTCTTGATGTATTATTACATCTTGATATAAAGCTCATTCTTACGCTTATATGAGTGTTTCTGGATTTGTTTCCCTAGTCTACCCGGTCTAACACAACAAAATTGGATAAAGTGTTGAGTATGATATGGCGTGTCACAGACTTATGTGTAACTTGCAAGTCAGCGGGAAGCAGGTTGTAACAGTCTCATATCCTAAACTCTTGTATCCACCAACTACCTGCTCCAGACATACCTTTTGTGGCAGTGCTCACAGAACCAGCCTGGCCATCTGCAAGTTGGGCAAAAATTGGGAAAATTTTACTGAATAAAGGAGGAATTTTTCTCCTGAGCTGGGCAGCCAAAAGTTACTGATCTACTCTTGACTTCAGACAGAGAAGGAGAGGCGTGGCGAGAGATGGCAGAATAATAAATCGGGTGGAGATGCGGCATCGCAGAGAAGAGTGGGACCAGAATGGCCAGCGTATGGAAGGTCGTTGGCTTTTCTCTCTCACTGACAGCTTCCTCTGGAGAGCTGCTTTTAAGGATGTCCAGTAACAAGGGGTTTCAGAATGATGTACCAAGTTCATAGGGGACTGGAGATAATAATTGAAAAACAACAACAACAACACCAATAGGTATTCAAAAAGGATAGCGAACAACGAGTAAAGACAAAGCCATGAGTGAAATGAAATAAATCTTTAGAGATATTGAAGGAAAGAGATGACCTATTATTGTAAAGAATAAAATAAGCGTGGTGAAGTGAAATTTCTTAATATGGCTCTTCTATCCAGGTTTCTGTAAATCCCACAAATGATTGGGATTGTGCAGATATGGCATTCATTCCTAACACTAATAGAGGGCATTGGTCAGTTTTAGGTGCCACTACCCTGGCTATAAGGATAAGCCATCTCAGAAGCAGGAATAGAGATAAATCCTGGGACTACCAAGGAAAAAGACCCATCCGTGGAGTCTGATTGAGATTTCTCTTTGAAGTGTTTGAGGCTGAAACCAGAGCTAGCCACCACTAGAGGCTGCAGTAGAGACCAGGGGTCAGAGCAAAGGAGTCAGGCTGAGACCAGAGTCTGGAGACCATGAACCAAGGGATCAAGTGGCTGCGCACTAGAGAGACAGTGAGCTGCTGGCTGAGGAGAGGTGTTGTTTTGGACCAATGACTATATCCTTAATATTTTCTGATCTTACCTGTGGTTGTCGCCTGTTAATTAATCTAATGAACTCTCTTAATTGTGAGTATTGTCTATGAGCTCTGTGTGGCCACTGCAAAGAATTACCCATCCTGGCAGGAGAAGTACTGTGTAAGGACCGGTTGGCGTCAGAATAGGGTCAAAGACAGCTAGAGGGTGGAGGCATGTTTGACTTCTGCCTGTGACAAGAGTCCATGAGTTGGTGAGGAACAGGTTCCTCCTTCTCCTGTGTGTAGCCAAGGGAGCTCAAATGGGACCCCCACATTCTGTTTACTCAGTAAGATTCATGGAAGAGGTGACATTTGAGCAGACTGTCCAAGGAAGGATCAAAATCAACCATCTGCAGCCTGATTTAGAGGATGTAGAGGGCAAGGATCTGCAGCAGAAGATCCAGCAGGGAATTGTTTGGGTGGAACTCAGCAAGAATGGAAGATAAGACACTCTTGGGTCAGGGGGTAGAGGGTTTTGGATGTCGGGCTAAGAAATATGGATTGAAATTGGGTAAAAAGCTTTGGCATTTTTAACATGGGTTTGACATGATCCTAAGGCACTTCTGAACCTTTTCAGCCATAATATAGATATATAATAACACGTGTGCAGAATACTAGAGTAAAAGGATGCTTTTGGCAAAATCCGAGGTATTATGATTATCTGACTTTCCAGGCTCTGACGTTCAAATCCTGAATGAATGTGTCACAGAGTGAACTGTGCCCACCCCCACCTTCCCAATTTGGTTGATTCATAGTTGTAAATGATTTGGCAGTTGTGTCATGATGACATCATCCTTCGTGAAGTGATCAGCCAATCAGGTGTCAGGGAATTGGGATGGGATGCAATTGCCAGGCCACAGTCCTAATCTGACATAAAGGGAGTCTCCCTGGGGTATGGTCTGCTATGACCTTGCATCTTAGAAGAGATGAAAGGAGCGGGAAGCAAGCAGCAGAAGAACTCAGAACCACCAAGACAAAGGAGCCAGGAGAGGAGTGTGTCCTTTGGACCTGAGGTCCTTGCACTGATGACATCCAAGACCCAAGGGAAGATTGACACCAAAATGCACGGAGATCTTCAAGCGACAACTGGTCAACTGATGTTGAAAGACATTCCCCTGGACTAACAGGAAAAATGGGTTTCGACTCACCTCAATTGTGAGAGAATACATTTGGGTATCTCTGGTATAGCAGCATGAGATAAATAAGAGAGTATAAATAAGAATGGATAGCTCAGCCTACATTTAGCAAAACTATAAAGTACTTAAACCTACTCTTTGCCAGGAACTATTTAATTTTTTGACACCAAATTACACAGAATAGAAAAGTTCCTAATTTTACATTATAGAAAGAGTAATACCACCATAAAACAAACCAAAAATCCCTCCCAACAATAACAACAAAAATGACTTAATTGTAATTGAGTTGACTCTAACCCATTGCAACCCCTATCGGTTTCTGAGACCATAAATCTTTCTGGGAACAGAACAGCTCCTCTTCCTCACACAGAGTTTCTAGTGGGTTCAAAATCCTCTACTGACCTTGAGGCTAGCAACCCAACACAGAGTCCACTACACCGCTTGGCTCCTATAGTGGTGAGTTGCCATTGGGTTGGTGCGGACTCACAGTGACTCTATGCACAACAGAACTAAACATTGCCCGTTCTGCTTTACCAAGCATGCCATTTTTCTCTAGGGATGGGTTCTCCTGATGACATGTCCCAAGTATATGAGACAAGATCTCACCCCCTTGCCTCTAAGAAACAACATTCTGGCTGGACTTTGCCCAAGATAGATCTGTTTGTTCTTTCGACAGTCCATGGTACTTTCAATGTTTTTCTCCAGATCCATAATTCAAAAGCATGAATTCTTCTTCCATCTTCCTTGTTCTATGTTCAACTTTCACATGCATATGAGACGAGGGAACATAGCATGGCTTGGGACAGGCACACCTTAGTCCTTAAAGTGACATCCTTGCATTTCAGCATTCTAAAGAGATTTTGTGGAGTAGATTTACCCAATGCAAGGCATTTTTTAAAAACCTCTTGACTGCTGCTTCCATGAGCATGATTGTGGATCCAAGAAGGATGAAATCTTTGACAACCTTAATCGTTTCTCCATTTATGTTACCTCTTGATTCAGAGGTGAAGATTTTGGCCTTCTTTATATACATTGAGCTGTAATCCATATTGAAGGCTTCTTTGATCTTCATCAGCAAGTGCTTCACATCCTCCTCATTGTCAGCAAGCAAGGGTGTGTCCTCTATACATCTTAAGTTGTTAATAAGCCTCCCTTCAATCATGCTGCCACATTCTTCTTTATATAAGCTTCTCTGATGATTTGCTCTCCATACAGATTGAAGAAGTATGGTTAGCAGATACCACCCCGATGCACAATCTACCTGATTGTAAACCCTGTACTGTCCCATTGTTCTGTTCTCACAACTGCCTCTTGATTACAAGTTCTGCATGAGCAGGATGATGTGTTCTGGAATTCCCATGCTTCTCAAGGACATCTCTAGTTTATTATGATCCATATATACAAATGCCTTTGCATAATCAATAAAAAACAAGTAAACATGTTTCTAGTTTTCTCTCCTTTGAACCCAGATCCATCTGACATCAACAATGATAGCCCTTGTTCCATGGCTTCCTGTGATTCCACCCTGATCATCTAGCAGTTTCCTGAAAAAGTACTGTGAAAACATTGCTGGATGATCTTCAGCAATATTGTACTTGCAAGTGATCTCAATGATATTGTTTCATAATTCGAGGAATGTGTGCAAATATGGATCTCTTCCAGACAGTTGGCAATGTACTGGGCTTCCAAATTTCCTGGACTGGAGGAGTAAATTCTTCCAGTGCTTCATGAACTTGTTGGAACATTTTAATTGGTATTCCAACAATTCCTGGAGGGTTGTTTTGGGCTAAAGTTTTCAGTGAAGCGTGAACTTCCTTTAGTGTCATTGGTTCTTATTCATATGATACCTTCTGAAATGGTGGAATGTTTACTACTTATTTTGGTAAAGTGAGAGTGTATTTTCTCCATCGTCTTTTGATGCTTCCTGCATCATTAGATATTTTGCCCATAGAGTCTTTTCATATTGCACCTCAAGCCTTCAATTTTTTTTCTGGAGTTCTTTCAGTTTAAGATATGTGAAGCATGATCTTACTTTTTGGTTTTCTAACTCTAGGTCCTTTCACATTTCATTGTAATATTTTACTTTTTCTTCTGAATTGCCCTTTGTAATTTTCTTTTCAGCTCTTCGGTTTCATCATTTCTTCCACTTCTGTCAACTACTCAACAGTTAAAAGCAAGTTTCAGAGTCTCGTCTGATACCCACTTTGACCTTTTCTGTATTTTTAATGATGCTTTGCCTTCTGCATGAGTGGTTTTCTTGATGTCCTCCAGAGCTCTTGAGGTCTTCCGCTATTATGTACCAGAGTAAGTCTCCAAAAGTTGAGTCCATTTTGACTCATGCAAACCCTAAAGTGAGGACTAGGCTTACCTTGTGGATGTTTGATACTGTAACTCTTTACAGGAAGGAGTAGACAGCCTGATATTTCTCCAGCAGAATGTCTTGTGGTTTTGAACTGGTTACCTTGTGCTTGACAGCCCAATACAAACCCCCCTACACCAAAAGGACTCAATAGCACAATTTCCATGAGAATGTCATGCAGTGATAGAAAGTAGATAGAATAATAAAGTTGAATAAAGGACAGAGGGTTCATCTTGGGATGTGATTCACTCTTATTAACCTCAGTAAAATGAGGGAGTGAAGCAAAGATGTAGAGGAAGTATAGTCAACATAGTGGTATTAGATACTGGAACTGCTTGAGGAAACACGCCCAGGTTGTGCAAGCAGGAGGGAAGGAGAGATCGGCAGCAGATGAAGTTGGAGTTGTAAGTAAGTCCAGAGCAAGTATAGTGGAAATCCAGTAGAAAGGTCTAATCAGTAAAGTGAAATTGGCTGAGGCTTTAAGAGATCATACAAATGTCTCTACAGGGAATTGGAAGATTCCCTGTAGGAATTGCAAGAAAGGAGGGAGGAACGTCTTTTCGGAGTTTATGAACACCATGTTAGCTTTGGTGGGCGGGAGAAGGGCTTGCTTTAGTAAATGCTTTGAAAGAAAAGCTAAGAGGAATTAGCTTTGGAATCATGGCACTGTTCAGCTACAATTAATATACCATAATATGCTTTATAAAGGGTATTTTCTACGTTCTACTACGGTGAGTAGTGTCTGGGGTCTTAAAAACTTGAAACGGTAATCAAAATACAGTATTGGTCTCTACATATCTGGGGAAAAAATGGAAACCAAGGGAAATTGTGTTAGTCTGGGTAGTTTAGAGAAACAAATCCATAGAAAGTCAAGTGTAACAGAGAGTTTTATATAAAGGGAAACTGCACATCAAGAAAACATCCCAACCCAGTGCTGCCCAAGCCCACAAGTCCAAAATATGTCCAACACCAATCCACGAAGTCCTCCTCCATCTCACAAACAGACACAACGATGCCGACTGCAGGAGGAAAGCCGAGTCAGTGAACGTGTAAGCATCTCAGCACTGGCAGGGGTCTCCACATGGCTGCTCCAGCACCCAGGGCTGCATCAGGGTAGGTCCATGTGGCTTCTCTTCAGGGATGTCTTGCAGGAAGTCAGCCTTTCCAGGTGAAGCAGGGAACCGCTAAGGCAGCTGCACCCAGGTGCAACCATCACAAAGCCAGAGACCTGAGAACTAGAAAGGTGAGGCTCACCAAGCCATTTATCCTTCCGCTCTTCAATTAACCCCACATGTGTTTATTGGCGAGGTTGCCACAATCAACTAACTACCTCAGAAATCAAAGACTCAGGTACGAAATTCATGCACAGGACTATTAGTTGACAGGAACCATAACCTTAGCTACCTCGAGATATGAAAAACTGACGAGTGCCCAGACATCACTATCAGCCACTCTGACCAGGGCCACATGTGATGAATTCCTATAGAGTAGGAGAAAACCACAGAACAAAATTCAAAAATTAAAAATGTCCAAACTTACTGGACCTGTTGAGACTAGAGAATTTCCTGAGACCATTGCCCTGAAATAGACTTTAAACCTTAAATTTAAGCTATCTTTGAGCTCATCTACTAACACAATAACAGATTATAAAATAAATATTATCATTAGTGAATAATGAGGTTCTTTTTAAAAAGGCTACAATAGGATACAACATGGTCAAAATGACTCTAGTGCAGATACAAATAGAAGAGGGTAAGGACATGGTGCAACCAGAACAAATACATGAAAATCATGAAATATTGTGAACATTTTAATTTATATCCCTGAACAATGTGTTAGAATTTTTTAACAGGAAACTGATGTAAACTTTCACCTTAAGCACAAGGGAAAAAAATCAATCTTGAGTAAAGAGAATGATTACTAGAATATAGGATATAGTAGTGATAGCCCAAAGAGTTACTTATAGAATCTCATGGGTGAAGATATTGACGTTCATGCTACAATTATCTTATTTTTTCCTCTGTGTTTGAAAAGTGTCCTATTAAAGTGTTAGGAAGAAAACAAACACTTAAAAAGCTTAACTAATCAGACTCTGAGGAAGAACCAAGAGGGACCGGTTTGGGAATGTTGGTGTTGGGTGCTGTCCAGGTGGCGCCGACTCAGAGGGACTTGTGTACCGCAGGTTAAACACTGCCCCGTCCTGTGCCATTCTCACAAGTGTTCCTATTCGAGCCCATTGTTTCAGCTACTGTGTCAATCATTTTGTTGAGGACTTTCCTCTTTTTCAATGGCCTTCTACTGAGCTTTCTGTCCTTCTCCATGGACTGGTCTCTCCTGACATCGTGTCCAAAGTACATGAGACAAAGTCTTGCTATCTTTGCGTCTACGGGGCATTCCGGTTGTGCTTCTTCCAAGACAGATTGGTTTCATTTGGGGTTAGTCCATTGTACTTACAATAGTCTTCATGAACCTTATAATTCAAATGCATCGGTTCTTCTTAGATCTCCCTTACTCAGTGTCCAACTTTCACACGCATACGAGGTTGTTGAAAATACCATGGCTTTGGAATAGTGTTTGGAATAGGAAACCCAAAATAGGAGTCAAGATTGATTTAGAAGTAACGTTTTATGGTAGTGACTGCTCAACTATTTGGAAGGGACAACAATGTCTACAAGGAAACGGATAGATTGTGACTAAGGAGTTCTAAAATATAAGCTAGATATTGATCATAATCTTCACTTGAGGCAACGCTTAGCTCGGTCTATCATATTATTTATGAATGTGGAATGGTTCTACATGATCTCCGTTATTCTTCCTCACCCGGCTCTTCCTCCTCATCTTCCTCCTCTTTCTGTTCTTCCTCCTTTCCCCTCTCCTCTTCTCTTCCTTCTGTCTTTCTTCATCCTTCTCCCTCTCTTCCTTCTCTTTCTCTCCGCCCCCTCCTGCCTCTCCTTTGCCCCTCCTCCTAGTCCCTCTCTCCTTTACTAATTTTTCTTACTACTATTGTGATTATTTATTGCTGTGACCCGTAAATTGTCACCCATTCTGTATCAGATGAGGAAACTGAAGCCAAGAGTAGACAGGCTGGCCCTTAAAGTCAAATCTCCAGGAAGCGGCTGAATGGGATTGGATGGAGTCAGTTTATACTTAAAAAAAAATACACTTTAAACCTTCCAGCTTCTCTAATATAGTATTTTTCCTGATCTCATAAAAAATTATAATAGGGATAAGTAATAGATTGACCTGCAGATTACTCAGAGAAGTTTTCATTTATGAACATAAATGCTGATATGATAAGATGAAATTAATAAAGATAGATGTCAGGAGAGAAGGCTACCAGAAAGCAGCCTAGCATTTCTTTGCCTGACAGAAAGCTAAACCTATCTGTTAAATACATTTGAGTACAAAAGACAATATTTTTGGCTGGGTGATGTGAATGCTTAGTTAAATAGCCTTTTAATCTAGCTTGTTCCCCACCCCCAAAACAACACAAACAAACACTTTTAACTGTTCTATAGTAATTGTCAGGAAGAAGACAAGGCTTCTTACATCAAGAGTTACTCTCTTGGAAACCCACAGGGACAATTCTACCTAAAGGGTTGCTATGAGTTACAATTGACTGGATGGATTGCAGTGAGTAATTGTTTAGTCCGGGTACATTAGAGAAACAAATGCAGAGAAACTCATATGTATAAGAGAGAGTTTTCTATAAAGGTTAAGTGTGCATCAACAAAACATCCCAACCCAGAGCTGCCCAAGCCCACAAGTCCAACATTAACCCATATGTCCAATGCCAATTCACAAAGTCCTCCATCTCACAAAACACACACTATGATGCTGACTGCAGGAGGAAAGCCGAATCAGTGAGCGTGTAAGCATCTCAGCGCTGGCACGGGTCTCCACACGGGTGCTCCAGCACCCAGGGCTGCATCAGGGTAGGTCCATGTGGCTTCTCTTCAGGGATGTCTTGCAGGAAGTGAACCTTGCCAGCTTAAGCAGGAAACAGGCTAAGGCAGCTGCACCCTGGTCTGACCATCACAAAGCAAGAGACCCACGAACTAGAAAGGTGAGGCTCACTGAGCCATTTACCCCTCCACCTTTCAATTAACCCCACATGTGTTTATTGGCCAGGTTGGCACAATAAACTAACTACCTCAGTAATCATCCAACAATTTATTTTGATGACATTGAGCTGTTGTATATGGATTAGCAGTGGAGAAAATAATGATTTGGAAAGCAGCGGGATTGATAAATGATGAAACTTAGGGAAGTTGTAGCTTTATAAGCTGTTAATTGCATTTTCCTAATACCCTCTTCCCTTCAGTTGAGGTTCAGTGATTTGCTCAATACACATTGAACTAGTGTTTTCTGTTGTCAGGAGCCATCACTCTGCTGTGACTTGGAGATGGTACCTTTGTGGCCCCGGTATGTGACATCGTACCAGACACACAATAAACCAAACCAAATAACGTACTGCCGTCGAGTCAATGTTGATTCATAGCAACCCTATAGGACATGCTAGAACTGACCCGTGGGGTTCTGAGACTGTAACTATTTAAGGGAACAGAAAGCCTGGTCTTTCTCCCACCGAGTGACTGATGTTTTCGAACTGCTGACTTTGTGAATCAAAGGCCAACATTTACTCAGTATGCCACCAAGGTGCCCTAGCATACAATGGTATCAATATCTTAATGAATAAATGGATAAATTAAGCATTGTTTATTTTTACTTTTGGAGCCCTGGTGGTATAGTGGTTACATGTTGGACTGTAATCCACAAAGTCATCAGTTTGAAACCACAGCTGCTACTGGGAGGAAGACTGCATGTTCTACTCCTGTTAACAGTTAACACTCTCAGACACTCACTGGGGCAATGCTACCCTGTCCTATAGGTTTCCTATGTGTTGGCATCGACGCAATGGCAATGAGTTTGGTTACTGGTCTTTTATTCTCAGTTTGAGATAGACAATTTTCTTCAAGGGTGGTTTTAATCATATGGGAAACAAGAAAACACGTTGAACGTCTAACCCATCTGACCCATCCAAGGATCATGGAAATGTACCTCCCGTTGAGAATGGAAGATAACATTTGGTATGTGGAGTCACTGATTTGAGGTTATTATCTCTTTGTTTCCACTAAATATCCTGCAGGGAGCAAGTCTGTTTGCAAGGCTTACTTCACATACACTTGGCAAAGATGCCAGAATTAAGTTGAAATAATACACATGGTTTTACAGAATCTCTTCCCCCCTTCCCCAGTTTCTGGTACAGATTTTTTTTGTTTTGTTTATTTGTTTTTCCTCTGAAAGGTCATCTAGTACAAAATGAAAAACTATTCATCAAGCAACGGTCTAGCAGGTTAGGCACTTTGGTCAAGCAATGTAATTCCGTAATTCATTGGTGAAATCATGCTGTAGCATATAAGGCCATTGTCAGATAAGAATAATTGTTAACCTAAAGTAAAAGCAGAATTCCCTTTTACCTAATATCACAAGATTAAAAATTTTAATAACAGCTTTAGAGATATTTAATTTCTGATCATTGAAATGTGAACCTCAAATGGGCTTTGCTGCATGTCGTAATCCTTGATTGAATATTAATATATTTACTAAAGGAAAAAGGGGAGGACAGAGATTCACTTTGTTTAAGCTCTTTTTTACGTGGGAACTGAACAATATAAGACCTGCAGCTTTCTAAAGAAAGGCTACTAAATCTTTGAGTATGTGCCTCTTATTTTGTTTCTTTAGCTCACTAAAAAGATAACTATTCTAGAAAATCACCATTGATTTAGGCATGCATGCTTTTGCATACTTTAGGCAGGAGAGATTTTGAGTATGTGCTGCTTTGAGATAGGCTCTCCCTCCTTCCAAGCTGATGTCCTTACTTCCCTTTAATCAGCTTGACTCCTTTCTCACTAAAAGACATTTGGAAGCAAAGTTGCTGGCTGCTCTTTAAGTATTTATCTCCACTCCTACTCCCTCATGCCTTGTTTTCTTGAGTTATTCCAGGGAGTGGTATAGGAAGGGGAAATAATTATTTTTGAAAATCAATGTGTAGTCCTATAACCTCTGGAGGGATTCAGAGGCTCTCAGAGCATCTCCAACTCCTACTTGTCTCAGGTAATAGACCATAGTAAGAGGGGATGATACTTTCAGGACCCTCCACTGAAATGGACTCTATGTGAGTGAATGAGCTCCTTATTTCTATATTTCTAAAACTCCCTTGTCATTAAATCTATTCCTCACAAGTCTTACTCCTGAATGAAATACTAATTTTACACAGACACACACATACATTTATATACATGTATACATATTCACATAGAATATATAGTAATTAATATACAGCGAACCCTCGCCGAAGCCACTTCGCGCTTCGACTTCCGCGGCTTCACTATATCCCGGTTTTTGCGTAACAGCGCATGCTCTGTCATTACTGCCACTGATTGGCTCATACTGTACACGCTTGATGCCATAAATAATATAATAAATAATAAATGATAATTGTAACGTCCAAAATGTTTTACTGTATTTTCCATTTTTCGTTTAATAAATTGGGTAATACGAGTGTAATGGTGACTAAAGGGTGTTTTTTCATGTCCTCTATGCTCTAACTACGAAAATATTTGATTTACAAATAAGGAATCCTACTTCGCGGAATTTCATTTATCACGGTAGGGTCTAGAACCGATTAACCGCGATAAACGAGGGTTCACTGTATAATGATTATAGTGTTCTATGTACAAACAATAAAAAAATGCATAGCTGTTGAGTTGATTCCAACTCATGGACACCCATGTGTGTCTCAGAATAGAATTGTGCTAGACTGCTGTCTCAGAAGCAGATCAGTATTATACAATTCAAGTATTCCCTCCATTTCACCCACTGAGTTTATGTATTCATAGGGACCCTACATAGTGTATCCAATGTTGTAAATATTTATGGGAACAATAACCTCATCTTTGTCCCACAAAGCAGCTAGTGGGCTTGAACCATGGATCTTATGGTTAGTAGTCCAACCCTGACCCAACCACACCATGAGGGCTCCCTCCCCCACTCCCCATTCCCCACCCCCACAGTTCTTTTTAAAATAAGGGCTTCTTAAGGAAACCATTAAAGCAAAACCAAAAAAACAAAACTTCACTTCTCTTGAGTTGATTCTACCTCATAGGGTCATGGAGACCTTACAGGAGAGAGCAGAACTGTCTCTTGGGATTTCTAATATTTTAAACATCTTTACAGGAGTACACAGCCTCGTATTTCTCCTGCAGAGCTTCTGGTGGGTTTGAACAATTGACCTTGTGGTTAGCACTTCAGTGAATAGCCCACTGAGATAGTTTATTGTGCCATCCTGGCCGATAAACACAAGTGGGATTAATTGAAGGGCAGAGAGATAAATGGCTTGGTGAACCTTACCTTTCTTGTCTCTCGCTCTTTGATCATTGGACCAGTGTGTGGCTGCCTTGCTTGTTCTGTGCCTCAATTTACAGGCTACACTACCTGTGGGACGCCTAGCCTGTGGACTGTGTTGCTGTAAGTTGAGGTCCCTTTAAGACCACACGATTGAAATTTACATCTCTGGAGCTGAGGACTGACAGTTTGGTGACCTGGCTGACAGTTGGTGACCTGCTGGCTGTTTTGCTGCCTGTGCTGAGATGGTCTAGATCTCTCTCTACAGAGGACTACTGGATGGCCCTCAAGACTTTAAGGACTGCTAGTGTCTCACAACTCTCTCACGGGAGTGAGTTGCACTGAGCCATTTGTACTGCTTTACAATTTAACTGTTCATTTCTTGTATTATATATCTATCTATCTGTTTATAATTTAACAGTTCATTACTTGTGTTATATATCTATCTGTTTATAATTTAACAGTTCATTTCTTGTGTTATATATATCTATCTTTATAAATATGTAGATAAAATTATCAGCAATCTGGTTTTCTCTCTCTAGAGAACACTGTCTAACACACCCACTATGCTATAAGAGCTCCCCAGAGACTTCTAGAGTGTTCTATAAATAGAACAAACATAAGCGAATATGAGTGAAAGACACTAGCTACAAAAAATATTACATTATATGTAGTTCCACTTATAAAAGCACATAAGTAGGCAAAACTATTCTATACAGTTTAAAGTTAGTATACTGTTTACCCTTGGTATGTGCACTTACTAGAAAGGGCACAAGAAGGGTGCTGATAGTGCTATTTTTTAATCGAGGTGTTGGTTAAATTGGTATACTCAATTGTGAACAGTCATCGAGATATTTATATAATACACATACACTTATGTGTATTATATAAATATACACATGCATACATATTAACAACTGGTGAGCATAGCAATCATATGACACATGTCCAACATCAGGAAATTTTCAAGCTATCCTATTTTGTATTCTCCAGAATCATTCTAGTTATTCAAGCTATTCTCTAGCTAAACACAATATGTGAGTTTCTGCCTGCGTCTTAAATTCAAAGGATTGCCTCTTGCAACTGCGGAGATCCAAAATTCAAAATCTATGGTTCAGGTGGAAGACTAGGGTCTCCTCCTGACTTACGGGATTTTGTAGATCAGGCTGGAAACTTCTGCAGGCCTGAATCCAACATTCATACATTGGTCATGAAATAAGAACTGTATAAGAGAGAAATAGTGTTCATAGTATACCATACTCTAAACTAACTTAGTTTTTAACTGATTTATCTATTACAGATGGTCATCTGACCTGCTCACCTTGACATTTGACTCGTTCACCTCTGCAGCTAATATCCTTTGCTCTTAGGGTCATCAGCCTCATCAGCTACATGAGTGAGGAGACATCTCTAGCCTAACATCTTATCTATGAACTTGGAACCTGACTGGGCTTGGACTTGCCCACTTCTACAACTGTGTGACCCATTTTCTTGATATATATTTCTTTCTATACACGTAAGTGTGTCACTGCTTTTGTTTCTAGATAACCAAGTTATAGGACACACATGAAGATTTGTATAGATGATTGTATATGTAGATGGTGGACACTGTGCAAGTTATCTTAAAACACACATACACACACACACTCACACACTGTGTTAGTCTGGGTAGACTAAAGAAACAAATCCAGGGAGACTCATATATGTATAAGAAAGAGGTTTATATACAAGAGCAATTGAATATTGAGAAAACATCCCAGCCCAGTCAAGATCAAGTTCATAAGTCCTATATTAGCCCATATGTATGATACCAATCTATAAATTCCACTTCAGACTCATGCAGCACACACAATGATGCTGAATGCGGGAAGATCACAGGCCAGTGGGTGGGAAGTCTTATGGATCCAATGGTGTTGCAAGCATCTCAGCGCTGGCAGCGGTCGGTCTCCACATGGTTCCAGCTCAGAGCACTGTCTCCCAGGGAATAAGCTGAGAGAGAGTGTGTCTCCCGCCTCCAATTATGGATACAGGAGTTCCCAGAATTCTCAGGAAAAGGTCATGCCTGCACAGAAGCCTCATTGCCTATGACCTGATTGACAGGCTAGGCTCCACCCCTTCACTCTTAGTCCTCTCAAATTGACAAACAATTATATAACTACCACAGACCACCCTTTGTCAATTTGACAGTTTTATAGAACTCTTCAGCCACATACAATTTTCAAACAAACAATAATAGAATCATATCTGTACCTAACAGGATAAAACGAAAAAGAATACAATTCAATATGTTTCACCCTCATTTAAATATAACATTCTATAAGTGAACCAAACAAAAATATGGTATGCCTAACAATTGCAGTTAAGTAACACCTACACCTCAATCCTAAAATCCTATGAATATATTCCCCCACCTATGAAAATTTGTAAGCCAACCACTTCATACCCTTATCCTCCCAATTTTGGGTATCCAATTTCTATACTGCCCACTTACATCAACCCAGTGCTCTGAGGAAAATCATATTCTTTGATGTGAAGAATCTTCATTTCAGTTGGAACCTTACGAAGTCCGTATCCATAAGCAAAGTCAAATCAGGACAGGACATCCATTAAGTCAGCAGCAATATTCACCAGTTCACAGGCTCAAAAATATTCTCTCCATCTGGTTGGGTTCTGGTCAACTCAATGTGGGCTGCCACTTAACCTCACCAGGGTGTCCATTGGTCGCCTTGCCTTTAGACCATGGCCTCATCACAAATTCTCAACAAGCTTATCCCCTCTGTGCTAGGTCACAAACTTCAGACCAGTCAACCTGCCTTCATCTTCTCCTCTAGTTCTGTAAACCAGGTCCATGGGTGTCAGTGGCCAGACTCTACCCATCTCTTTATTGCTGCATTTCTCTCACTTCTACTCAACAAGTGGATCCAGTGGTCACCAAGCATTTCAGCTTGCCCATGGGCTCTCTTTAACAGTTCAGTCCTAGAGTGGAGAGTTTCTTTATGGTTCCAGATTTTTTCCAGCCTCTGACAAAAACCGCTAGTTCAAACTTCAAAAATCCAAAGAGTTCCTTCCCACCCCTCCACCTCCCAATCTGTGAATAATCAATCCCCTAGGCAAGTCTCTTGGAATGCAAATATCCTGAGTACTCCAAAGCACTGGGTGGGGCTTATCTTTTCAGAGCCTTCTTTGCAGGTATGTTCTAACCCATTTAAAGATTCAAATTTAAATGGCTCAAGGCAAGTGGGTTTACAAGTTCTCTATTTTCATAGGTCCTAATAATCATTTCTATAAACCCTATATCAACAATAATAAGCAGAAGAAACCAACATCAACAAAGTAAAAATCAGATATTAAACTCAATTCTTAAAACACTCAAGTTCAATCCTTATTTAGCTTTTCTAAATCCTTATCTAAGCTATTCTATTGATACAAAATATGGGATTAGGCCTCTGAGAGCATTGCTTCAAGCCAGGGCCAGGCCTTCTGTCAGCCATTTTGATATCAGTCAGCCATTTTCTCTAACCAACGTGGTCTCTGAGAAATTCAGGTGACGATTTCTACCCCTGAGCTCAAAATATACATGAACAACATTCGCTTTCATCATCTCCAACAGGAATAACCAAAGACAACACCCAAACAAAATAATCAAAACTTTCACTTCCCATCCTCTTTCCAGAACACTATTGAGTAAAAGTGTGGCTTCATCTGACCTCACACATACAAAGCAAGTGAGGAGAAGGAAAAGGACTAACTACTCAGGAAGCAGAGAGAATACTGTCTGGGAAATATGAAGAACAGGGAAAGTATGCAATGGCAAAATAGGTAGGTAGTATATCTGATTTCTAACTTAATTTATCTTTCTACTCCATATATAATACACTGAAATTACAAATAAGAATGTAATGATATTTAATCCTAGGTCTAAGAACAAAGTGCAAGATTCAAAATAAAAATGTCAATGGGACAATAGGAATAAGGCCACATGCTAGGGAGCACTAGGTTTTCCAAGAATAAGGCCAGAATATAAAGGACTTCACCAGCCAGAAAGAGGCCTCTGGACATAATGCCAAGCATAATAATAATTAATGTGTAGGCTTTTCTGGTCAATTATGCAATAGTATTAATGATATCACATGCAAGTTAAATGTTGCTGAAGATCATCTAACAAAGGCAGCAGCACATTGACAGGGATCTGCCAGAGGTTCAGACCAGATTCAGAAGAGGCTATTGAACATGGGATATCATTGCTGATGCCAGATGGATCTTAGCTCGAAGCAGAGAATACCAGAAAGATATTTGCTTGTATTTTATTGATGATGCCCAGGTATTAGACTGTGTGGATCATAATGAACTTGATAAAATGGGAATTACAGAAAACTTCATTGTGCTCATGTGGAGCTTGCATGGATCAAGAGCCAGTTGTTTGACCAGAACAAGACGCTACTGCATGGTTTAATATCATGAATGGTGCACACCAGGGTTGTATCCTCTAATCCTACTTCTTCAATCTGTGTGCTGAGCAAATCATCAGAGAAGCTGGCTTATATGAAGAAGAATGAGCATCAGGATTGAAGCAAAGCCTGTTAACAACCTGAGATATCCAGATGATACAACTTTGCTTGCTTAAAGTGAGGAAGGCTTGAAGTCCTTGCTGATGAATTTGAAGGAAGGCTTCACTATGGATTACAACTCAATGTGAATAAAAAAGGCCAAACCCCTCACCTCTGGATCAAGAGGTAACATGCTAAATGAAAAAATGATTGAAGTTATCAAAGATTTCATCTTTCTTGTATCCGCAATCAGCACTCATGGAAGCAGCAGCCAAGAGAACAAAAGATGAGTTGCAGTTGCTATCCCAAAACATAAATAAATAATTGTGTTAAAGTCACCCCAAATCAACATACACTCTTATCAGAGTGATAAGCAAAACTTACTTGGAAATTCAAGTCAAAATGGGGGGCGAGGGGAGCATGCATATCTCCAAGAAGGTGTGTGCATATGCTTCTATTGGTAGGAGAACGGGGAGAAACAACCCCATGACACCCTTACCAAGACTTATATGGAACCCAAGGGAAGAATATACCTGATACTAGGTTCCTACGTGGATTCTTTTGATCTAGCTTTTATCCTGTGTGTGTGAGTACAGTTTGACTAGAGAAACACATCCAGAGACACTCATATATGTATAAAAAGATCTTTATATCAAAGAGTAATTGTATTTTAAGAAAACATCCCAGTCCACTCCAAATCAAGTCCATAAGTCTAATATTAGCCCATAAATTCAATACTAGTTCATAAATTCCTCTTCAGACTCATGCAGCACATACAATGATGCCAAGTGCAGGAAGATCACAGGCCAGTGGGTGAGAAGTCTTGTGGATTCAATGGCAGTGGGAAAGTAAGTTCCCAGTATCCTCGTGAGAAGACCACACCCACGAGGAGGCATCATTAGGCTGTGACCTGATTGACAGGTTAGACCCCACCCCTACACTTATTTATCAAGTTTACATCATACTGCGTAACTGCCACACTGTCCTTGGTGACCAGGGACATGTGCTACAGTCTACTGAGACCTTAGACTTGATGCTTTCAAGGCATACAGCATCCTTCATAGGCTACACCAGAAACACTTGATGTGGAAACCCTACCAGTGAACTAGACTGTCCTTCAAACTCGAATGTAGCCCTTGGAGATAAGGCTGAAACTCCTTAGTGTGAGGAAAAGCAGATCATGGCTGTCCCAAGGGAATAGAACTTAACAGTTGTCGGACTTTTGTTTGAATCTCTTGCCTTGATGGTGTCCAATGAATTGTGGGCCTAGACTCCCATGCAATTATGATTTTAATGCCCCACCCTTGGTTTATTTTGATATGTATTAATGTAGGAGGTGTGGTTCTGGGCTGAGAATGAATATTATTTAAAGTTTTGCCTTATCCTCAACTTGCATTGTTTTTGTAAATAATGTCTAGTCACATAAGAGTTTGATCTGTACGCAACACAACAAGTTTCGTGTACTACTTTCACGTGGAAGAAGTTAGTCCTTGAGAAGGTTTGTGTTTAAAGTTACATTCTGTTTCGATTGGAGTACAAGGTCGCTGCAGTTTACAAGGACACCATTTTGAGGACCAAGGTATGCCTGATCTAAGCCACAGGATTTCCATATCCATGCCTCATATCCATGTGAAACCTGGATGAACAACTAGGGAGAGAGCAAAAGAATCAATACACTTGAGTTATGGTATGTGTGTCAATATTGAAAATACCGTGGAAAATACCAGGAAAAGAAACGAATCCATTTAGTAAGAAGTCTAGTCAAAATGTTCCTTAGAACGCAGAATGGTGAGGTTCTTGCGACATGTTATCAGGAGAAACAAGTCTCTTGTAAAGGACATCATGCTTAGTAAAGTAGAGCATCGGCAACAACAACAAACGAAGAAGACTCTCAACAAGATGCACTGACACAGTGACTCCAACGATAGGCTTAAACATCACTCCAATCATGAGGACGACGCAGGGCGAGGCACCATTTCATTTTATTGTACATAAGAGTTTGTTGTGAGCTGGAACAGACTTGATGGCACTTGACAACAACAACATATATTTGGGAGGTGGATTAAACCAGGAAGTAAAATGGAGTCCTGGATTTCCCTTCCGGGGGAAAAGTCACATCATTAGCATAAACTGCCAAAGGCCAGCTGATTCCTATGTTGCTGTGGTCAGATATGTTTCACTCTCCAATATCCCCACCAATTCGAACACCTCTGTTCCTCCCACAACACTATCTACTTCTCAATTGGGTTCAATAATTCATTTCGACAGCCACACAGAACTCACAGAGCAAGCATACTCCTGATTATAGGGTTTTTTAAAGATGTCAATAGGTTATACATGCTCAGGATACAATCCCTCAAACCCAGCATCCCACCCCACAAGGCAGCCTCCTTCCTGCCTGGACACATTCAACTTCACGCGCTCAGTAATCTGTGCGTGACTCATGCGCTGGCTCTTGGTTCTGATGCTACCGCTCCTCTGTGGCTCCTCTGAGATCACACCTGTCTCCTGGATCAAGGAGGCTCAAGGCACAGGAATATGCGGGTCAAAAGGATGTCCTCCATTCCTGACCCTTCTTTCATAGACTTGGGCCTCATCCTCTTGTTGAGATGACTAATTTTAAACCCAGCAGATACCTGACAGTTCCCCATGTTAGAGTCCAAGCTTGGACAACCGCAATTAACCCTGTTACAGCCACTCACAACTAAACCATGTAATCTTATCAGTATCTCCATCAACTGTGTCTTATCCAGACCCATCAGGAAAGTCATTTGGTGGCAGGTACAAAGACTATGGCTAGAGGAGCCATATTAAGGAATTCACTGCATTGCCCTCCCCCAGCTCATGTGTTTGCTTCAAACTAGGGATATTGATGGTTAGTGCGAGAGCTCTCCAAAAAGAGCTCATCGGTTTCTTTTTTGAAGCTCTAGATTCGTCTCCCTGAGGTCGAGCTATTTTCTCTCCCTTTCTAATGGTGAATTCTTAATATTTTGCTGAATATAAAATTATTATTGTGTCTGTAAACCTTCCACTAATTCATAATAGAGAGTTGGGTTTTTTTTAAAAAGAGTGATATAGGAGTGATAAAACATCTTTGTCAATACTCGTCAATATACGATCTAGTTCAATAGATTTGAACTAGTATAACCTGTGGCCTTCTAGTAATAAAACAAACTAATAACCCAAATTTGCATGAACTCTGATCACTAAACCAATCCATAAGAGATGGGTGTCTCTCTTTATGAAAACGGGCAGAAGTCAGTACAAATGCATAGGTAAACCATATAGTTCAGGTAAAAGCTGTCTGAAAGTACTATTGATGGGCTAGAATGTCCATTTGACTATCCAATAGTTCAAGGTCATTTAGCAATTTACCAGTGCAAGTAGTGCAAACAGTGACAAAGGACTGCGTACCTGAGTTAGTTAATTGTGCCAGCCTGGCCGATAATCACATGTGGGGCTGGTTGAAAGGCGGAGGGATAAATGGGTGGTGAAGCCGCGCCTTTCTAGTTCTCGGGTCTCTTGCTTTGTGATGGTCGCACCAGGATGCAGCTGCCTTAGCAGCTTCCTGCTTCAGCTTGCAAGATTGACATCCTACAAGACATCCCCAAGGAGAGGCCGCATGGACCTATCCCGATGCAGCCCTGGGTACTGGAGCAGCCTTATGGAGACCCCTGCTAGTGCTGAGATGCTTATTCGTTCACTGACTCAGCTTTCCTCCTGCAGTCGGCATTATTGCCTCTGTTTTGTGAGGTGAAGGACTTTGTGGACTGGTGTTGGGTATGGGTTAATGTTGGACTTGTGGGCTTGGGCAGCATTGGGTTGGGATGTTTTCATGATGCACATTTTCTTTACATAAAACTCTCTCTTATACATGAGTTGCTGTGGATTTGTTTCTCCAAAGTACCTAGACTAATATAGTACCCTTGGAGAACTAGGGCCTATAGGCCACTTTGGGTATCAGAAGCCCTTATAACAAAAATTGTTGAAAGACACTCATCCAAAAGGAGTCTTGTTATATGTGAAGGTAGTATAGTAGCCTTGGCTGAATAGCTTTGATTGAATGAAATATATCTGGGAAATTTAAAAATTATGCTTTCTTGAAGGTCTGCAAATGAAATGTAATGCCCATTGTAAATTAAGGTAACCTGTTCCAAAACATGAAATATCCACAGAGCAGTTACTGCTTTCTAAGTATTTTCCTTAGAACATACGATGTTTACTGAGAACACAGGATGTATTCTAATGTTCTATTTAGAGCACAGAGCATGTTATAAGGGTTTGTCTGAACTCAGCTTGGTTAGACGTTTAGATGGTTCAAACCTAGCAGCTTGTCCTGGGAGAAAGATGAGGTTGTTCGCTCCTATTCACCACTTCAAAAACCCTACGTAGAGTTGCTATGTGTCCAAGTTGATTCTGTGGTCATGAGTAAGTGGGTATGTGAGATTATGGAAACTGATTTTCCTCTCCCTGGAAGAGAACCAGTGGTGTTAGTGGCTATTAGTTCGCTCAGACTCATGGAGACATTTTGAATAACAGAATAAAACACAGCCTGGTCCTACAATAGCATCATGGTTACTCCCATGTTTGAAGGCATCGTTTGGGACACTTTGCTCATCGTCTCACCTAGCTCTCTCCTCACCTTCTCTGACCCTGATTGATGTGATAACCTGAGTGTGACATCCATTTAGACCAACTGGTCTTTCCTAAAGGTGTGTCTAAAACCAAGTCTTGCCATTCTTGCTTCTAAGGAGCATTTTGGTTGCATTTCTTTTAAGATGAATTTGTTCATTTTCCTGGTAATCCTCTGTATATTCCCTATTCTTTGCTATCATCGCAGGTCAAATACATTATTTCTTCTTCTGTTTTCCTTTCATGAGAGGAAAGAACACCTATTTGAAAAAGCACTTGTTTTGTACAAAGTATACACGAGGCTTGAGGAATGCAATTGGCATCCATTCTTTTCAACCATATAGGTTCGTTTTCCAGTAGTCCACCACACACAGCATTTAATCCAAGAAAAGCAAACATCCTAGAGGAAGGAGTTCAGGGAAGGGAAATCTCATGTCCAGCCTAGGAATTTGGGTTCTGATCATGGTTTCGGCTGAAACTGGAAGTTCAGGAACACTGATTTGTAGATTTGGGGTAGGAGATATTTCTTAAGCATTCAACAGAATTAAATCAGGTTCAGCGTGAGAAAGTAATCCAATATTTAGAGAATTTGGGGTTTCCCTGTTGAAAGATGCAAGGAGCCCTGGAACATCTCTAGACTGCTCTTCAAAACCCAATATCTGTTCCCCAGAAGAGAACTGAGGCTCCCTGCTCCTTTAAAGATTCCTGGCCACAGAAACCTATGTAGGGTCACCATGAGAACTGACTCACTGGCAGTCAGTGTATTGAGAGACAGACATATAGAATGGATGGATAAATGAGGAGTCTTTTCATTGTTAATCTAAACAACATACCCTGGTGACCTGATCAAAGCTTTCTGGAAGCTGTTTACATTTAAAGCTGTTCGCAAAATCTGTGTGAGGCAGGTATCAAATGCCTGGCACACAGTGGCCAGAGCCACGTGCTCTTGTGTTAATTCTGAGTCCTGGTCATCCACATGTGTCAGGGTCAGATGCTGCTCCATGAGGTTTCTTATTGGACGCTTCCCTGGAAGTAGGTCACCAGGCCTTTCTGCCAAGATGTCCCCAATCCTTTGTTTAATCACCGAGCATGTGCATTCTTAAACCACCTAGGGATTCTGGCACATAATAAGCACTCAACAGATATTTGTTGAATAAAGCAGAGAGGAGCACAGTGCAAAGAAGGCAAAGTGATTTCATAGAATCTCAGAGTTGCCTTCCTTTCCCCTAAGATCTGAGAATCCACACCGCTATAGAGCATGTGAGCCCTTACCCTTGAAATTCCAGACCCAGCCATGACCTGGGCACCCGTAGCACCCTCTTTGATGTACAGCCTGTGTCTGCTGATAAGAATTCACTGTGTTTCGGCCGCTCTGGTTCTTTTTTTTTGAAACAATGACGACACCTGTGAACTCCAGCGCCTTAGATTTATCCAGATATTCACAAAAAACCTAGCAACCAAAAGTATTATCTTTATTTTGAAGAAGCACGGCACTTTTAAGGTTCAGATTTTATATATATATATGCTTCTGAAATGGTCATTTTTTCCCCTCTGAGCTATGCCATTATAGTGATCAGCCAAGCTTCGGCAAGGTAAATACTTTTGGAAAATAAGTGGAAATTTGCTGCAAATCAGTCCCTTTTGTGCATGGCCGCGGGTGCATGTTGAAATGTTTGGACACTAATACCCATTCATTTTCTTGGCTCCATAAATAAGAGCCGCCAGCTCTGTGGCGGCCGTGAAATGGTATTCTTCAGGGCTCAGCAGGAACCCCCATCCTTATTACCACGGCAGGGGGCAGGACAGGCCCCCAAATAGCAAGACATCTAAATCAAGACATTTTCAATGTCTAACAAAATGACTGGGTTTTAGAAAGAACCGAAAGGTTGGACAAAAGTGGACAGCTTTTGTACTTCGTGTAATACCTTTGTTAAAAGAGTTCAGATGGGAAAAGGGAATCTTTTAAAACTGCATAAGCATATTTCTGAATAGCACTGAAGAATCCCCAAAGAGCTCATGAAACTGTAAATCAGGTACGCTGATGAAGTCTTCCGAGGACTTCAAGCGGAAGTTTGCTTCTCTCCTTTCTGGGCACCAGAGACCAGGGACTCAAATCAGAAGAATTGTACCAGGGTCTCTTGATCAATGGATTTGATGGGTCAGGAGCGCTTTTGGAAGAACCTGGGTAGGTGTTTTGGCCTGAAATCTTTTCTCAAATGAAGATTTTAAATAATAATAATAAGCTGAGCATAGCTTGGCTATTAATATTTCTTTATCGCAGAGAAAAATTAACAAAAGTATTTCCTGAAAACCGTATGGCATCACAATAGTGTCGTAGGAAGACAGGCTTTTGAAAAAAGTGTTCAGAAGAGATTTGGGGGATAGCTTACTCTTAATTGGACACAATTAATTGGACACAATTAAGAAGTACTGTCCACTCATTTTGAATTAATATAAAATTCCTTCTGTTGTCAGAGTTCATCTAACAAGTAAGTATCTGGTCCTATAACAAGTATACAGAATTATTTTGCATGGGTCAGTGCTACAGGCCTGGCATTATGATAATAAAGCAGCCAAACGTCTCTCGACGCCACCACAAACCAGTCATTTTGTGCAGTCAACAGAAAGGGTCGCTCAAAATGGCCAATGCTAAAAGAATCTGGCCCATATCATCAAAGTCAACGTGCCACTCAACTTCAAAATACAGGACGTTAGGATTTTTGAAAGTTGATAAACAAAGAGAAAACTATCCTCGCTCCCCATCTCATCTTCAGCCTTTTATGACTCAGACTTTAATGAGAGCTATAAACATTACCTTGCCTAATAAAAATTCCAGTATTTCAGAGCTGGCTCAGGGAATGTGAACCACATCTGGTGACAACTGGAGCTAATTAATATCTTTATAGGTGTCTTCCATCCGCTGGAGTTTAAACAGAAATAGTCAGGGGTGCTTACATCAAAGCCCGAGGCAATCGAGGGCTGTTGCTTGCTTTCCAGTCTGAACTGATAACAAGTAGACCAATTTTTATAGGATTGTAAAAGCTAAGTGTGGAGATGATTCACGCAGAGAAGCACTTTGCTCTCCGGTTCTTGCCATTGTGGGCTTACATCCCTGGTTTTGTCTGCTGTAGGCTTGCCTGGCTAGTTAGCTAGACATATGGACAGGCAGCAGAAAGAAATGATAAAAGAGGGAGGGGCGCGGCTAACAAACAGCAATGCTTAGATTTCGACAAAGCACACAGTGACCCAGACATACCAAATTATTCTTCTTGCATGGATCCTTAAAAATATGCTCTGTCATGCATTTGCTTGTGATCCAGATAAGGTTTGTCTAACAAGACCAAAGTGAAAATTAAAAAGCAAGATGGACTTGCACAGTGGTGCAAAGATGTCTTTTGAAGCGCACCAATTGGCCTAGTGCAGTGTCACAGCTCTAGGCGAAACATGCAGGTGGCCGAGGGGGCTTCTTTTTCAAAGGTTACCCTACAAAGAGCACGCCAGTCCTTCTCTGAATATGGGCCAGTACCCCGGGAGCTCCCGGACAATCAGAAAATAATGACATCAACCTGACCATGGTTAAGTACATAACATGCTGAAGGTTCACGGGTGTGTAGTCTGGAACAATAAAGGAAAAATAAAGACGCTTGCTTGGCCAGCCCCAGCTGTTACGAGCCATGCTGTGAGATCAAGGAAAGATATGATATGGGCTGCCATTTCAATTGGGACCAGGTTAATCTCTCAATTGGAGGAGAAGAAAAACAACAACAGAAAAGCAGTCCTCGGAATGAAAGGAGGGGACAGCTCACAATATGATTATTTGCATAATCTGTGTTTCACCCTTTACTAATAAAGACCACAGTTCCTTCAAATAAGCTTAATTTTCTTTAGAATGGTTGGCAGAGAGCCCTAACACCTTCAAGTTCAGCCAGTGAGGATTCAAGCATCTAATATTCATTTAATACTTGTTGCTGAGACTTGTGGCTTGGGCTAAGGGGTGGGGGGTGGGTGGGGGCACGGGAGGGGATCTAACTGTGTAGATTCAAAGTGACAGGCATCTCTTAAAGAGAACACCGGTGGAATTTATCCCGGCTCAGCCGCCACGCCTGACTTTGTGATCTTCAGAAAGTGGCTTAATCTCTCTGCTCTGGCTTCCTTACTTGGAGAATGGGAAAGAATGAAGGGAGGTTGAGAATTAAGTAAGCCTCACAGTATCAATATTGTTTGAGACATTTCTTTAGAAGCACAAAGAGCTGGCTCCAAGCGCTAAAATGGAGCGCCGAATTGCTGCTTGTACACGCAGACATAGAGCCACTGATGTGTGAGTGAGTGTGCATGCACGTGTGCGTTCTAGGAGGCAAAGGGGAGCAGAGGGGATGTGTAGGCAGCAAAGAAATATCTGAGCTACTGTCTTGTAAGAAGACGGTAAGTGAAGCTAGAATTTCTCAGGGGGGAAACTGAGTTTTTCACCTCTCATTTTAGTTTGTGTGCCTTGTAAGTGAATTATTGCCCCACTCTCTTCCACCTATTATTTTACTTACCAAATACATTTGAAGAGCAGGCATTTGTAATTCAATGTACAGTATCACCAAGAGATGGGAAATCGAGAAGGAAGCTGTCCCGAGCGAGTTTCCATTTTTGAAAAGGCACTTGTGAGGTTGTTAGGTTCCAATGGTCATGGGTTCGTTGATGCCCATGTTATCCTGGACTGAAAAAGGGAAGATGGAGGGTGTGCACTTAGGTTTGACCATTTTTATATTGTTAACTGTGGTCACATTCCCACAAGAAAACTTTCTGGTCTTCTTGAAGAATTCTTTTTTTAGTTACTTAATTTTTAAAAAAATGGCTGAAAGTACATTAGTGTAGAAAAGCTTCATCTAATCCTTGCTCCCAGCTGAAACTGAGCAACGGTTGTGGCGTAATCCAGTCCCTTCTAATTATCTTGGTGTTTTTCTTTAAAGTGTCCAGATGATGTTATATAAAAATGTGTGATAATCTCCCACATCATTTAATATTACTGCGCATCACTGGAACCTTTATGCACATGGCACTTCCTTTTCTGAGTTGAATGTTTTGGGTGAGAGTGAATGTTTCACTTAGTATTAAAATAACACCATCTTACATAATGATCTTAGAAATTTAAATGGCCACCCCTCAGGAACAATAATGAGAGTAGTGATACCAGGAGGATACGGGAAAGGTGAGGAGAGAAAGGGGGCACCGATCACAATGATCTACTATAACCCCCTCCCTGGGGCAAGGACAACAAAAAAGTAGTTGAAGGGAGACATCAGTCAGTGTAAGACATGGGAAAATGGTAATAATTTATAAATTATTGAGGGTTCCTGAGGGAGGGAGGGTGAGGGGCGGGGGGGGGAATGAGGAGCTGATACCAAGGGCTCAAGTAGAAA
>NW_022111309.1:4770980-4824657 GCF_000313985.2 Echinops telfairi | reverse complement strand
CTGTCCTGGATTCCCTGTGTTTCCAGTTCCTATCTGTACCAATGTACATCCTCTGGTCTAGCCAGATTTGTAAGGTAGAATTGGGATCATGGTAGTGAGTGGGGGAGGGGGAGGAAGCATTAAAGAACTAGAGGAAAGTTTTCTGTTTCATCGTTGCTACCCTGCACCCTGATTGGCTCATCTCCTCCCCACAGCCCTTCAGTAAGGGGGTGTTCAGTTGCCCACCGATGGACTCTGAGTCTCCACTCTGCACTCACCCACCTTTACAATGACATGATTTTTTGTTCTTGGATGCTTGGTACCTGATCCCTTCGACAGCTCGTGGTCACACATGCTGTTGTGCTTCTTCCATGTGGGCTTTGTTGCTTCTGAGCTAGTTGGCCACTTGGTTATCTTCAAGCCTTTAAGACCCCAGATGGTATAAATTTTGATAGCCGGGCACCATTAGCTCTCTTCACCACATTTGCTTATGCACACATTTGTCTTCAGTGATTGTGTCAGTAAAGTGGTCACCCACTGATATGATTTTCAGTTCTTTGATGTCTGATAACTGATCCTTTTTACACCTGGTGGTCAGACAGGCTGGTGTGCTTCTTCCATATGGGCTTTGATGCTTCTCAGCTTGATGGCCACCTGTTTGTCTTCAAGCCTTTAGGACCCCAGCCACTATATCTTATGGTAGACGGGCACCATCAGCTTTCTTCACCACCTTTACGTATGTTCACATTTTTCTTCAGCAATTGTGTCGGCAAGGGGTGCATCCTGGAATGCCAATTTAATAGAACAATGTGTTCTTGCAATGAGTAAGTGCTTGAGTGGAGGCCCAATGTCCATCTGCTGTTAATTGGCATACTTTACTGATGGTTTCAGGAGTTTTATGGGTTAGGAGTTATGAGGGACTTTATATTTTACACTAACACAAGTAATTGTATGTTAAAAATGTATTTGGTTTTGATGACATGGTCATGGTCTGAGTATGGAACAGAATGTGGTTGTTGCCAAATTAGAGAGTGCTCTTCACCTTTAGGCTTTGCTCTGGATTAGCACCGCAACACTGGGAAACTCTCAAATTCAGAATATTTCCAGTGAATACAAATTAACACCACGTTATCTGAAAACCTGAGCCAGATTTTTTCATCTACTTGGTGAGTGCAACCTTTACCTTAGTTGTTCTTGATAAACTGATACTGTATTTTATGATGAAAATGCCCAATTTGTGTAAATTTTTCTGAGTCACTTTTGTATTCAAATTCACCTTTGTCATTTTTATTATATCTTTCTTAATGGAAGTGAATATTTCCTCTTTAATATGTCCAACAATTTGATTGTCTGAGGTAGATTTGGCCCATTAAAAACTCCATGCACTATGGCCAGTTAGTTAGCAAAAGTATATTACACACTCATTAAACATTTGGCAAATTTACTCAAGGTGGAAGTTGGTTACTGGTCCTCAAAGTTAGGGACACCGCACAACAGAAAGACCCAAGTCCTGAGACTCATAGACGCAATATGATAGAAAAAGAACCAGTTAAAAGTACATTTTCCTTTGAACACAACAGCCATCACCCATATATTTGAATAAATTCCATCCAAGGCCTTCTTGAATAGTGCCGGACAAACGATTCAGAAAATGTCACAGACTAGTGAAAAGAAATGAAAGAACCCTGAAGAGAGAAAAGTTTAGACAGAGGAGTCACAGGCATTGTTAGGGCTTTCAGAGAGTAAAATGAAAACCCATAAAAGCATGGATTTATTAAACTAAATTAAATTAAAACTTAAAAAATTAAGATGTTGACTATGTCCCTAAAGACTTCAGAAAGAAAGCACTAGAATGGAATGATAAAAGCACATGTCTTCATTCAGATACTCCCAATTTCTTTATTTAAAAAAGAGATGGCCAGTTTTTGCTCCTGGCCTTGGAGAAGGGTTTGTGGAAAATAAAGCACGCTAGTGTGGAAATCCTTGGCCACAGCTCCAGTTAGAGTAAACTGTGCAATGATAACTATGGAATCCATTCTTTGGGGACAGCTACAGACCCATCTTCAACACAATTTAACTCTACACCCAGATTATTCAATTAATTCGTTCTCATCTGGCTTTAGAGACACAGACTTACGTCATACAGAAATACTATTTCACGGAACCCCTGTTAAGTTTTTCACTAAAGATGACAATCACTCTGAATAAGGAAACAATTTGTATGATAAAGAACACAAAATAAATCCCGTAGGGTAAAACATTCTTTCCCAGCCTTCTCCTATCTCATTCCTTCCCGGTCTTCATTTGCCAAGGTGCTTTCTATTTACATGGGAAATCAGATAAGGGCGAGTCATCTTGTTTCCCTGACAAATAAATTAGTTTCTGAAACACATTAAAGCCTGTCTTATTTTCTGCACAACTTTTATGAAACCACAATTTGGTGTTGAGTGATAGGCAGGCCTCATAACATCCGGAGAAGTGCGTAGAATTCCAGTTAACAACCTGAAATGGATCCAAACCACTCTGGTCTGGAAGCTACACAAATATGCTTCATCATATACCCTCTGGTATTTGTATGTGTATTTTATATAAATAAGCCTGTAATATAATTATATATAAAGTTAAAGCTACAAGCTGCTTTTAAGTGGGAATCGGAAGGAGGGGGGATTAATATTGACTAATTATGCCAACTCATGTCACCATTGAATGATGGCTTTATTATGATTATTCTATATGCAGTCTTAAAACATTGCCTGATATCTTTCTTATTCTTTTATTCTTGGCTCATTCATTTATACTTATCATAGGCAGGCAATATTGTCAAGTACTACAAAGAACAAAAGAGTAATAATGCATTACATATTCTGATATGCAAGAAATAATTCTTTTTTTTTACTACATAAAATGTAAGGCTAGGGGTGCATCAGAAAGGGAGTTAACATATTTTGAGTCCTACCTATGTTTTAGATACTTTACATGTATCTTTACATAATTCTCATAAATGTATTTATCCTTTGATGTTATCCTTGCTTTGGGGGGAAAGGCCCGCCCCCCACAACTAATTGCGAGTTTGATAGGCATAATTGTACAGTTAAAATATACATATAATAAAGTCATAGAGAATAAGGAGAGATAGAAGAGAGATTGAAATAATGGAGTCCGACCCATTTTATGGTAGCCTGCTGACCTCAGCCCCGCTTGGTGGTCCATGTGGAGATGGGAGACTGGAGGGGAGGAGAGAGCAGGAGGGGAAGGAGGACAAGGGGAGACAAAATTGGGGGAAAGTCTTTTTTATTCCACACATGCAGATTTAAAGCTGAAGAACTTGGATACTCAGAAAAGTGGAAAAACTTTAAAATGCGTAGACTTTGGGTAGCTGAATGAGGATTCAAACCTACGTTTGCTTGACGTTAAAGTCCTTCTTTCTCTTCCAACATGCTACTCCGTTAAAACTACTGTGAAATGCTCAGGGCCTTTAGGGAAGATTAATGAACCTCTTTGTTTTCTTCTAGTTCTGATCTTTGAGTTTATCTTTCTCTTGGATCCGCAATGGCATTCGCCATCAAAGGCTTGCAGTCTTTGCACACAGCAGTGTCATTCCACGATTGCCGTCACTGTGAACCAGAAAATGGGTGTCTCTGCCACCCTTCACCACATCAGTTCAAGTTCACCTGAAAGGGATTCTTAAAAGTTAGTGTGCACCCCACTGGCTCGATGGCCATGAGTTTGGTTTTGGAGCTTAATAATCAGAAGATGTATTTTCATACAAAACATGCTTTCTACTCTCTCCATTATAAATGGCCTGCTTCTGTCTAGTAAAAAGATGAAAACAAGAAGTATGGTAAATGTATGTTTTCTTCCTTCGATGTCTCTTGCTGACAGATTTCTATCGAAACACAACGTTCATTATTTGTAAAGGAAACCAATATATATTGAAGGTAAAGGAAGATAGTGACTTCATTGCTTTGTGCTTTAAATCATATTTGTCATGGATTTCACTCCACGCCCCCTTTTGAAAGTAAAACATTTAGAGTGCAGCCCAGGTCTTGATTTAAAAAAAAAAACAACAACAAGAAAAAGAATAGTGCAAAAGCACAGATGAAACGCAAATCTGAGTTTATCCATAGAATCAGGCCTTTGCAAGAGTCCACAGCTCCCCCCGCACCCCCTATAGAAGACCACCTGTAGGAGTACAAGACCTTCCATCTTTGGGGCCTCTTTGCCTCTATCCTTAAACACCGCTCATGCATTTTGCGCTGTGCCATATCAGGCAATGGTTTTTCTGAAGCACACACCTGTCTATTAGGAATGGCAATGAGACTCCCAACTCATTTTACGTAGGCTACTGCACAGCAGTGGATGTTAATGACTTTGGAGTGTTTTGTCTTTGACAATAAGCTGGGATCTTGACTATGCAATTGACTGCAACTACATAAATTGCTATTTGGAATGAATCTTAATATATACACTTGTGTATATGAATATAGCTAGCTGTACTTTCCCCATACGATCATGGTTGTTAACATTCTACCCATTTTAAGTGAACAAATTTGAATAAAATGGCTGCGTAATACATTCTGTGTTAACATCAGCTATTTAAAAAGCCCAAGGATTAAAAGTTAATTCTATCCTTTTAATTCCAGGGACATATAAATGGCATTATGGGTAGAGCCAACTCCTCTTTTATAAGTCCTTTCATGCTGCCTCCTCACTAATTCTTGGTTGTTCAAATGCTACCTACACAATAAAAGCCTTGAGTTAATTTACTAAGATTTTACACCAGTGCAAATGAAAGAAAGGAAAGTGCTAAACAAGGCAATTAGCACTCTGTTTAGTGCACTCCCAAAATAAATGTAGGCAATTTACAATTTGGCAAATGGCACGCTATCCAGATCCAACTCATTTATGCCTAAGGGGGTGGTACAGTTCATTAGGGGGAAAAAGTGTTTATATATATTATGCTATTGAGGCCCAACCCATTGTGTACTACAGCAACGGATGTGATTCCTCCTGAGGTTTATTAGTGCATCTTGCGGGGGGAGGAAAAATGCCAACCTATTATGCTTTTAAATAAATGGTCCAAAAAAGAATGCCTCTTTCTAGTGAGGAGGAGTAGCTAGTTTTACAAGATGGGTGGTGCGTACATGTTGGGAGGGGATGGTTTGCCAAAGTGATAGTCCTGGATTGAAGTCTCTTTGAAGACTCTTAAAGCTTGTATTTCTTCTCGGCTGTTGCTGCAGTCTGATAGGCGCGTCCATTTCCAGTACTCCGGACGGTTTTCTTCCTTGACAGGAAGGTTGCCCTGAGTCTCCCATGTTTATTCTTGTAAGCCTCTTATTAGTGCAAAAATAATAGATGTTGTTCATGCAGAACCACAGCCAACATTAATATTTAAGATGCCAGAATAATAAAGGGTAAACGTGTGTTTATATTGCTTTTGAACAGAGTGCTTTACAAAACAGCGCAGAGATAATATAATGAGCCAAACTTGGGATAACCATGCCCCAGTCTGAGCTTTTGTTCTGTGCTCTTTACTTTAGAAGGACGGCGTTCTTATACATCACTTGCATGGATTCATGGTATGAAGAATTGGTATTCCCATGGGGGGTGGGGGTGGGGGTGGGGGGTATAAGACCAATTGTTATGTGACGAAGGAAAAGGAAATTAAAATCTCTCAGTCTTCATTGTATTTTTGCTTATTTCTGAGTCTCGATAGTTCTGCTCAGTGAAAATCATATTTTTAAAAAGAAAGGAAAAACAAAAGAAAGAAACAAGACGAGGGCAAAGCATTCTTTTGTGCCCTCTAGCTGCTGGAAGCATAACTGGAAACATTTTTAAAAATCTCTGATGATTAAATTCACCTAATCTGACTTGATGGAAGAAAAACACCCACGCTTCCTCTGAGAGAAAGTTCATCATTTCTTTATAAAAAAAACACACTAAAATAAAGAAAACATTGCCTTTTGGGATTAATTGCACTTGTATTAGCACAAGGCACGGCAGAGCAACAACGCACGAGGGGCCTCTCCGAAAATTAAACGGGTACACCCCTTCTTCAAGCAACCGACTAATATGACAACCATATTTTGGACTGTGCATTACTTGGCGACTTGATTACTGACTGTAATTTTCATTCTAAATGAAGTCAAGTGGGGATTCTAATACAGGACAGCAGGTCTGTTTGTTTTTCAGAGGACTGTCATTGTTGCTTTCCGACAGATGATAGAGGCAGGATTAATATAAATATATAAATATATATATATACATATATGTATATGAAATTGAATATGCGTTTCAGTTAGATGGAACATTGTGCTTTAAGGTGGCTCTTTGCATGATAATATATTCTAAGTGGTCCTTAAGAAAATGTTGAATTTGGGGGTGGAAGCCTTGTGCTATATCCCTTTCAGTCCAGGCCATTTTTCAAATATAAATCTAGGCCGCTGGTCTGAGTCCCAAGTCACTGATGACAGGGATGTTTTGTGGCGGTGGAATAAATGTCTGGTTCGTGGGGGGAGGCAGCAGAGAAGCCATCTGCGTGCCCGGTGTCTTTGCACCAGCCATTGATGAAGGGGAAAAGCCTGGCACTCAATTCAAAAACGCTGCCCAGAAATGTGGACGCGGAAAGTGTAGAATGTGCAGAATTAAAAAAAAAAAAATGACCCAGCTTTCCAAAGAACACAGTCCCGTCTTTTTCTGTGTTATCTTAGAGGGTGTATGGGTATTGTGGGCTGGAGGTGGAGAGGGCAGGAATGAAGTCGAGCTGTTTAATGAGTCAAGGGGGGGGAAATGCACCGCTCCCCCCACCCCACCCCCCACCCCACCCCAGGTCTGAGTGCTCAGTCCAGAGGACTTAGACGACGAGTCCCCAGCGATTCCCCACAACGCCAATACAGCAGCGAGTTCAGCCAAAGGGGCTCAGTCTCCACAGATGTTCTAAGTGGAGCCTCCTGAGTGGCTCTGGTGCCGTGGAGAAATTCAGAAATCCAGCTAAATCAAATTAGTCAGCAGAGTACGAAAACAGAGGTCAGGTCCACCAGCATCGGAGTAAACCATCTATGCCAATGTGGCCATCTTCAGTCAGGAACTAATCAAGGGCTGCTGGTCCTTCACAGGGAAACCTCAAAACTGCCTGGTGGCTAATTATGGAAAGAACAAACCAAAATGAAAACCCCAAACAAAACGATAAGAACATTAAAAGGCCCACCCTCTGCAGGATGCCCGATGAAAGGACAGGGAACGGGAATAGCTAACAGAATGGTGTCTCTTGGCTAGAGAGCGTCTCTCAAGCCCCAGCACCCTTTGTTTTGATTACAATTTTTCTTCCTTTCGGGGAGCAGAGAAGTCTGCTCCGAGCCTGTCTTGTGTTACAGCTCCGGCACCTTTGTCTGCCAATCTCAGCTGGTATTTAATTGGTCAGCAATAGGAGCGAGGTCTCCTTTGAGGTAATGAATATTGACTGTTTATGTTGAAATGTCACCGTGAAAAGAAAGCCCAGCAGCAAAGAGGGAGAACCCAGTGTGAGAGTTTCAGACACAAAGGAGACACCAGCGAAACGTCCGCATTGAAAAGCAGAGCAGCTGAAATTCAAAGAACAGATGAAACAGAAATGGCCTACATGTGTGGGAATTTTAAGCTAGCAGCTGACAGGTGAAGAAGTCATTATTTCACCTGTTATAACTAAACGTAATTGTGTATTTATCCTAAAAGAAGAGAGAGGCCGCGGCTCTGCTGCCTTGCAATGGAGAAATCCTCCTCCTCTTTGAATAAAGAGTTTTTGTTTCTTCAAGTTCAGGGAGTAAACGTACCGATGAATAATTATATGGCTTCTCAGCAGCAGAACAGACAAGGAGAGGGCTTACCGGACAGTGATGGCGCTGTCTGAAAATAGACAGGTCCTGCGTTTTTCAAACGAGTCAGAGGAACCGGGAAAGTTTGGGCCATGATACTTCCAGCTTTTACGGTAAAAAGCAAAGGGGGAGGGGATCACAAGCCGAGTAGATGTTGACTAATGAGGTGAAAGTGGTTGGAAACAGCATTTAATATTTGTGACATTCTTTTCCAGGTATCTTGGTAATTTGAGGGTGGCCGTGAATGAACCTGTCTCTTTTACCATCTCTGCTCTTGTCAAAGGACCCCTGTTAGCGCTGTGAGGATGCAGTAGGCTTCTAACTGCATGGCTGCCATGTCCAAACCAACAGCCCTTACAAAGGAGGCAGACAAGACTTTCTACTCTGGTAGAGTTTCCGTCTCAGAAACCCTTAGGGGCAGCTCTGCCCTGTCCTATTGGCATCAGCTTGATGGAAGCGTTTGTTTGTTTGTTGTTTGTTTGTTTTGCCTTCAACAAGCGCATCTACATCGAAGTTTGGTTTGGCTGGAAGCTTTCGCTTTATTCACCAGCAATAGATTTTATGTCATTGTGTGAAATGGATTTTTCCACTCTTAAATTTCCCCCAAATACCGGTCAGATGAGTAATTCCAGAAAAAGACAGATAACAGATCATTTCTAAATGATGTATGCGCAAGAAGTTCTAACATTGTCCTGTTTTGTTCAGTTTGGGAGTCTTATTTTCACCTTTTAGGCCTTATGACCATTTTGAAAATTAACGATAGCCACAAGTATTGCATTTCTTGCTTTTTTATTGTGTAAAATCCAGAAAACGAGACAGAGAGATAACTATGTAACAATTACAGAGTCATGTTCATGGGAAAAGAAAAAGGCTGAAGACCAGAGATAAACAGACAACTCGAGTCTCTGGTCCCTGTGAAAAGGCAGTTGTATTTACATTGTGGTTTTACTCTTCACACATTTAAAGTTCACATATTTGAACATTATTGTCATTGGGACCCCATAATCAGAAATTTGTGTGTAATGAGCTCTTAACTTTCTCTTTGGATCAATCCCAAAGGAAGACAGGAAGCTGCCCTTCGTTGTTTTTATTGCCTAACCGTTCAAGTATGCTTTCTAAAAGCCCAATAAATAAAGCATGCCATTTTAGTCACGCCCTACAACATGCTCGAAACCTAACCTGTGACACTCACCTAACTTAACAAACGGACAACCTTCATGCCCAAGAGTGATATTTTATTACTAAAGCCACACCAACCCCATTGCCATTGAATTCATTTCAACTCAGAGCATCCCTGTACGGTGCAGGGATTCCAAAGCTGTAATCTGGGAATCGAAGGTCCGCAGTTCGAAACAACTAGCTGCTTGTTAGAAGACAGATGAAGCATTGTCATCCTCGGACGTCCACAGGGGCAGTTCTACTCTGTCCTAGAAGGGTGACTGTGAGTCGGAATGGCAGTTCTTGGGTTTTGAACTTTTACAGAAGCAGGCAGCCACATTTTCTGCTATGGATCAACTACTAGCAGGCGTCCTCAAACTACCGCCCGCGGGCCACATGCGGCCTGTTGAGGACATTTATCCATCCCACCAGGTGTTTTTGCCCCCTTTGTTTTTTTACTTCAAAATATGTGCAATGTGCATAGGAATTTGTTCAGAGTTTTTTTTTAAACTATAGTCCAGCCCTCCAATGGATCTGAGGGACAGTGAACTGGCTCCCTGTTTAAAAAGTTTGAAGACCCCTGGCAGAGGTTCGAACCGCAAACTTTTCAGCTACTAGCTGAGCATTTAATGACTGTGTCACCCTGGCTCCTTTACGTCTTCGTTAGCAAAATCCAATTCACCTTTAAACCCCTTGGCTTCCTGTTTGCATTAAGCGAGATTGAGATGTCTTGGGTCTCTGGATGACATTTAGGAATCTTCCAAGACTAAAAAGGAAGTCATCACATTTCTAGTTCACCTGCAAAGAAGATGTCATTAAAAGAGGAAGCAAAATGAACCCCTGTCAAGTTGTTAGGGCCCAAAAGGTAATTCAGCCATCAACTATGGACTGGGGGAGTGAGACGGAATCCTATTATTACTGACAGGGAAGAACCTGCCGGTGTCAAAGGGGCTCCTGGCCAGGAAAGTTCAGGTGTTGCTAAATTCATTAAAGTGTCACTTTGACGAGCTGTGATGTCATTCCTGTTGTCTGTAGGGATGAAAACTGGAGTCTACTTGCGCCTGTCAACACACTGTCATCTTCATTTCCTTTGCTCTGCCCCTTATTTGCCATCTGTAAGGGGTTAAGGGCCATGGGCGGTGGCTTCTTAAAAGGCTACTAATATTTGACATATATCATTTTAATCTGCCTTTTTCATCACTGGCCCCACCCCCACTCCCCACCCCCAAAAAAAGAAGAAGAAGAAGGAGAATATCATTTAGTAAGCGCTCTTCATGATTGGTTGCTTGCCAGAGGTTTTGCAAAGGGGGGGCAGTAGAAGGATTGTGCACAAATCTCTCTGTTCTTTTATTTACTTTTTATTATTAAAGATAAAAGATAAATGGACTTCTTTATCTAATATATGATTATGTGTGCCCCCATAGCCATGATACAATTTGATACTGAAATATTCAAATATTGGAGAGATTCTCCTTTGATGATGATTTGCTTCAAATTTTATTTCAATTGGCCTTTTTTAGTAAACATAAGGGCCTTTATAAAGGTCTCTTGTCAAGCAGAATCTAAATGAGTGCCATATAAAATATAATTTCATCTGGCAATTGATGGTTTAACTCTCATCAGAAAATATTAAAGTGGTTGGACTGTAGAGAGCAAAGTAGGAAAGAGAACATTTTGTGAACAGAACAAATCACAATAGGACTATGTCACTAGATGATACACCACTTTGTTTTTCAAAGGAGAGTGTTCTTTGTTGTCATTTTCTTTTAGGAAACTCCAGTGAGGAAATGACCAAGGCCCATTTCGATTTAAGATTAGAGTGTAATTTCTCACATGACGTGAGTTTTCTTCCAATTTGTTTTAATCATTACTGTTACTTGATTTGTATAGAAGTAGAATTTAGGAAACCTGTCCTATGATCATTTTCATGTCTTTGATGTAAATGTATAAGAGAATACGTGGTCACTGGTAAAATAAGTTTTCAGATTTCCCTATTGCTAGTAAATATGGAACTCTGTTGGTCTACTTCATTTGTGACCACATTATATCTCCATACCTTGTCCTTTGAAGAAAATAGAGAAGTACTTCTTAAAGCAGAAAAAATAATGCCTCTGGAAACAGACATATTATTGATGCTGATTAAACCTTGTTCTTTCCCTTTCCCAACTGCTTCAGTTATAAATCCAAATAGTGTTCAAAGACGGGGACTCCTGCTTTACAGAAAGAACTTCCCTAGTTCTGAAATACTAAAACTTTTATTTTTAAGCCATCTATTTGTATGCTAAAACAATTGCATGTTAAAAACAACCATGAATAATATTCATAAAACGCACATACACATTACTTATTTCCTGACTAATCAGGCACATGATTCTTATTCCTGTAACTCCAGATCAAGAGAAGAATTTCAGGCCAACTTCCAAATTATATCCTGAATGTTCATGCATGCACTGAGATGTTGTGCTAGATTTTCTATAGGAGACACGGAAGGCTACTGAAATTCAGCTCAAGTTAACCAAGGCATGTAGCTGTTGTGGTCACCTGGGTTGGCAGCGTTCGCCTTCGCTGCTCTTGGAAGCATCTGAGCTAGTGAGAATCACAGAGGCAGTGGGAGAGCTGCCCCAGAGGTGCTTTGCAAGTTGATCTTGCTGGTTGTATTCTCCATCTCTCTGGGTAGAAGGCAAGGGGCACGCACTTTGGACTTTCACTTGCACAGAAAAAAAAATCCATCTTCATGCCCCAAAGATGGAACTGCTCGTGCAGAAAGCCACTGAGGCCTTGGGGTCTTGTAAGGACAGCTCTGAGGAAACGACTGTAGTTTCTAGCAAGAACCTAGACTCATCAGTGCTCTCCTACTGGGAGTTCACCTAAAACTGGAAAAGACCTCTGCTGGTTGGGCCCCATGTGCTTGTGCTTTGGATCAAGAAAGAGGAAAAACCGCTTGAAATTGGGCATCTGTATAGATATTAGAAAAATAAACATAACTGAAATGCTTTATTCCTCACTGAGCTGTGGTTGGCACCCTATCAGGGACAAATCAAGCTCAGATTACCACCCTTCACCTATGAGAAAGACTATTGGAACTCTTTTAATATACGACAAAGTTTGCATAGAGCATTTTGTGTATTAAGTTAATATTTGGTGTGATAGCTTGCAGTCAGGTAATGCCTCTCAGCCTGAAGATGGTCAAGTGTTTTTCTAGCTGAAGTTATTTTTCAATATCCTGATTTGATGAGTGTGACTATTTGAGAAGGCAATACTTGGAAACAATCACTTTCACCATGTGATAATTTTCAGACCAACAACCAAAGGCACGTGAGCTTTGCAGAGTAGCATTGAGTGTGGTTGCTTTTCCTTGCTCCTGGGAAAGCCCTGCCATTTCTTTGAGGTTACCTTTGATAACATATAAGACTACTCCCCTTCTATGAAGGGATCTGCATTCCAGCCTCAGTCAGGATTCCTCAAGTCACTTGTCGTGTGCAGGCTACTATGATGCCGAAAGGTTTCAACAGAGTTTCCAGAGTCTAGACGCTACATTCCCAAACTTGGCTGATCATTGAACTAACAGGATCTGGAGAGAGTCTGATGTGTTCCGTTGTGAGTGTTCCCAGGGACCTGTAGTTGCACCACACTGCCTGGTGGTTCCAATGAGCAGCCTGCTTTGGGGACCTAGGTTCAAAATGAAGACAGCTTGCAAAGAAAGGCTTCGTGATCGATAATTGAAAAATTAGCCAATGAAAATCCTATGGATCCATAACCAGTCTCGGGGTGGAAGTAGGACTTCTGTTGTGCACGGGTTCTCCGTGAGTAAGGGGATTACTGGAGAGTAGCTGAAAGTAACCCTATTTCTGACACAGCAAGATCAAGGTCAAGACCCCAGCAGGAGCACCTGTCTACACTGAGATTCCCAAGATGCCCCGTTTTAGTTTTTATCTTTGGCTCTTGCGAAGCCATCCCAAATGACCTAATCTATCTGGCCCCACCTCCTCAGTGTAATAGAAAAGATAATTGCACATTATCTATAATCACGGTGATGATCTCTTTGATACTTTACTATGTTCATGATTTATAAAATTCTTTCACTTCCACAATTGCTTTGAATTAAAAAGGCCAGGTCATCGGAAAAGGGGTTCTGATATTCTTTTATTTTGTAATAGATTCGGCTTGTCCCTCCTGTCCTAATTAGCAAGATAGGAGAGAAATGTTTTCTTAATGCTGCAAGGAGAAAATGTATTTGTTTCTGAGGCAGTGCAGATGAATCAATTACAGCAGCTTAGAATCTTCTCTCTCTCTTTCACTAAGCAATGCACAAGGCCTGAGACAAGGGGCCTTCGGGTGCTTATTTTTTCATGGCAGAGAAATGTGACTAAGAGGGGCAACAAAAGAGTGAACCAGATGATATTTGACCTGGGGAGGGCATTTTCTGATTCAACCCTCTCTCCTGAACATCATGTTCAAACTCGTTCCCAGTAGATCACACTCAGAAAAGTTATTCTTCAGGGAAGTTGAATGATAGCCAGGGCTTCCTCTCCATAGCAGCGAGGGTCCAAGGAATGGTCCTCACTTCCCTCCTGTAGACTCAAGAGATTGCAGAAATCCTCACCTCAGATTCTCCCACCGAGACCCATGGTGCCACCGAATTGGACCCACGATCACCCCATGTCTGTGCTAATAGAACTTCTTGATACTTTTTTTTTTTAAGTGAGTAAACCAATAGAAGTTTATTTTAGTCATTCTAAAGGTTTTTCCTCCTACAATGCACATGGAATAAAAATGAGTGCATGTAAACAGACTTGCAAGCAGCAAGCACATCTAACATACCAACCCCACTGCTGCAGCATTGATTCCTACTCACCGACCCTGTAAGACGGAGGAGAACTGCTGCTCGTAGGGTTTCTGAGACTATAAAATAAAACGGCTTCGTCATCCTCCTGTGGAGTGGCTGGTGGACATGCATTCTTCAGTTACAGCAGCCAATGCTGAACTCCCTCTACCAGTAGCGTGCCTTAAGTTCTTGACAGGACGAGAATTGGTTTTTCTTTTATAAAAAGGTAATGTAGAAAGGAGGGAGATCACAGGCTGGTGGGTACAGAGTCACATGGATCCAAGGTTAGGAAAACATGGCAGGGTGAGGACACCTTGGAGGTTCATTCCCAGGGTCAGCTGTCGCCTGGAGCAGTCAGAGTCCCAGTAAGAATGAAGGCTTGGTATATCTCTTACACAAAAGGCTGCACCCCAAAGAGATGACATCAGGCTACCACCTGATTGACACCACCCCTATCTCCACTCAGGTAGCCTCAAATGGACATCATTTGTAACTGCCAAACTGTCTCTGATTTTGTTCCTGAAATTTCCACCACATTCTTAACCTTTTACCCAGGACCCTCAAAAGAACTTTACACTACTCTCTATAGTACAAAGCGTCCCCGTGGTCCTTGACATGCAACCTTAATAAACTTCTCTTTCTCTGATGTTGTGGTTTAGGGGTTATTCATTTTTGACGCACACTGACCTTTCACAAGGAAATTGCCAGGCCTTTCTTATGAGGTGCCTTTGGGCGAATTCAAACTGTCAACCTTTCGGCTAGTAATTGGAGTGCTTAAACGTTTGTCCCATCCCGGGATGAGAATGAAAATTGAGGCCCTATTTCCATTTGATATGCAGGAACCAGCTTCTCTGTTTATTTGTTCTGATCAAGTGTAGCCACTTGAAGGAATGTTAGTGGGTCAGTAATTGGGTATGATGGTAGAACAATTGGTAGCAAACCAAACTGTATCAAGCTCCTTTGATGCTTAAGGTTGGAAAAAACAGAACCTGTACTGCAAATGCTCATTTGTTGTCAGCGATGTGCTATGCTTCTGACATTGACTTTGAGGAGGAAGTTATGACATTTAAAAGAATCTCCAAGGCTTAAAATCATATGAGTATCTATATATATTGATCCAAAATGAACACAATGAATAATTTATGGTGAAATATACTTCCTTTGTCTCTTCATTTTTAAAGCATCTTGGGGTGTTTTTTTTCCTCCAAAAGATGATGTTTAGACAAGCTTAGTTTTACTATTTTAGAGCCATTTCTTAGTTTTAGAAAACGTGTGATTTTTAAAGGATGTTTGAAGTTAAGGGGGGAAAAACACACAGCATACACATAACCAAAATGGAAACATATTGTTGATGTTCTTAATTCTGGGGAAAAACTATAACAAGATAAAAAAAAAGTTGACTTAATTTATTTTCATAGTTTTGTTGTCTTTCATGCCTGTTCTTGTTTTTCAGAATAATTTCAGTATTTTTTTATGCATATTTGATTGTTAGTGGGGATTTACTTGTTGGAAGTAATGATTGCAACCCAACTATACTGTTAGTAATGAGAACAAAATAAACAGGTGCACCCAACATTACACAGCACATTCCCAATAAAGGAAGAGGCATTAAATGTTCTCCAACATCAACAAGAGCTGAACTTGAACTCATCATGGTTCTAGGACATTTGGGGGATACAACCCAATCTTTTCACAAGGGGTCTACGCATCTTCCTCTCTCTCTCCTCTTTCCACAGCCTCACACAGATGAATGGGATTCAATGGTTTTCAATGGGATTCAAGGAGCCCTTGCATGGAAAGCTTAGTAGATCTTCCATCTGTCTTTAAACATGTTTAGAAAAAGATAGTATTTTTGTGGTTTTTTTCTTCCCTTTTCATTTTTCTCGGTCAGATGCCTTGTTGTTGTCGTTGTTTTATTTAATTCATTAAGCAAGGGTAAAACGGAGCACTGAATTTGAAAGTTATCGTGTTGGAAGGATCTCGATGATGCCGGCTTCACAGTCGATCCCAGCCCTTTCCGTTCACTTGACTCCTTGGACCCACCACCTGTGTTGCCTCCCTGGGCGACTTTGCAATAGTGTTCAGAAGCTCAGGGAATGCACTGTCTTTAAGTAGAACAACACATCCTACGTTTAAAGTCTCTTCCTTAGTCTTTACTCATTGCCACAGAGTATGTAACCCGACAAGACAAACTAGAACTGGCTCTTTGAGTTTCTGAGACTTGACATTTTCACGGAGTAGGCAGCCTTCTCGGGCTCCCGAGGAGGGACTGATCAGCAGCTGTATGTTCAGTCCACCATGGCACCTGGCCTTCCCCTGAGACGTCAGCTAAATGTTACTTCCTCAGAAAGAAATTATGAATTTCTTCCATTGACTGTGAAACTAAAGTTACTTTTCTGAAACTAAAACGAATAGATCATTCCATTTGGATCCCTTGGTCTGCGAATCGGATCTCGGTTCTCCCTCCGTGGCGAAGCACCAGCGTCGGTGTTGCAATGAGAGCGTGACTGGGCTTCCCGTTTAGAGTTTGCACTGGTGGGCTCTGAACTCTAGAAAACCACAGAAGCTCCTCAGCACTGCGTTTTGCTTGTTGTTGTTTGTTTGTAAAAGCAGACGGGAGAGTAAGAAGAGGAAGATAAATGGGGGGGTGGGGGTGGGGTGAACCCTGCCTTGTAAAGTGGTTTTGAGGATAGCAAACCTGCTATGGAAAAGGCTATTACCAAAAAGAAAATGAAAAAAATGGCCATTTTCTTTTCTTCCTGGACAGTAGCAACAGCTTCCTAACCATGCTTTTGTATTTCCCTGTCTAATAGTCATTGCACAAAGAGTTGCCATGCTGAAGTAGATGTATCTATTTTCTAAAAATCTGTCCAAGCCCTAACTCCTCAAGTCTAACCCCCCTAATGACATTTTTGCTTTGTTTTGTTTAAATCGTTTTATTAGGGGCTCATGCAACTCTTATCACAATGCATACATACATCAATTGTATGAAGCACATTTGTACATTCATTGCCCTCATCATTCTCAAAACATTTCCTCTCCACTTAAGCCCCTGGCATCAGCTTCTCATTCCCCCCACTCCCCCCCGCCCCATGAACCCTTGATTATTTATAAATTATTATTTTGTCATATCTTGCCCTGTCACACGTCTCCCTTCACCCACTTTTTTGTTGTCCATCCCCCAGGGAGGAGGTCACATGTAGATCCTTGTAATCTGTTCCCCCTTTCCAACCCACTCCCTCTACCCTCCAAGTATCGCTGCTCACACCACTGGTCTTGGGGGGATCATCCGCCCTGGATTCCCTGTGTTTCCAGTTCCTATCTGTACCAGTGTACGTCCTCTGCTCTAGCCAGACTTGCAAGATAGAAAATGGATCATGATAGTAGGGGGTGGGGTGGGGGGGAGAAGCATTTAGGAACTAGAGGAAAGTTGTATTTTTCATCATTGCTACATTGCACTCTGACTGGCTCGTCTCCTCCCTGAGACTCCTCTGCAAGGGGATCTCCAGTGGCCTATAAATGGGATTTGGGTCTCCACTCTGCATTCCCCCCCTCATTCACTATGGTAAGATTTTTTGTTCTGATGATGCCTTATACCTGATCCCTTCGACACCTCATGGTTGCATAGGCTGGTGTGCTTCTTCCATGTGGGCTTTGTTGCTTCTGAGCTAGATGGCCGCTTGTTTACCTTCAAGCTTTTAAGACCCCAGACGCTATATCTTTTGATAGCCAGGCACCATCAGCTTTCTTCACCACATTTGCTTATTCACCTGCTTTGTCTTCAGTGGTTGTGTCGGGAAGGTGAGCATCATAGAATGCCAATTTAATAGAAGAAAGTATTCTTGCATTGAGGGAGTACTTGAGTGGAGACCCAATGTCCTTCTGCTACCTTAACACTAAACCTATGCATATATGCCCATAGATCTATTTCCGCATCTTCATATATACATATATTTGCATATGTACATGTCTTTATCTCAACCTCTATAAATGCCCTTTGCCTCCCAGCTCTTTCCTCTATTTACCTTGACTTTCTTCCTGTCCCACTATCATGCTCAGTCCCCACCAGGGTTTCAGAAATTCCTCTTTGTTACATTACCCTTGAAGTCATTACACCACGCCCGATCCCCCTAATCCCACTGCATCTCACACTTCCTCATGTACCTTGTGTAATAGGCCAATCAACATGATGTGCCTGCTGCCTCCCACTTTCATCAGCTCCTTAGAGAATTCTCTAATCAGGATTTATTCCTCTCTATCAGTTCTGGCCTAAGTTAGAATCTGCCTCACCCAATCACAATATTATGTAACCATTAGTTTAGAGTCAGCTTTTGGCATCTCTATATATGAGCACAGAGCAACTAGCAAGTATGTCATTAAAGTGACCCTATGATGTACTCAAATACACCTTTACGTAGGTATGGGTTAGGGAAGCCTATATTTTATTATTTAAATGCACAACAACCTCTGTGGCAGGTAGCAGTTTTGCAATGAAAGAGGAGGCACAGAGAGTAAGTGACTTTCTCAAAGACACACTCGAATAAATGGCAAAGCTCAGATGAGCTCATGCCAAAGGTAGTAAGAGATTGGTCAACCCCCCTTCCCCCGCAGATTACAGACTTCAGTCAACTTTCAGTCCTGGAATTGATCTCATGGCCATGGCTCAATTTTCAGTCAAACAGTAAATCTATGAGGAAAACAGTGGGGAGGTGTGCACTCCTCCAAGATCTAAGATCAAAAGGGCACCATTTACCCAAGGACTGTGCTCAGAAGAGTTAGGAAAGCAAGAGAAGAGGAAATAGGCCACAGGAAGGAAGTGGGATAAGTGATGTTGCAATGTTGTTGCCATACGGTGCTGTAGAATTGGTTCTGACTCAGACTGACCCTCTGTACATCAAAGTGGAACGTTGTCTAGTCCTTGCCACCCTCATAATTGCTATGCTAGACTCCACGGTTACCATCACTGTGACAATCTCATGAATGTCTTCCTCCCTTTAGCTGACCTTCACGTTACCAAGCATGATGTCATTCTCCAGGGACAAGCCTCTCTTAGAAGAGGTCTAAAGTATAGGAGGCAAAGTCTCCCCATCCTCACTTCTAAGGAGCATTCTGGCTGTACTTCATCCAAGACAGATTTGTTCTTCTGGCAGTCCATGGTACTTTCAATATTCTTCACCTGGACAATAATTTAAATGCATCCATTTTTATACGGTTTCCCTTATTCCATGTCCCACTGTCACATGGATACGAGGCAATTGAAAAGACCGTGGCACACTTTAGTCCTCAAAGTGACACCCTTGACCTTCATCACTTTAAATAGGTCCTGTGCAGCAGATTTTCCCAACGCAATACGTCATTTAATTTCTCTACTGCTGCCTCCTTGAACACATCAGTGATTGTGGATACAAGCTAGATGAAATCATCGGTCAGTGGAAGCATTTCTCTCTTTATCATGATGTTCTCTGTTGCTCTAGTTGTGAGGATTGTGGTTTTCTTTACTTTGAATTGCAGTCCACAGGTGAATGGAACATGGATTTGATTTATAAACCTTTACTCATTCAGAATAACAACCCAAAAGGCAACAAAGCAGAACAGGTGAGGTCTTGAGAACACAGTTCTGCGAGCAACTAAGAGGAAGGGTCTTTCGATGAAGGACGCTGGGCTGCTTTGTTTCACGTGGACCCGGCTCCTCTTCCTCTAGTCTCCTGTCTCTGTGCGTCTCTGTTTTTGATCTTCAACAAGATCTTTGTCTGTACAAGAACTTGACAATATTCTCCCATATGTGACCAGCATCTTGGAAAGAAGCTCATACCATAGAGCAAAATAATATTTAGTTTAAGAAGAATATCTTGCATACAACAAAGACCATCTATATATTGGGCCCCTTCTTGTAAAACTTGAAGAATAGGATTCTGGGTAGTTTGCCTTGGTGGCAGTAAAATGGAAAACTAATCATGGCCTTCTTACGCAAAAGGGACTCTCATGAATATGTTGTTAGCTAGCATATTGCCTTCTATTTGGTATATGCTCAATAAATATTAGTCTCTAAGAAATATGCACACTTATTGTGGGTCTGTAATATTTATTATTAAATACTCTATCAAGCGGGGGGAATAGTGAATCACTATAAAATGCCTGCTCCCCAGAATTTTAAATTCTGTTGTGTGTGTCTGATAAGCACACAAATGAAGAAGCACACTAATGATAAGCACACAAATGAAGGAGGCTAATGTGCTCAAATGTGGTTCTGTGGGATGTGGGGCTGTTCCAACCAGGACAGAAGGAGAAGGAGTTTCCAAGCATGTGCTCTTATACTTATCTGCGGAGCCCAGAAGGCTCTATGAAGATGGGGGAAAGGCCTTCTAAGCATCGAGACAAGCAAGTCCAAAGGCCCTATTAAGGAAACACTGACAAGCTTAGCAGATAGAAAGGAAGCTAGTATGATTGGCACATGATCTCAGAGGACCAGGGGAAGATAGATGCAGTTTCGAGGGGAGGTAGAGAATAGATCTGATGGTTTCGGGAGTGGTGTGATATACTGAGACGAACTGGTAAAAATTGTTTCAGGGAAGGTTTTCGAGGATGTCATGGGTTAGGCTGTGGCCCCTAAATTATGTGCCAACTTGACTGGGGACTGGTTTTCAGTGGTTTGGCATTTTGCAATGGTTTGATCATCCCATGATGTGATCAGCCAATTCATTGTAAAGGAATCAGGGTATCCTGCAAGACCCTAATTCAGGCCATAGTCCATTATCTGATGTAAAGGGATTTTCCTTGGGGACATGGTCTGCATCACTTTTAATTTACTACAGATCTGAGAAAGAAGAAGCGGAGAAAATGAAGAGTTGAAAGTCAAGTGTGAACTTTGGACCTGGGCTCTTGCGCTGAGAAGTCCCTACCCTCAGGGCCTTCTTGCCAAGACACCATGGTGCTCCCTGTTGAAGGGAGACCAGGAGCTTTCCCAGAGCCAATAAATACAGGGGAAGTCTTCCCTAGAGTTGGCGCCCAGAGCCGAGAGAATACATATGTTTCTCAAAATCATCCATGTGCGGTATTTCTGTGACAACAGCCCTAGATAACTAAGAGTATCTCACAAGGTTCCATAGTTCCTAAAGAAATCCACTCCAGTGTCTTCTTATATTTGCAACCCTCTAACCCCAAGGGAGGTTCAGCAGAAACGTGTGGGGAGTACACAGACTTCCTAAGGAATCACCATTTCTGTCTATGGGATATGCCTTCCTTGGTTACTTCCTCAGTGGGGTAAATCACTGGTGTATGTGATCGCTGACTGAAAGGTTGATCGTTTGAATCCACCCAGAGGTGCCTCAGAAGAAAGTCCTGGTGATCTGCTTCCCAAAACAACCAGCTATTAACAGCCCCACAGGGGCACAGTCATGCTGGGTGTCCAAGCTTGAGTGGGAGTTGCGTCATAGACCTCTGCTCTTCTTCCCCACCCCCCTTGCTCAATCCCTTGATTTACCTAACGGCAATCTTGCTTTTCTAAGAAATTCAATTGCATGAAAAGTGAGCTCCATTTTCCCAAATAGTTCACAACAATGGTGGGAAGAACAAAGCGTCGTACAGTGTATGTATGGCTACCTGCAGGCAGGCAGAGGGTTGCCTTCGCAACCCATATAGTGACATATTTTAAAAAGAATTGAATTTTAGGAATACTTATATTACACATACAAGATACTTAATGGGAATCATGACTCAGAATACTTAAATTTATGATACCGTTGACTATGGAGCCCCAGCCTTCAGTTTCCTGCAATAGCATCCCGTGCAGCATGATGAAGCTGCCTTTGTCTATTTAGCTCATTCTTGACAATAAATTTAGAGTTGACTACTCAGTGGAGTGATTGGCATGTTAAGCAAAATTATGATCCACAATGCAAACGTCAGGCTGTTTAAAAATCTATAGTTTTTCCTATCTTGCTCTCAGTAGAAGAAAATTTTCTGATGTCACATGTGCATCACATTACCTTTAACAGAGTGATTGTATCGATGTGGGCTGGAGGGGGCGGGTGGCAAATTTTACATTAAGACTCCCCGTTTCCTGGATACCTTTGTGACAGGATGAAAATGTGACAATTCAGCCATGCCATTAGCACCATATTTATATACCATCTATACCCCATGCATGGCTGTATTATGTGCATGGAAAGTTTGACCATCAAACACACTAATGTTTTTTCTTCTGCTGCTTCTTCAGCTGTCTGTTTGAACAGAGGCAAGCCTAAGGGACATAAATGCCATATCCCTCAGACAATTGTGTGAATCATTCTCCCCAAGTCCCTTCCTTCTGGGTTTTGGCCTTGGCTCCCAGTGTTCACAGCTTTAAGAGGGTTAAAGGTTCTGGCACGGTGAATTTATTGTTGACATCTCACAGTCCTTAAAGGCAGGATCACTAATGGGTGACCTTGAGGTTCGACCATTCCACACCCTAGAAGATCAAGTCTCGCCCCCCTTCTGCAAGTGCTGTGACCCCTCTATTCTCCCTCTCCCTGGCCTAACCTTTAACTCACTGATCTTTGACCAAAGTATTAAGCAAACACCTGCTTCAGGCTGTGGTCAAAGACAGTGGACTTGAAGAGCTCCCGTAATTTTACGTGAATAAGCTGCGGTAATCATAATGAAATATAGAGCAGATCTGTGGACATGTTTACAGTAAGTAATTACATTGTCACTGGCCATATACAACATAGATTCTGTAACAACCTCTGTAAACAGTGAATCAATGCTCATCCAGTTGAACAGGTTATTAATGAATCGTCAGTGGCCACACTAAAGCTTCTACTATTTGCTTTAACACTGACAATTATGCAACATTATTCATTCCCTTTTACTTGGTCTCTCTAAGTAAAAAATTAATTTTAGAATACCTTAGGTTTACCATTGACAGTAATTCAAAATGCATTAATGTTTAACACCAGTACCAGGAATCATTTACGTAATTAGATGGAAAAAAAATTGAGTAAGATCAGCAGACACAAATTTTGTTCTTAAGGAGAGGAAGCGTTGAAAATGAGTCTGAGCAGTTAACTGATAAAAATTTGTGAGCGATAAAGAGAGACAGAGTACTTTATGTTACTAAAATTTCTGAATTAGTCTACTGATATTTCTTAAGAACAGCTTCAGCTGATGTGGTAAGATGTCCTAAAATATGGAATCCCACTGATAAAGTATTCACTAAAGACTAAGTGTGCCTTTTCACTACGAATATTGAAGTATTAATGAAAAAAGACCTAATTGGCTCATCTAACTTAAGTGATTGCAAACGGAATTAAACTCGTTGCAAGCCCATTCTGATTCATAGTGCCTCAGTCACACCTGGCAGAACTGGCCATGTGGGTTTCCAAGACTGAAATTCTTAAAAAAATTTTCAACAGTTTTATTGATGTATAATTCACAAAACACACAATTCAATCACACCAAGGAGAGGTGTACACACATCACCACAATCAGCTTTGCGTTTGTCCTCATCATTATTAGCTCCTCCGTTCCCCCCAGTCTCCCCTGCCATACCCCCAGGGAGACATTCCCCCAGTTAATGTCTGTATAGATTTACCTATTCTGAATTTCATTACAGAAAAACATTAAAAAACAAACAAATATTAAGAATAATAAAGAGACTGTAACTCTTTAAGAGAGTAGAAAGCCTTGTTTACCTCCTGCAGAGTGACGGTGGTTTTGAACTGCTGACCTCGAGGTTAGCAGCCAAATGGATTAGTACACCAGCAGGGTTCCTTTAGTGTAAGTTACTAGAGCTGATTACTATCAATCAATATCATGTTAAAATGGTTAAGATTTAACTATTGCTTATCCAAATTATTTAAAACTAAAGGATACACCTGCGATACGTTTTTACTTGTAACTTTCACCGATACACAATTGGTTCAAATCCACAGTGACTTACAGTTCTGGTTTAGATTGTTAATATGTACATCTCCAATCACAGAGTACACACTTTCCAGACCTTTAAAATCAAAATGGGGCTATATGATATATGGACATAAAGTCTCAACTCTCTTTGCTTTGCAGCCTTTCCCTATATTGTTCAAAAGGATACTCGTGGCACAGTGAGTTAGGCAATGAGATGTTAGCTGCCAGGTGGTCAGCAGTTCAAACCCAGCAGCTGCTCTCCTGGAGAAAAGGAGGCTGTCTGCTCCAGTAAAAATTTAGTCTTAGAAATCGTATAGAACAATTCGACGCTGTCCTGTTGGGTCAGTATGAAATCGACAGCATTGAAAAGGGATGTTGTTGTTGCTGCTGCTGTTGTTAGGTACCATGGAATCTGTTCTGACTCTTAGCAGCAGAATAAATGTACAACAGAATAAAGCTCTTATGTTTGAACCCATCGTTTCCGCTCCTGTGTCAATCCATCTTGCTGGGACCTTCCTCTTGTTCGCTGCCCCTCCACTTTACCAAACGTGATGTCCTTCTCCAGGGACTGATCTTTTCCGATAACGTCCCAAGAACGTGAGAAGCAATCTCACCATCCTTGTCCCTGAGGAGCATTCTGACTGTACTTCTTTCAAGACAGAAACGCTTGTTCTTTGGGCAGTGCATCATTCTGTCAATATCGCTCACTAACATCATAGTTCAAGTGGATTGATTCTTCTGCTGTCTTCTTTAGTCAGCCTTCAACTTTCCTGTGCATGGGAGGTGATTGAAAATTCTACCGCTTGGGTCAGGCATGCTTCAGTCCTCAAAGTCACCTCCTTGTTTTTCAGCACTTTCAAGGGGTCTCGTGCAGCAGATTGAACCAATGCAATGTGACATTTGGCCTTTCGACTGCTGCTTCCAAGAGCCTTGGTTGCTTATCCAAGCAAGATGAGTTCCTTGAGCACTTCAATCTGTTCTCTGCTTATTGGGATGTTACCCACTGGCACAGCTGTGAGGACTTTGGACTTGAATTGGAAACCATACGGAGTGATGCCATTCTTAATCTTCGTCAGTAAGTACTCCAAGTCCTCTTCACTTGCAGCAAGTAAGGCGGTGTCCTCTGCATATTATAGGTTATTAACAAGCCTTCCTCCAGTCCTGATGCTGCATATGACATGAACTGGGATAGTTTTCAATATTCTGAACAAAGTAATTACTAGTATTCCAACTAAATAATGAAGGCACTCAAGAAGAATTAGTTGATTGTATGTAATCCAGTTTTTATTTTAAATTGAGATAGATAGTTTTTAATGCAGCTATATTAAACTCTATGTTGACCTTCGTACCATTTGTTTTGGGAGCCCTGGTCGTGTAATGGTTAGGTGTTTGGGCTGTGATCTTCATGGTTGGAGGTTAGAAACCACCAGTAGAAAGACTGGGCTTTCTACTCCCATTAAAGTCTCAGGAACCCACAGGGAGTCACTATGGGTCAACATTGACTTGATGGCAGTGAGTGTGTGTGTGTGTGTGTGTGTGTGTGCTTTTCTCATTTGATTTGGACAGAGTTTACCATGAGTCTTCACAGCTTAGATCCTTGGATAGCATCCCTTCTATCTTCATAGCCTTTCTCACCATATTGTCCTCTCATCATTTGCCTTTCTCACACCCAGTCCTCTAATTCAGACTCATCAGTCCTTGACTAGACATGAGGTGGAGACTATTTTCATCTCTACATTACAGACTGGAAGGTTTGAACCAGTGACCTTTCTGTGAATAGCCCATGAGAAAATTCAGTCAGAAGTTTATACATAATAGTTGACAGAGCTGAGACTTAAATGCACACAATCTGATTTCAGATCTGAAACTTCCTTGCAACCCAGGCTATAAATCGATTTATAAGGCCAGGAATGTTGGTTTCTACCTCTATCACAAAACCTGGCTTGACATTGCAATCGATTCCATTGGACCTATCTCAGTTCTCTCTTTAATCTGACTGAGCTTCACTCCTCTCAGCTTTTCCCAGAGTACTTAGTAGGTATCTAATACATGTGTGAACAAACAAAATGGCAACAGTAGGGTCTATAAATTATATTTATTTATAAAAGTGAATTGTTCTTACCTAATGTAAATCATGAATCGCAAGTGCCTTTTCTCATTGCTTTCTAATGTACTCTATGAGTTGATATCAGCTCAATGGCAGTGAGTTTAGTTTGATTTTTGGTACAGAACACATTCAGAAAATAATTTTAAAAATCCCCCAAGGAAATATCATAGCTTCCTTCATCAAAGAGACATGGAAATGCAAGATCTTGGTCTTGACCAATTTGCACAGATCCTCGAGGTATGGAAAAACTTCCTCCTCTGGTCATGATTTTGTCAAACACAACATGGATAAAGATGTTTATAGGGATCTTTTTGATTCTGAATTACGTGGCCTGAAAATAGAGTAATCTAAAAGCTGGGGGTTCTCATGCATAAAACATAAATGCCCAATAAGTTAATTTGCTTAATTAAAAAGAGAATGCGCAGGGGTGTGATTAGATGGCACAGTTAAGAATGCCTTCTAATACATTTTAAGAAAATGCTTGGGGAAAAAGTTTCAACTTTGTCACTTTATTTCATAACTGTAATCATTAGGCGCTAAGGTTCAAATAATAAATACAAAACACACGGACAGCAGTGTGGACATTATTATGGGCAGGAGCTCCGAAGGAAGAAGAGGGAGGAAAATGCCACCGATCCCTTCACTTGGCGTTGTTGTTGGCGGTGGTTAAACCCTGGCATCTGTCGCATCAGCGTGACTCCTTATGAGCGGTGTGACGGCCCGGCAAAATCGAGAGTATGAATTGTATGGTTGCAGCTTAAAAACCCTTGTACTTAGACTCTTCCTTATTTGCCGTCATGAGAAAACTTTCGTAAGCAAATTTCTGTAACAAGGTTGTATGAATCTATAAGGATTCCTTTCCTCCCAAATGTGTTTATTATAACAATTTCTCAAACTCTTTTATAAAATGAATATGATCTGAATTGAATGAAAGCTTCCATTACTGATACTAGAATAGACCCTTGTGATGCTAACAAGGAGTTAGAATGCCTTGTTAGATACAAAGAAGATCTTCCAATCTCCTGGATGAAGAAGCAGCTTTTTAGAAACAGGCTTCTGGAAAGGGAAGGAGAAGGAAGAGAGTCCAACGCACCTAGAACTGGTTTCAGAAGTACACAGAGTTCTGAGATTCCAAATGACAAGTTATTAAAAGAAACCCACAACAGAGCCTTTTCTTAATTACTACTCGCGCATATGTGCATCTAGGCATACATAGGAATCTTTGAAGGTATGGCAAATTAGAGTTTCCAACGAGAAATCCAATGTTACATGAAGGGTTTGAAAAAGAGCCTTCTTGAAGGAAAAATGTGCATCAGTCAAAAGCATCAATCAATAGATCTTTTTCATATGTAAATGCAAATTTCCGAAGGAAAGAAAGCATTTGTTTAAGAATAGTGAGATAATAGTCTTGAAAAAGGTTACCGTGATTACATAAGTTATCTCCTTCATAAAGAAATTTAGCACTCGCGGTTGCTCTTTTCATTAAAGCACGCGACGCGTCAGACTCGTGCTGAAAGCCAAAATCTGAATTTTAATTAGAGAGAATAAATAATTACATCACTTAGGAAACTGAAACTAGTAAAGGCTGCTGATGCTACATTACTGTATTTGAAGGGTGGGGAGTGATGCATAAATCATATCAAAGGCAATAAGTGGTAGGTAGAAAATTGGCAATAAACGCTGATGAATTTCAAGCTGACCAGACAACAAAAATATGGTCGAATCCTGCCAGGAACCATCATGGGACTGTGGGATCCACTCATTATTTGATATGATGATAATATTCCCCACCCCCAGAAGAGGTGGTTTATTCTCTGTATTCCTGGTGGGAAGGGAAGAAAGCAGGGGAAGCGATAATTTATATTTTCTCTACATAGAAAAGACAACAACTTTATTTTCCTCCCTTTTCTTTTTTTCTTTCTTTCTTTTTAAATTAGACATTGACATCCCGAGAGAAATTACTATCCAGAGTCAAGGGCAGAAAAATTGGAGAGACAGACTTCCCCAACCTACACAGCCCTGAGGGACCAGCTGAGGCGACGACAGCAGAAACTACAGCCATTAGAGCCAGCCTCCTGGCTGACACTGACCCGTGTCTTCACCCTGCATTGTCCAGCCATCTGCACAAATGTGAACTTTGCCTCCAAAACTTGGCTTCTCAATTAACATGTCCAGCTGGGGGAGAATTCCATTATTTCCCTAAGATCCTTATTGCCATTGGCCTGACATATTAATATTAAAAATATATGTGCACAGATCAAGGAGTTTCATAAGCACTTCTGTTTTTATTGCAGATAATAGGCAGGAGGTGAAAGCAGACACAATATAATTTGAAAAGCATAACCCTGATTAGGCGCTGATTGGATCGCTGTCCTACCTTACATTTAAAACCCTTTTATTATTAGAACTAGCTGTCAAAACTAGGCTCTGAATCTTCTGTGAGATAGATGCAAGGCCTTGTGATGCTTTGCTACCTCCATATAAATAAATTTATAGTTCAAAGTGCTATTTTCTTTTAATATTTCCTTAAGTATCAGAGAACTGTCATGTGCATTGCTGAGGTGTTTGTGAAAACGTGGCTCTGGCTCTAATTTGTTCCCTTCTAATGGAAGCTCATCATTATTCTCAGTTGTTGTTCATTTTAATGTGTTATGCACTGACCTCATAAAGAATACAACTATAGTATGACTGATGATAAGTGAATGATATTTGTGAGTGTGGAAAGGTGGAAGAGAGAGTACTTCTCATCTTGGGAAATATGAACAAGAAAGGGAATGTTTTACTATGTCCTCAAAGTTGGCTGGGACCAGTGGAAGTCTGTTGGATAGAGGGGTGGCCTTTGAGGTCCTACTCTGAGTTTAGATTTTGGCTCCTCCCAATTGGTGGTCTAACTTTGAACAAACTACCTCTCTTCTCTATTCAGAAGTTTTACCGTTTTTAGAAAGGAAGGGTGTTTAAACCCCACCATCTGTCAGTTTCTGTGCTCTGGTGGTTACACGCTGATTTTATACCGGAGCCCTGGTTGCATCATGGTTAGGCACTGGACCGCTAAGTGTAGGTCAGCAGTTTGAAACCAGCACTCTGGAGACGGATGAGGCTTTCTCCTCCAGTCAGAGTTCGTTTGGGACCCCCACAGGGCCCGTTGTACGCTACCCTATTAAGAGTCTATGAACCAGCATCGTCTCCACGGCAGTGAGTTTGGATTTTTCATTGGTTGGTTGGTTGTGTTGGAAGCTATCCCACTGAGAGCTATGTCAAATACCAGCAAGATCACCCAGGATAGACAAGTTTCAGTGGAGTTTCCAGAGTAAAACAAACTAAGAAAAAAAATTATCATTTATTTTTGAAAAGTAGACCCAGAAAACCCAATAAGTCCAGCAGACTATTGTCTAAGACAGTGTTAGATGGTTAGTTTCTAGGTTGGAAGTCACTCCAAATACTCATTAGTGCAACGATGGCTCAAACATGAAGACAGCATACGATTGGGCAATTGTTCAGGTTTTGTTTTAAGAAGTGTCGCCCTGAAGTTGAGCCAACTTGTTAGCAACTGACAACAGGTGATTAGGAAGCTTAAAAGACATGCTAGGTAGAATGTCTTTGGAAGAGAATTTGGCACATAGCGTCTACCAGTCACCTTAGCTATCATTTAAATATTTACCATTATTACTTACCTGTATTCCAACTTAAAACAATCTGAGTCATGCAATATCTTATTTATAAATAGTTTTTAGGCCCATTGCTAAAAAATACATGTCTTGATAAAAGAAATCACTGGCTCCTCTGGTAAACATTTGGCTCAGTTTTACTCATTAGACATCTTCTTTTAGTCTACTTATGGGCCAGTCACTGATCATTGGTCCTCTCTAGTGATGATGCATTTCTGTGGTTCAGGGAACTGTGTCGCTGATATTTCATATACTAGCAGGGTCATCCATTGTGTATATCTTTCATCAGAGTTTCCAGACTAAAACAGATCAGGCCTGGAAATCTACTTGCAAAAACCAGCCAACGAAAACATTATTGAGTACAACAGAATATCACCTGATTTCCTTGTTTTGTGCATACCACCTGCAGGGATCAGTCATTGGGGAAGAGAATCATGTTTGACATATAGGGTCATCAAGGGAGGGAAGCAACGTGGTGAGGTGAATTTACATAATAACCATAAAGACAGACTTGAACATGCCACTTGGTTGTCTATTAGGTTTCCATTAGTCAGAGTGGGCCCTATGGCATCTTTGCTGTTTTGATATTTCACACTTCACCCCCAAATCTACCACAGTCCTCCCGAGAACCAAATGATTGCTGATTCCCCGTCCCCTTCTTCACACACCTGATGATGGTGCCCTGGGATGTTCTCGCCTCTAGCCCATAATCCCCTTGCTTCCTAATAGTCACTCATATCAAAGATTAAAATTCTCTATCCTGAAACATTGCCAATCACACCTTGCTTCTTTGATGGTCTAGACTTTTTCTACAAAATGTGTTGCCCTTAGCAAAAGAGCTTGGTAGGTCGATATTGCTGATTTGGATGTGCAGCCAGTAAGTTAGGTTGGGTTGTCTTTAGGGAAAAACCAGTGACATTCAAAAATGTATAAGAAAACACTTTATATCCAGAAGGTGTCCCAGCCCAGTCCAACTCAAGTTTGTGGGCTCAATGCTAGCCAGATCCCTTTTCAGATGCCCAGAGCTGCAGGCTAATGACATAGAAAGATAACGCAGGAAGCAGGGAGATTCCAGGTGGTGGATGCAAGCTCATAGGGCTCCAAGGGCCGTGGAGCATGCCAGCGTCAGTGGCCCACATGGGATCACATCTGAAGGTGGACACAGAACCCACGCAGAGAAGAAGGTGGTGGGCCAGAAAGACGGAGTTTTCCAGTGTCTCTCTTGATAATAGGACCGCACCGCATAGGAGGCTTCGTCACACTGTCACCTGGTTGATATGTTGGATTCCACTTCAGTGCTTTCATCCCGATAGAGGGTGACATAAACATCTAACCATCATCGATCATTACAGCGTCAACTTGACAATGTACTTGTACTTGACAACACTAGCCGTACATAATCATGAAACAAAGACAATAATAAAATCGTGTGTGCCTAACAGAATACAACTAATATGTGCACAAGTGAAAATACACCAGCCTCATTCACATCTTGTACTCCTTAAGTGAACAAAACAAAAATATTTCATGCCTCACAGTTTCAGTTCTGTGAACACCTATACCTGAATCCTATAATCCTGTCAACATCTTCCCACCACCCTCTTCTCCAGATCCATTAGGAAAAGAGAAGACTATCCAGTGTGGGTTCTCCCTTGTTCCACTTACTTAAGATTAAGGAAAACCATGAAGTTTGTAAGCTAGCCATGGCATGGCTTTATCTCCCCCCAGTTTGGGCATCCCTTTTCAAAATTGCCCCTGCCTATCAATCTAGTGCTCTGATGAACCAATCATATTCTCAGATGTAAAGAATCTTCATTCCAGTTGGAACCTGGTGTGTCTGAATGCATAAGCAAAGTCAAAGCTAGAGCAGGCCATTTATAAAGCCAGCAGCTACGTGTACCTGCTCACAGGGTCAAACATCTTCCTCGTCATCTGGCCGGGTACTTGTTAACTCAGTCCTAGTCATTCCCAGCTTGGTCAGTGGTTGTTCCACACACGTCACCTTTCACCTCAGACCACGGGCCCTTTATATATTGTCATCAGCTTTAGCCCCATCAAGCTAGGTCATGCCATAGGTCCAGGTTCCTCATAACTTTTAACACTTCGGATTAGCCAACTCATTCTCATCTCTCCTTTGGAGTCTCTGTGGACCAGGTCCACAGGTGTCAGTGGTCAGATTTAACCGGTCTCTCCATTGCTGCATATCCCCAATTCCACTCAACAAATTAATCTAGGTGCCCACCTAGCAAGCATTCCAGACTGCTTGCAGGCTTCCTCTTTAGAGGGATGGAGAAGGGGAGAGGGAGGGAAGAATGTTTTCTGATGGGCACAGACATTTCCGGCCTAGGTACATACACAGGCAAACTACTTGCTTCAAAATCACCCTTTTCTTGTTCCTCCCCGTCCCTTCTTCTTCTTCCTCCTCTTCCACCTCCTCCTCTTCCTCTTCCTTCTCCTCCCCCCTTCTTCTTCCTCCTCTTCATGTCCTCCTCCTCTTCTTCCTCTTCCTCCTCCTCCTCCTCTTCCTGATTCTTCTTCTGTCCTTTAGCATTTATAATTGCATGTCTTTTCAAAGGCCAATGTCCTGACACTCAAGGAACTGAGTGGGGCTTACCTTTCCTAAGTCCTCTACTCTACTTTGGCTTCACACAAAAAGCCATTTCTTCCAGGCAATTCATCAAGCCCTTACTGGCAAATCTAATGATAAAGGTAGGTGGGCTTAAAGGCTCTCTAATCATAATTTCTCATATTCCTTTCTATCAAAAATTATGTCAATAACAGTAGGTAGGAGAAGTCAATATAATCCTAGGATACCCAAATCCTAAACACAATTATTTTTAATATGCTCAAGTTCATAGAGCTTTAGATTTCCAATCATACCCATAAGGCCTTAAGCCTGTGGCAGAGTGTATTCTGTAGTGGGGGTGTGGGGTGGGGTGGTGGCTTCTAGTAGCCATTTGCTTAAGCAACATTGTTTTTCCCCTGGGGAGGTTCAAAAGCCATTTTTCCCTAAGCTACAATTTAACACCCATTACATTTCTCTCAGCCTTTTCAGGCAGGAACAAGCAAAGAAAACTTCTCAAATTAAAAACGTCCACTTCTCATACCCTTTCTGGATAACAACCTTATGGCCATCCTTGCCATGGAAAATCCAACTCCATCCAATTGCCAGCAGGCAGATGCCAGGCACCCCTCCACGCTCCATCTTTCTGACATGTTTCTCTAGAACCCCATTCTCTATACCAAATTATGTTAGGTTAGTTTGGCTAGAGAAACAAAACCAGTGACAATTATAGAGGTAAGGGAGGGAACTTTATATCAAGCAGCCGTCCTAATCTAGTCGAACTCAAATCCATGAGACCAACGCTAGCAGAAGCCTTCTGCAGATTCTCGGAGTTGTAGGTTAATGGTGCAAGACCGTGAGGTGGGGAGCAGGACGATCACAGGCACGGCATCGCGTGGATCCAAGGTCGGTGGGAGCAGGACAAGTGTCAATAGCTCTTGATAGCTCCCAGGGTCAATAGCCCATGTCCGGACCACACCTCGATGCAGACACAGAATCCAAGTGAAGAGTGAGGAGAGAGGTTTCCAGTGTATCTCTTAAGAAAGGACCACACCCACACGGAGGCATCAGTAGGCTGTGACCGGATTGGTAGGTTGAACTCTCATTAAAGCAGAATTAACATAAAATCTAACCACCACCGTCAGTTAAAACCTCCTAGCTGTGTGACTTGGGTAGATAGGTAAGCTTTCTGAGGTTCATCCTCTTGGCTCATGGCAGAGCACCAAAGACATACAGAATATCAGTGCATGAGATAGACTACCGGAGGCCATATGCTTTTCATCGTATTAGGGATTTATCTGTTTGCATCACTTGTGAACATTGATACAATGTATCCTCTGCGTCTCAATGACAGGAGGACACGGATGTATTGGGAGATGCCAACGTGCAAAGGCAGAACCTGGTGGAGCAGGAAAAGCGGTGACGAGAAAATGCAGCTGGAGGGTGTGCGTTCACATGGGGACTCTGCACCAAGTTCCCAGGCCTAGTTCTAGTCAAGGGGTAGGCGGTTCCTGCAGTTGTTGACAGAGCAATGGAACATACTCAGCCAAAGAGCGCAGTGGCATCTTGACACGTGGTTACACACGGATAAACCCTGAAAACATGATCCGGAGAGGCAAAAACGTCAGTCACAAAGGACCCATATTATAGTTCAACTTATATGAAATGCTTAAAATAGGCATGTCTACAGAGACGGAATGTTACCGTTGTGAATAAGAGAAGGTAGGAGAGAGGGAAAAGCAGAACTCATTACCTAGAGGACCCTGAGCTTCTAACAAAAAGTGGTGGACATTTGTGAAAATGAGCAACAATGGTGATTAAATAGCATAATAAATATGAAAAGTGTTACTCGGTTGCATGCGTGAGGCATGATGAAATGGCAACTATTGTGTTGCATAAGCATTTACCATGATAAAAGACTAAGGGAATGCTGTGTAAAAAGGAAATCCAGGTTGGTGGGCTATCTAGCCATCCTGTCAGCCAGAGACGCAGAGATCCGGATATGTGGACACAGGCAGAAACGTGCAACAGCAGATTCTAGCGAGCCAGAGAAGTGAGGAGGCTTTCCCACCTGGAGGAAAAAAAGGAAGCTTCAAGAGTAGCTACAGAGACATTTATTTATAGGGACCCGAGGTAAGAGACGGCAAGAAAGCCGCTCACGCCTCTGACCATCGTGCTGTGTGATCCTAATCTTCATCAGTGCATTTGGGCCTTTTCTGGCTCACAGTGACCGTCGGATCCCACTGCCCCGTCCCCGGAGATGAGTGACAGGGAACTGAAGTGAAAACTGAAACTATGAACCGATTCTCCTGGATCGTCGACCCCTTCACCGGTGTTTGTTTTTTCGGACACTTCTTTGGTTGAGATTAAGGAGCCCTGTTAGGATAGTGGATTATCAGTGGACTGAGAGCCAGAAGATTGACAGGTAGAATCAACCAGCCGCTAAAGAGGAGAAAAATAAGCCCATCTGCTTCCCTAACGATTTGCCGCCCCAGAAGCGCTATGAAAGAGGTCTACCCCATCCAACCGGGGAACGAACTCCGAGTTGGAATTGACTCGGTGGCAATAGGCCTGGTTTGGGTTTTGGGTGGAATCTACGGTCTGTAGAATCTTAATGTGAACGTGCAGGAAAACTAGCCAAAATTCTGTTCTCTGGTCAACAAGCTCATAGGATGTTACTCTAGCACTTTTCTGGATTTTGATTCAGTAGGATTTTGTTATATTGTTTGCGTGGAAATTGCCATTCCGTGGATTCTGACTTCGGTGTGCAGAGTCAAACTGCTATTGACACTTTCCCAGAGGGAGGCGGGCACCTGCCACACCTATTGTGTGAGGCATTGCTGGGCTCTAACTGAACAGCTTTTGACTAGCGGTCAAGTGCCCCGAGTTGCCCATTGCATCGAGCCGCTCTTTTAGTGGTTGTTCTGTTCCCAAGGTTGATTGTTGGGCATTTGGTTGCTTATCTGGACTAATTTGGATTGCTTTTCCAAGGTTATATTCATTCAAATGTTGATAAAGATTACAACTTATGCTGTGCCATGTTTCCTGGTGATCAAATAGCAATTTTGTATAGGGGCATATTGATAAAGCAGAACACATGTATACATTTACTGCCATGGAGGTAATTCTGACTCACAGTGACCCTACAGACAGAGTAGAATTTTACTGTGGGTTTCCAACACGCCAAGATCAGACAGCCTCCTCTTTCTCCCACAGAGTGGCTGGTGGGTTCGAATTGCTGACGTTGTAGTTAGCAACCCAACTTGTAACTCATTATGCCACCAGGGCTCCTTTAGTTTTTAGGTATAACCATTGAATTTGACACATATGTACTTCAACCCATCTTTTTTTATGCCTATTTATCCATCTGTCTTCTGTATACAGTTTCTGACAGAAATTCTGTTGTGGATAACAGAATTTACTCCACATTTCAGGCATAGTTGTTGAAGAACCAAGTTCTCCCTCCCCAAGTATAGAGCCAATTTGTACTCTAGTCCTGGCTAGAGAAAGGGGATAGGGCCCAACATTGTCAACTACCTCCTATGTGGTGGTGCTGTTGCTGGCTGCCTTTGAGGCAGCCCCCATTCGTGGTGACCTCATTCACAATAGAATGAAATACTGTCAAGTCCTGCACCATTCCCGTGATTAGTGACAGATGAATCCATTGATCATAGGGTTTTTATTGACTAATTCATGGGCTATCAGATCATCAGATCTTTCTTTCTAGTTCATGTTACTAGTCTAGAAGGTCTACTGAAACCTCTTGTTGTAGTAAGGGACAAGCCTCCATGTACATATAAGTGGCAGCTTCACGTGAGGTTCCTTGGCCAGGAATTTAATCTGGTCTCGAGATTCCTACCCGAAGACTTCCAATGCCCCGTATATTGTGCTAGATGATTTAAAATGCATTGTTGCTGTTGCTGTATGCCATAAAGTTAATTCCATTTCATGGTGATCCATATCATTACAGAGTAGAATTTCACCATTGAGTTTTCAAGGCTGCAATTTTCATAGATGTATACTGTCAGGTCTTTTCTTTCTGTGGGACTGTGGGGTGGGATCTCACTGCCAATCTTTTGCTATATGTTGAACCCAGAAAATAACATAGCTGGCTCTGGACATACAAATGGTCACACATAATTATGAGTCTTGAGTAATGCCTGTAAAATTTTAAATATATTTATAATAACAAATATAGTATCTCTAGGCATTTGATGTTGAACAGGTTGCTTCTCTCTCTGAGCCTCGGTTTCTTTATCTCTGAAATGTGGGGTTTGAGAGTTATGTTAATGTCTCTTTGATTTCTAAGCCTTAATAGGCTTTACATCTGCCCTATGCTTACAGTACTGGTACATGTGCCCCTTGCCACCTGGAGGTCTCTATGGCAAGGCTTGCTTCTGGTGTGATATGAAACATCCTGAAATGTAAGCCAGGTGGAGTTATTAAACACATAGCAATCAATTCCACTATGGTCACTAATGGTTCCTAATCAAGAAACCATCTAAAAGGTAAACAAACCAACAGTCCCTTTGTTTTTTGTGAAGTGAGAACTAAAGTGTATTGATCATTCTTCTGGCCCAGAACAGATCTGTCTAGATCTGGGGAAGATTGATGGCTCACTTGATCTGAGGATAAACCAGGACTGCCATCACAATGTCATATTAGAACTGTTATGTAGACACAGAATCTGTCAGGGCGTGGCCAGGTTCCTCATATTCTTCTTATTTCCTTTCCCCAAACTCTGACCAACTCTGCTCTTATCAGAAAAAAGAGTATCACAGTAGAGGGTGCTATGTAGGATCATGATTCTTATCCTGTCCGTGAAGGGTATTATACAAGTCATAAGACATAATTTCAGCTATATCTTTCTTATTTCCAAACACCATGGCGCCTTCACATTTATTCATAGTAATATTGTCCAGTCTATTTGCTTGACTCTGATTAAATCAACAGTGTCATCATCAAGTAGCAAGTAATAAATTTAGGAACATTTCGTCAGTGTTTCATATTTCAATACATTTTTGCTTGATGCAAATCCTTCCCATTTCCTCTGTTCAGTTGGTGGAAGTGCAGTTTTGGGGTGAAGCATAGGCTCTAGCCTGTCGTATCCAACACATTCTCATTGAGGCTGGGAGAGCAAGCACAAGCTCAATAAAGTCTCGTTTCTGCCTCTGGACAGGGCTTAGTGACTTGTGAAAAGTGCCTAGCACCCATATCTGCAGCTAAGCAAGAAGGGTTTGCAGAGTTGCCTCTTGGGAAAAACAAAATAATTTTGAGAAGGGGCACATGTCCCTTTTTAAAAATGTGGGTTTGACATAACGATTGGTCTCTACTCACCGGGGCAAAGAGCATGAAGGAGACCAGACTCTCAGAGATAAAAACCGTGGACAGCTAGCAACTTACATAAACCATGGTCGCACTTCCCTGCAAACAGGAGAACTTGCTACCTACCTACCACTATCAGCTCTTCTCATTGAAACCACAATAGGAGGGCTTTCAAAAAAAATCATGGGGAAACTAAGAAACAATGAGATTTTTCAAATAACACTTGGTAGCCCCTGGTCTGTGGTCCCTGATAAAATGGGAGAAAAACACGGAACATAATTCAAATTGTTAAACATTCCATATTTGTTGGACCAATTGAGACTTCAGGATGCCTAGAGATATTGCCCTGAGGTATTCTATAAATTTTTAACAGAAACTATCCTCTGAGGTTACCTTTTAGGGAAAGGATACAATCAGTAAGTGTAGTGCTGCAGAAAAGAACCATCTGTGTAAGACCAAAAAGTCTAAAACAAAGATAAGTTGATAAGGGGCTGGGAGGGGCAGGGGAACTAGAGCACTGGAAACAGAACAACCAGAATGCAACTGGGGAGAATGCTGACACATTGTGAAAAATGTGCCTGTCACCATTGATAAATTTGTATAGAAATGATCACATGGGAACCTACATTTTTTCTATAAACTTTCAATTATAACACACCAAAATGTTTGTTTGGTTTTTTTTAAGTGTGGGTTTAAGCTCCTAGTCTTTTGCCTAGACTAGCTTGCAGATCTTGGCAGACATTAGTCACCTGTGTACATAAGATGTCTTGTTGGTCCAAGGACCAAATGTTTAAACGAGCGTTCCTATATTGATATAAATAACCAGTTATATGCGCCTGTCTGCCCTTAAGCAACAATAACAACAACAGTGTTAGCATTTTCAGCCAATTTCTCACATAGCATGATTTTTGTCAGGAAAGAAAAATCCCCGGAGGCGGACAGCATGCTCGGTAAAGTGGAAGGGCAGGGAGGACATGGCCTGACACAGTGGCTGGAACCCTGGGCTCAAACGCCGGAAGAACCGTGAGGTTGTGTGCTTCATTGTGGGGTAGACCTAGAGTCGCGGTTAGCTGGAATCCAGTCAATGGCACCCAACAGCAGCAACAAGAACAGTCTTATGTATTTAATGTGAAACTCCAGACAGCAAAACTCAAGTACTCCAAAGAGTTAATCACAAGTTAGCTCAACTCTCGAATAAACGGGTCACTGTTCAGAGCAATGGGAGGCGAGGAGAGAGAGGACAAGCCTGTGACAGCCTCCAATCCTATGAGAAGTGTTCATCCAATGCCGAGAGGTTTTGGTTTTGCGCCATTCTGCTTTGTTTTGGTAAGATGTCTAAATGACCTTTGATTGCCTAGTGCTTGAGTCAAGGAGCCATGACAGAGGTTGTGACAGACAAGTCTTCCAACTGCGAATTCACTCCCTCTCCAGCACGTTCTACCTCAAGGTCCTCGTGCTCAGTTTGAAGCAGATACTGTTTGTGGTGAATCATCCAGGTAACTCAGTGATGATAGTTTGACTCTTACTGGCTCTGTGAGGAGGCCCAGCTTAGCTTCTCTCGCCTCTCATTCCAGTGTATCGGCTTCCATAAGACGGCACTGTGATGGTCCCAGAGGGTAGCAAGGTCCCTAGACTACCTGTGGTAGAGTAAGAAGATTTTTTTAAAATCATTTTATTTGGGCTCATACAACTCTTATCACAATCCATACATACATCAATTGTGTAAAGCACATTTGTACAGTCATTGCCCTCATCATTCTCAAAACATTTCCTCTCCACTTAAGCCCCCGGCATTAGGTCCTCATTTTTCCCCTCCCTCCCTGCTCCCCCTCCCTCATGAGCCCTTGATAATTTATAAATTATTATTTTGTCATATCTTGCCCTGTCCAACATCTCCCTTCACCCACTTTTCTGTTGTCCGTCCCCCAGGGAAGAGGTCATATCTAGTTCCTTGTAATTGGTTCCTTCTTTCCAACCCACTCTCCCTCTACCCTCCCAGTATCACCACTCACACCACTGGCCCTGTAGGGATCATCCACCCTGGATTCCCTGGATTTCCAGTTCCTATCTGTACCAGTGTACATCCTCTGGTCTAGCCAGACTTGCAAGGTAGAATTCGGATCATGATAGTGGGGGTGGGGAGGAAACATTTAGGAACTAGAGGAAAGTTGTATTTTTCATCATTGCTACATCACACCCTGACTGACTCATCTCCTCCCGGAGACCCCTCTGCAAGGGGATCTCCAGTGGCCTACTAATGAGCTTTGGGTCTCCACTCCACACTCCCCCCATCATTCACTATGATAAGATTTTTTGTTCTGATGATGCCTTATACCTGATCCCTTCGACACTTCGTGATTGCATAGGCTGGTGTGCTTCTTCCATGTGGGCTTTGTTGCTTCTGAGCTAGATGGCCGCTTATTTACCTTCAAGCTTTTAAGACCCCAGATGCTATATCTTTTGATAGCCGGGCACCATCAGCTTTCTTCACCACATTTGCTTGTTTGCCCGCCTTGTTTTTTTATCCACGCTGCCCTTTGGAGGTCGGAAGTGATTACCAAAGTCAGGTCACTTGCTGACAAAAGGATGTACCTTCCATATGGCATCAGGATAGGCAGACTGTTTTGTTGGTCAGCTCAATTGTAATGTTTCCGATTCACAAAGAGGTCAAATACACTGGTCTGAAACATGTATTTGGGTGACAGAACTTATACTGTGACTCCAGTTTCACCACCAAATCATCCCGATGCACTTATTTTTATTCATATTTTATTTGTTGCTACAGATCACAAAGCTGACTTATGGAGCTTGAACTTCAGGCTTACAGCTGAGTGGTACGTTCCTCTGAGCATGTATTAGCAGATTTAAAAGAACTTTATAACATATACTGATAAACCAACCAGCCCTGAGCATTTCTTACTGGCATTACAGCTTCTTAACTTCCTTAATAAGCCTTAATATGCATGACTTTTGTCTGTCAGTTCTGTGTAACCATTGCAATGGACATGGCACCTAGAGAGAGAACACTAATTAAATTACGGTTACACAGCTTGTATGACCAGGAAGCAAATGACCAGGACGCACTGGACGGTGTTGGGATAAGGAAGGGTAATGTAAGGCATGTTGAAAAATGAAAGGGCAATTGGAAAGGAAGACGAGAGTGTATGCCATTGGGAGTTTTACTTGACCTGTGGTGGTGCAAACTATCAAATTCTTCCTCCTTTTTTTCTCCATGGTTGTGGGGAGGGAGGCCGTAGTATTTTACTGGTAACCTTCTCACCTTTCTTATGGCATCCCTAAGTTGGACTCCCAGTTAATGCAACTCCTGCACAGCCACTACCCAAGTCAGTGGAAGCTTTGTGGTTGCTATGATGCTGATCAGGCTTCAGCAGGGCCGCTGGAATCAAACACTTGAGGGAGAAATGCATGGTGCTTTATTTCCAAAAGTCTGTTAATGAAACTCCTCTGGATCACAAGAGTCTGGTGCCCAGTTGATCATGGTGGTACTCAAAGTGGGCTGCATGAGCCAGGTGTCTGTCTGGTCCATAGAAAGTAACACCACCCATCTATTCTCCAGCCACAGCAGGATGGCTCAGCCCCTGAACAATTTACAGAAAGTTACTCAAGAGGGACAACTTAGATTAATAAACATACGTAGCTAAGAGTGAATTGGATAGCTTTTAGTTTAACAGAGACTCGGAGATCATGTTCTGCTTATTTTTAAACTTATATGTAAAAATTTCCCCACAGTGTCAGTGGAATTAAAAGGATAGTTTTTTATTTGTGTTTCATGTCAGGTTCAACACACTTAACTTTAAAATTAACTAAAGAGGTAAAAGAAAGCAAAAACATGAAATGTGGGGGAACAAAGGTGTTCTCCACTTACATTCTTATGTATCTTAAACTTTGGAAAGAAACTCGTTTGGTCTTCATGCTCAATAATTTAAAATGTGTGAAATATGCAGGATCATTTTGTAACTTTAATTAGGACAGGAGAAAGTTTTAATTCATGCATGTGTATATTGAATACCATAAATATATCCTGGTGTTGATTTTTTTATAGGAGAAAATCGTTCCTTCAAAAAAAGATCATGTTCCTTTTCATACTTATCAAAAATCTGTTTTAAATGGTAAAGAATGAAAATTGAGTAATTTAAAACAATACCATTCCTGTCATCAAACTAATATCATTAATCTGATCTTCCGGCATCACGAATTCTGACACTTGAGGGCAGAGCTTCGTGTCATTGTTGTTTCATTTTGGTCACATCTGCATCCTCAAGAAGGTCCTTGGACACAACTAGCACAGAATAGAAAACAAATATTTGTTGAGTGAATAAAGCCAGGAGAGGGTGTAGGAAGAATGTTCCATGAAAAACAAAGTACCTTAGGGATGGGGCATGGCATTAAATCAGAGAAGCAGCCTCTCTCCTTGGTAACAATGATCCTTTTACCAACAATCTCGTTTTTTCCAGGCAAGTAGCATACACAAATGTAGACCAGTGTAGCTATTACTAAATGTTCAATAAAACTCTGCACTAATTTAAAGCTACTGCAAAGCTTTATAGATTTATTATTCACCAAAACAACTGTCCTGACTTAGGAAATTTTATGCTCTGAAATTGTGGCTTCAAAATGAAAATGGTTTATTGAAGATCTGAGACATCAGCAACTTCATACACAGTAAAAGATGCAAATAATAATGCTACATTTTGAATTTGCATCACCTCTTTTTAATTTGCATTTACTGACACTTCAAGTTCCACCTTTGTCTTTGGTTTCTAACAAAGAAGCTGGAACATACGTATTGTTTTAAAGCGCATCAAAAACCAGTTGTTTAAGGCTGACTCATGGAAATCCTATGAGTAGAACTCGGTCTTATGGGGTTTTCAACGGCTGATTTTTTTGTAAGCTATTCATCAGTTTATCTTTGAGGCATCCCTGAGTCCATGCAGACCGCCAGCCTTTCACTTAGCAACCAAACACATTAGCGGTTTGCACTCCCAGGAGACTTTGAGGGGTTATCATGGAATATGCTTATGAGCAACAGGGAATTCATGAACCAAAATGGCAAGTATGCTACTGTAAATATTATACATGAAAGAGAAACAGTTCAAAGAAGATGGTGTGTCCTTATTACCCCTTGGTAATTAACTAGTAATCTTTGCTTCTTCCTTATGCCTAGTAGGTATAGAAGAATGGAAGGTATCTGCCTATAGAATTACTGCTAACTAGAGAAAAAAGAGCTAGAGAAACAACTCAGATGCCCACATGCTATTCGTGTGACTTATTGGTCGCATTAAAATAATGTTTCACCATGAAGCACCTTAAGACGTGGAGGGATCTGGAAGACACCATGCTGAGAGAAGGGAGTCAAACACAAAAGGACCGATACCGTGTGAGTCCACTGTGGCGGGAACAAGCAGCAGAACGGTACAAGCTCAGGCTTGTAGGACATTCAATCTTCTGGCTTGGGGTCAAACCATCTGCTAGAGAGCCTGACCGGTGCCAATGGACCATTCGTCATATGGTCAAGGTAAGTAGAGTGCAAGTCACTTGGCCAGAGGTAGTCTCAGGTCAGCTGGGATCAAATGGCCGGGGGAGATGTGGGAGATGAGATCTGCTAAGCAGTTGCCGTGTGGATAGGAGGTGAGGTCCCCAAGAGATGGTCCTGTCAGAGGGATGAGGTTTACTGATGAGAGGGGAGAGGGGATGGTCATGTTTCGGGGAGCATACGCACAGGTCTGTTGGTGGGAGGGGAGGGAGGGCTGACCGTCAGGGGAGAGGGAAGGAGTGATTGAAGATGTTTTGGGGGGCACTTAGGTGAGGAGTGTCTTTGGTGGACAACTTTGAACGTGGGCATGTGGGTGTACCCCAGGAACCCAGGCCAGGTGCCATGGAATGCTGAAACACTGAATCCTGGATCTTCAGGGTGCACAGCATTGGTGAAACCCCATGAGGGAATTCTCCTGGGTGAACTGAACAATGTCTCAGACCCATTTCTACCTGAGGATTTAAGTCAGAAAATGCATGGGGTCTGAGAAAACACAGAATAGCTGTACCCCGAGTAGTGCACTGTAGGTTGGCTGACAAATAAAGTCTTGCTATATCAGCACTGTATGAGCTGTATCAAGGTATGTATTACTCCAGCAATCCTGTGATGGACATTCTGTTTAATTTGTTCATGCTTGTTCATATTAGGGTGTATCTCAGAGGTGCTAAGCCATGGGGGTAGTCCTCTTGAAGTTGTGTTATTTGTTTTTATGTGGTTCGGTAAATGGAACCCAGGATTGATGAGACTATAGAGACAGTAAATAGAACAAGAGTTCTGGGGGCAGGGGGTGGGGGTAGAGGGGAGCAGGGGAGATAACAAGAAGATGATGTCAAGGAGTCCAGGAAGGAAAAGCATGTTTAGAGGCTGATTATGGAAGCAGTCATGCAATTCTGCTTGACATGATTGAACTATGGAATGATATGATCTATGTATTAACTCCCAAGTAATAACAAATTAAAAGAAAAAATGGTGGGGGAAGGGAGTAGGTAACAGCTCCAGACATAGGTTTTGGGCTGGCATTAAATCCTAGCTCCAACTTAAGAACAATTAGTTCTTACATCATGGCCCTGCTTGATACTCACCCTCATAAAGGGAACACAGAAGATTCAGGTGCTATAGTAAAATGCGGCAAAGTATTTAGATGGTGCCTGGCTAGCAGATAAAATAGCATCTGTGGTCTTAAAGGCTTGTCTCCAAACAAACAGGCATCTAAGTGAGATGTCAATAAGTCCATACAGAAGAAGCACACCCCATCAGTCACCAAAGGATTGCAATCCATGAATCTGAAATCAAAGGAGGAATTAGTATCAGAATCTAAATTGTGAGAATCCAATGTGCAGAAGGTGGTGGATGACAGGGGAGCCCAACATTCATTTATGGAACTACATAGGAAGTAAATCTCCAGAGAATTTTCCCCTATCTAAAATTGAGAGAATTCTCCCCTATCTTTCCTTGGGAGGAAAGGGGCCACTAAACAAAGTGTTTAGGAAAGACAGGTATAGAAGACAAACAGTATAAATAGGGTTTGAACAGTTAAAATTGTATCACTTGTTTCCCACCCTATGATGGAGGTTGAACCTGATCTGGTTTCCCAAATTTTATGTAATTTTTGTTTGTATTGCTATGTTTGGTCTTTGAGTGAGTCTTAGATGTGGTGTATCATTGGAGGTCACCCTCCTGAAAATGTGTTATATGCTTTTCCCCTTTTTGGTAGATGAAACCCAGGGTTGATGAACTTATAGAGAAAGCATGTAGAATAAGTGTTTCAGGGTAAGTTACAATGGTGGTTCTGGTGTGTGGGCAGCAGGGGTGGGGTGAGAGTGAGGTTTGCGGGGTGTGTAAAGGGGAGTTGATTTCATGTAGTCCATGTAGAAAAAGAATGTCTGGAAATCGATTGTGGTAGCAATTGTACAATGCTATTTGATGTGACTGAACTATGGAATGATATGATATATGTATTAAATCCCAATTACTAAAAAAATTGTTTCTTTAACAATTCTACAGCTCAGTTCTGATGATATAATGGCTAAAATAAAATCCTTCATTCTAGGGATATTTTTCTCAGTGGAAACAACATAGAAAATGAAAATTATTATAAAGGAAAATATTTGACATTGCTCCTTTTGTCATTTAAGGTATATCCCATGTGCAAAAATCATGGACACACTGAATGGTGAACTGGGTATATTCAATACCTAGTGATACACAGGAATTTCCAGGGTTCTTAATTTACTCGATGTGACATAAAACTTGCCCTTTTGAATAGTTATTTTATTTAGAAAGATGGATCTTTTACTATATGTAAATTGTTCTCAAGAAATCAATCATGATTCTTGTCATGGACTCCAGGATATGTCAAAACAGCCTTGGAGTTAAGGGCATCTTCTCCATGAACAATATACCCAACTGAGTTTAAAACTATCCATGCCAATTGGGTGTGGTACAAGCTGTACCTGATGCCACAGACATTGCACACAACGGTCTCAATTGCAGGAGCTCTTCCTTTCCCATTTCATCCTGAGGTTCAGTGAGTGCAGGCCACTAATTGTGGACATAATAGTTACTCATCTTAAGCCCTTGGGAGCTTCAAAAGCAACAGTTTCTCTCTCTATATTTCCTTTTGTGAAATGAAGTGTTAATATGATCAAAACAAGGAGGCTTCCCTGAATGTAGCCTAGAAATATTAACCAGCTGAAATAGCTCTCTGCCCATTTCACAAACATACAGACAATGAAGATGTCACTTAAAATGTACCGGCATTTAGGATGTCAAAGAAAACTAATATATCGCAATGATATCTTTGATCATGGAAGGAGCTCAAAAGTGCTGTGCCGAGGGTGGTTATCATCAGCCCATTTTCGATTCCCTGGGCACAAATCAGTTCATGCATTCTACAAGCCAAGTCCCGATGGTGGGCTTCAAAAGCAATTTCAGCAGCAAAATAAGGTGCTTTTCTTCAATTTTCAAGCCATTTGTACGAGGTTAGTGTTGTTTACCCACCTGGTACACTGATATTTACATACCCCTTTAAAGAAAATTGGTAGGTATGATTTATGGAGTACTGTAAGAGCACAATTTTCCATGTAGTGCACCTAATCTGAAAGGGCACTGGCAAAGGTCGCTGTGGCCATACAAATACCAAGTCTTCTCTTTGGAATAAGTTAGGATATTCATTTTTCTTGGAAAATGTCAGCAGAACCCTACTCCCGGGGTTAGTTTATGCAGATAAATGCGTAAGCCTTTAATCTTAGAGCAAAAATACTCTACACAAATGTAAAAGCAGTCCATCTATCACTGTTAAGACCTGTAATTTGTTTTTATTTAAATCTCAAGCCAGGGCAGAGTGGGCAACAGGACTGCTAACATGGTATCTCACACATAAGCCAAGATCAAGGCACATAAATATGCTCCCACTCTCCACCCAGGTGGCCGGCACCCCAAGTGGGTGGCGAAGCCAGGGCTAAGGTTCCCAGCTCCTTCTGCACTAGCTCCTTCTGCAGCCAGGGGCTTCCACCCAGCGCAGTGCATGGGAACCTGCCAAACATGCGTCTCTTTCAGCACCTTTTATTTTCCAGCCTGTAAAACAGCACCAGCAAAACCCAGCGTAAAAAGCAGTAACAAAACAACAATCAAAACCCCACTTTTTACAAAAGACTTTTTTTTTTTTTACAATCCAAGAGGAGAAAAATCAATAAATTATTTCCTAAAAGAATCTATCGGGTTTTCCCAAAAGAGCAGTCGTGTTTAAAGCATATCTCCCCAGTTTCATAAATAATCCATTCTGACCGTGAGATTTTAAATTTTGCAACGAATAAGAAATAGTGAGCGACCAAATGAGCCTCATACATAGTGACGCGGTTGACGTTCTGCGTTCTCTCCGTGCGGCATTTAAGCTCGTGTTGAAACTTAAGCTTTATTTCAAATTCGACTTCTCTGACCAACGTTATCTGATATCAAATATAGGAGACATGAACGAAAGGTGAGATATGAAAACGAAATGTGTGCCTTTATTTTTATAAGGCGGGACTGCAAGAAGAGACGTTCTGTGTCTACTTACCGATGAACATTTAGACAGCAGTTAACTGTGATCCGTTGAGTGTGGCCCAACAGCCGCATTGATTTTGCGGTCTCAACAGTCCCTGGATAAATTGAAATGACAACCATCCAGTCACAGGGTTCTCTTCGGAGAATGTGGGTCTCCATGTGGAGAAGCCCTGTACCCGGATCATAAAACATGGTGTCTATTTCTCACAGAAGCAAGTAAGTAAAAAAGAAGAAAGAAAGAAAAAAGGCAACAACATACTTCCCCAATTGGATTCAGGAGTCACCCTGAAAACACTTTTTTTCTTTCCATTTTAAGGCTTTAATTAGCTGATTTAATTAATGTGAGCATATGTAGTATTCCTGGTGCAACACTGAATTCAATGATATTAAATACATTTTCAATATCAAGAAAAAAAGACTCCTGCTTTTTTAAAGAGATAATTCTAACGTGTCCGTGTCAAGGAATTCATAATCTATGGATGAGAAAAAACTCAACTGCTCCAGCTCAGCAGACATTCTAGTAAAGGTGGTGCAGATCGAATCCGTAGACCCGACCAATCTTGAAAGTAGTGATGAAACCGCGAAGCGAGCAGATGTGCTGAAAATGGTCCCGCATGCATTCTCGATCTGCAAGTTAGGAGAGCCTTTCTTCTTCTTTCCCCACTACTGTCCCTGAGAACATACTGTATGTCCGATCTTCTGACTTATATTCAACTACTGGCTCAGCATTCTCACGTTGATATCTGTGGTGGTTACATAATCTGGTGTCAATTTGAGGACTCAGAGTGAAGAGGTGGGAGTCTAGCCTTTCTATCTGGTCATAGCTTGATGACCTCATTTGGTGCCACAAGGGAGATAAATAGCTCCCTGGAGGCAGTACACATGCTCAGTCCTTGGGAGACATTCTTGTTGACAAGCCACACGGAGACAGGCTGATGGCAGCCAGAGCCTCAGAGCTGGAGAAACCACGTGGAAGCCCCTGCCAGTGCTGAGATGCTTCCACTGCCACTGTATCCACAAGACTCTCCACGTACTGACCTATGATCGTCCTGCATTTGGCATCATGGCATGTGTTTTGTGAGTCTGAAGAGGAATTTACAGACTGGTATTGGGCATATGGGCTAATACCGGCCTTATAGAATTGATCTGGACTGGGCTGTGATGTTTTTCAATATTCAATTGTTCTTATGTATATAAATGTCTTTCTTATACACATGACGTGTCTATGGATTTGTTTCTCTAGTCCACCCAGACTAGCACAATATCTAATAAGCAATTTAAACTCACCATATCCCCAAACAATCTTTTTGGCATTCCATTTCCAAGCATGTTCCTTCTACAGTCTTCTCCATCTCAATTGCTGGATTCTATCCTTCTTGTTGCCAAGGCCAAGGGCCTAGGGGCCCTCCCGGGTGCCTTTCTTCCTCTCACACTGCTTATCACATTCATCGGCATATTCTGTTGGCCTTGGACTTCACAATCCTCGTGTATTCAGAACCTTACCTCTTCTAAGCACTGATATATTTACACCTTGAACCAATTTCCATCATCTTTCTCTAAATGAAAGACCTCAGATGGCCCAGCTGTTAAGTCACCAGCCCAAACTGAAGGGTTAGTGGTTCAAACCCATCTAACTACTCTGTGGAATAAAGATGACAGCGGAGACAGCCCTATGGGGAAGTATACATGGTTCTTTATGAGACAAAACCTGGCTCAAAACACCTAACAGCACCACTCCAAACTACAACAGCAATTTCCATTCCTGTGCTATACAATTTCTTTGTAACACAGTCACCAGAATGATCTTTTTACATTGTAAGGAAAATCATGCCACTCCTTTGCTTAAAAGGCTTCCACCAGTTCCTAAAGTCTTTACATTTAGGTTGGAGCCCTTGTTCAAATAGTTAATGCTCTTGCCTGCCAACTGGTGGTTTGGAAAAAAGACCAAGCAATCTACTTCTGAAAAGTCAGCCATTGGAAACCCTATGGAGTGCAGTCTTATTCTGATACCCATGGGGCCCTAGAGGCTCAAGATCTGCGAGACACCAACAGGCTGCTTCACAGTTGCTCTACCTTACACGCCCCTCTCCTCAAATGCTATCTTAACTTTTATTCATTTTCTCCTGGATTACAATAATCTTGGTCTTGATGCATGTCCTTGATGCATGTCCTTGAACAAGCTGTGCACTTGCTCTTCCCTTTGTCTGGACTCTCCGTCCTCAGATAGAAGCATGCGTGGCTGTCTCCTCTCCTTCCATTTGTGTTTCTTAAACGTCTCCTCCTCAATGAAGCTTCTTTTACAACCATCTTTCAGAGAATGTTCCAGGATCCTCCCCTGCCCACCCCTGTCCCATTCTGGCTCTTCCTATCACCCTTTCTGCATTCTTAAAAAATGAATTCCCACAGCACTTATCTCCATCTGACAGAGCATATGTTTTACGTATTTTATTGTTTACTGCCTGTCTCCCAAGTATAATCTAAATCCCTGAAAGCAGAGATTTTCTGCCCATTTTGTTTACTGCTGCCTCCTCAGTACTTAGAAAAAAAAATGTTTAGCATAGGGTGGATCTTCAAATATAAATATTTGGCAGTTGAACAGACAAATGTCTTAACTACTTGTGAAATTCCAATGATTTTTAGCTGCATTCTTTTCCACGAAGTTTCACCTAGAACGAGTAGGTTTTAGACCTCACACAATTGTCTTTCCATACTAATGTGTCTGCAGTGCAATATGTAGAGTATGAGGGGAAGTAGACAGCATAAATCGCGTCACACAAGTTCAAGCTAAATGTGGTCCCAATCATCATTGATTAAATGAAGGTCTTGACCTTGAGTGAGGAAGGCCTAAAGAGGTGAGAACTTTTCCGGAGAGAGACAGTATCAGATTATCCAACCAGCATGGTAAACAGGGGCTTACTGGTACTTACTTCCCATAGTGAATGATTTCACATGTGCGCACCACATCAAAGACTCTGTTTCTAGGTATGGAGAGCATCTGTCTTTCTCAACCTTAGAGCATCTTCCTTATGGTGAAAGCCAAGTGAAATTTTAACAATTACAGATGTATAACTTAAGGAAGCCAGCATTTATTTTGTTAATTGGTTAATCCACACTTGCAGAGAACACAGAAAAGTATGGGTTTAAGTTCTAGCTCAACCCCTCAGTAGTTATGTGGTCTAGGGTCAATGCTTGGATTTTATGACCCTCAGCTTTACCATCTATGAAATGGAGTTGCTTGATAATACTGTCTCACATATTCCTAGTGAGGTAAACATGCAATAATACCCTATTCTATATGAACCCCTGGAAGATGCTTATCACCACAACTGCTGAAATCATGGTATGCTACATGGTCTCCTGAATGTTGTATATGGTTTAAAACATCGTGCGCATGGAGTTATCACATGGTGTGATACCTGCCATGTCAATAGCAGCAAATAGGGCTGTATTTAGGGCACAACTTTGAAGATTGCCTGATCCTCATTCTAGTTATAAGAAACATTTTATTTCCAGTACCCGCAGAATCAAAGATAATACCATTTAATATATCTATTATAAGTGGTATAGTTTTAAATTCTCAAAGTTAGATGTTTTATGTTGTATTGCATGTTAAATTCCTAATCGCTGGAAACTATGGCTAGGACCCTATTTATAATAGAGTTTTTATAGATCTGATGAGTCAAGGTGGGGTGTGTGGGGTAGAGTGCATTCATAGGAGAAGAGACATAGACACAGAGAATACACCGAGAAGATGGTCACGTCATAAAGGAGGAATTGGTTCGAGTGATTTGCCCCGTGATTTGCCCCGAGTGAAGAAATGCCAGAGGATACCAGAGATTGGAAGGGGTAAGGAAGCATCTTCCCCTAGGGCAAGGGCAGGGAATGCCCAGCCCACAGGCCATGTGATGCTGCTGTTAGGTGCCTTTGCATCAGTTCCTACTTAGAGCATCCCAAAGTCCAACGGAACCCAACAATGCCTGCTCTCGCCATTCTCACAATTGGTGACGCCATCGTTGCTGTAACTATGTCAACTGTTTTGTTGAGGGTCTTCCTTTGTTTTCACGACTCCTTCCACTTTAGCAAGCATGACGTCCTTCTCCAGGGACCAGTGTGCCCTGACAACATGTCCAAAGTGTGAGATGAAACCTCACCTTCCTTGGCTAACATTCTGCCTGTACTTTTTCTAAGAGAGATTTCTTTGTGTTTTTGGCAGTCAATGGAGCCTCAATAGTCCTCCGCAAAACCATAACTCAAATGCATCGATTCTTCTTCAGTCTTCATCATTCAATATCCATCTTCCACACTCACATGAGATAATTGAAAATATTATGGCTTGGGTCAGGCACCCCTTAGTCCTTAAAGTAACAGCCTTGCTTGTGTTAGACAGGGTTCTCTAGAGAGATAAAACCAAATTGCTGATAATTTAATATATTTATTTATAAAGATAATTAGATATATAACAAGAAATGAACTGTTAAATCATATACAGAAAAAATATATAATACAAGAAATGAACGGTTAAATTATAAAGCACTACAAATGGCTCACTGCAACTCACTCCTGTGAGAGAGAGTTGTGAGAGACTAGCAGTCCTTCAAGTCTAGTCTGCTGCCAGATCTTCCTCTATTTATAGAGAGAGCGAGGCTATGTCAGCACAGCAGCCAATCAGAAGGCAGGTCACCAACTGCCAGTCCCCAGCTCCAGAAATGTCTTAAAGGGACCTCAACTTACAGCGATACAGTCCACAGGCTAGGCGTCCCACAGGCAGTGTAGCCTTTAAATTGAGGCACAGGACAAGCAAGGCAGCAGCACACTGGTCCGAAAATCAAAGAGCGAGAGACAAGAAAGGTGAGGCTCACCAAGCCATTTATCTCTCTGCCCTTCAGTTAATCCCACTTGTGTTTATCGGCCAGGCTGGCACAATAAACTATCTCAGTCTTCATCATTCAATATCCATCTTCCACACTCACATGAGACAATTGAAAATATTATGGCATGGGTCAGGCACCCCTTAATCCTTAAAGTAACAGCCTTGCTTTTCTACTCCCTAAAGAGGTTTGCCTAGTAGACTTCTCCAATGCAATGCATCTTTTGATCTCTTGACCGCTCCTTGAGCATTGATTGTGGGTCCTAGCCATATGAAATTCTTGACAACTTCGATCTTTTCTCAGTTGGTAAGGATTTGGGTTTCTTCATATTGAGTGGCAGTCCACACCGAAGGCCCATGACGCCATCAATAGCAGCTCACATCACACAGCTCATCAGAGAAGCTGGTCCAGTCATCACATTAACAAACTCAACCTCTCACTGCCATCGAGTCAGTGCCGACCCTATTGACTCTGTAGGACAGAGGAGAATTGCCTTAGTAGACTTTCCCAGGCTAACTCTTTACGGTAGTAGAAAACCCTGTCCTTCTTCACAAAGCAGCTGTGATTTCGAACTGCTGACCTGGTGGTTAGTAGCCCAACACATCATCAATATGCCGCCAGGGCTCCATCACACATTAAGGTTGAGTTAATTAAATGTTTTACCAAATATGGCAGGGTAATTTTTAAGCAGACAATATTATCTGACCCACAAATCATTATAATATCCAAATGGCCCTTGTGAGAAAGTTTCTCCACCCGTGCCCTAGAGTCTTGGATAGAGAATTGTCCTGCCAATGCCCTGCATTTAGACTTCTTGCCTCCCAGACTGTGCGTGAATCATTTCATTGTGGTTGTTAGGAACCACGTGATTTACAGTGTAACTTTATGGAAACTAACACATCGATTAACAACTAGGGAGATCAAGATTCCATTTGTTTGTTCAGTCTCAGACAGGTGTTGGTCAACTTGGGACAAAGATAGAATCTCATCCAAAAATTTATTTTGTACAGTTTACAAGTTCAGATTTTTCTATGATGTAAATAGTTTTAAAAGTCAAAAGAAAACTGATATTTTGTGACAGGTAAAAATGATATGAAATTAAAAATTCTGTGTCTATTTAATAAAATTTTATTGGAACACAGACATGCATATTTACTTACATATTGTTTGTGGCTGCTGATTTCACGTGACAGAGTTGAGTAATTGAGACCAGAACTTGTGGCTTAAAATGTTGAACCATTTACCATCTGGCTCTTTACAGGAAGGAAAAAATAATCTATGAAATCCCCTAATCTATGAAATCCTAATACACAATTTAATGGTAATTGTGATTTCCTTTCTCTTGTTAAGTAGCTAAAAGCAGCTGATGTAGCCAGAGCCCTATCGATGGGCTGGCAACTTCGAACTCCTTCTGAGTAATTACAAGTGTGTCTGACCAGGAAGATTTTCGCTGAAACAATAGTTGCTGTCCACTCCACTTCACTGTGACTCACGGTGACCCCTGACTCATGGTGTCCCCATGTGAGTCAGAATGGAACTGTAGGCCAGTGTTTCCAATGACTGATTTTGTGGAAGTGGATCACTAGGCCTTTCTTCCAAACCTCCCACTTTTCCATTGTCAGCCAAGCATGTTAATTATGTCTGCTACATGGCACAAGGCTTTTTTTTTAACGTTTTATTAGGGGCTCATACAACTCCTATCACAATCCATACACACATCAATTATGTAAAGCATATTTGTACATTCATTTCCCTCATCATTCTCAAAATATTTCCTCTCCACTTAAGCCCCTGGCATTAGGTCCTCATTTTCCCCTCCCTGCCCGCTCCCCCCTCCCTCACGAGCCCCTGATA
>NW_022111309.1:4655511-4769678 GCF_000313985.2 Echinops telfairi | reverse complement strand
ACAAGAAAGAAAAGCTTGTAGGTAGTTCAAGGACTGTTTGTTGGCCTTTAGGAGTGTTTTCCAGTCCAGTCTGTTGGGGCACCATGCCCTGGCCCTAAAGTCTGCCTTCAGCATTCCCTGGGGACCTTGCGCAAGTCTTCTAGCTTTTGCCTTCTTCATCTCCTCCACAGAATGGTCAAGCCGATTTTAAGTCTTCTATTGAGAGAGCCAGATTTTTTTTTTACATAGTATATATTATCTCCCACTGCCTTAAGTGTGGTCACTGAGCCCAAGTCTAGACAGAATTTGGCCTCAACATTTAGGAGTTTATCAGAATTACCTGTTTGGACATTTACCTTCCTTCAAAATTGTGTGCATATTTCTATAAGCATGCATCTCCAGAAATGTCTGAGTAAAGTCGGGAAAAGCAGATTGTCTGACTTTCTCAGCGACATGACTGGCAAAGGCCGAGCAGTCTGCTGGTGATCTGCCTCTCTGAAGAGTGCAGCCAAGACAAATCTTAAAACAATTCAACTCTGAGACACACGGGGTCATTATGAGTCGGCATAAACGGAATGAAAAGATATTTGGGTTTTGTGTCACATTACTTTTACTCAGATTTCACCTTTTCCTTTCATTTGTGCTTCTAAATCAAAGCCGGCATTTCCCTTACCCTCTCTGTAAAGCTCACCGATGGATAATTCATTAAAATAGAAGATCAGAGGGTTTTTGTTTGTGCAAAGGGTGTGGGTGGGTGAAAGACAGCTGGGGGAGCTCTCGGGAACTTCAGCATATGTACGAGACTGATTCTGTTGCTATTAATTGTACAGTGTAGCTTCTTTTCACCCCTTAAGGAGGATCCCCATGAACACAGTTTCTGGGCTAAAGACCTAGGGTCCTTCCTTCTCAGGTGAGTGACTTTTGAGGGGGAGGTGGGCAGATTTCAAAGGAAGCTCTCTGCCCTCTATTATGATCTCTGTGCAGCAAGGAAATACCAGGGCTGCTTTCCCAGCTTCCCGTTACCAAAGGGCCCTTGCAGCCAGAGGACTGACATTTCCCTACATTTCTAGTTTAATTAATGTCTGGAAGGTGAACTTTGATTCCTACTCACAGAAGCATAAATTAGATGAAATTAAATGCAGTGTTCCCGGTTAGTTCTGCCATTCTTACCTGCCGGCCATTCTTTCCTTCCTCAAAGAATGCAAATGGGTGGTAGAGCTCTAGAGTGCATGGTAGGAGTTCAACATGAGCACCTATTATTGTTAGGTGTCATCAAATCCGCTGCATTCAACCCATCGGGACCCTGTAGACCACAGAACAAAGACCTGTCCCGAGCTGTGCCGTCCTCACAGCCGTTGCCTTGTGTGACGTCATTCCATCTCAGTAAGAGCCTTTCTCGTCTCTGATCTTTTTGGTTCCTTCTGATAACATGTCCCAAATAAAGGGGATGGAGTCTCATCAGCCTCAACTCTAAGAAGCACGGAATATAAACGGTGGACTGACGTTAATAAGAATGCATTAATATTGACTTATCAAATGTATCACATGAATACAAGGTAGTAATAGGAAAAACAGGGTAGAGAGGGTATTTGGGAACTTTCTAGAATTCCCTCAAATTTCTTTCTGCAAATTTATAACTGATCTAAAAGGTAGTGTCTTTAAAAATTTTAATTATTTTGAAAAATTTTCAAGGATAATATTGACCAACTAGAGAGTGACCAGGGAATCTTGGCAATCCTGGGGACCTGAGCCACCTGAGAATGATGGATGGAGATTGTGTTTTTCTCTGAAGCTAAGAAGAGTCAGTTAGTCTGTACCTGAGAAATTGACCTTGTGCCTTTAGAAAAACCTAGAACCACTCAATCAGTACATGTTTTAAGGAGAAGTCAGCAATTGCGCTTCCATGTAGGAAAAAAAAAATCAATGAATGAGATGTTTTCTAAGTGAAATTTCTATTCTTTGGAAGGACTGTCACGCTAGGAAATCATTGAAGAGATCATCTATATGATTAAAAGGTTAGGCCAACTAGTGCTTGGGGCCTCTTCCAAATTTAAATTCTAAGAATTATTGTAATTTCTTTTATATTTATCCAGAGAGCTTTAGTTAAGCAGGTAAACATTTTTATAGAATTTAGATCCATACAATAGATCTGAAATATAGATTTATATGCCATGCCCACCAAGGAGCCAGCTTTTCCATTAGGGAATATTGTTTACAGAATCAAAATCATTAAAAATGCATATTCCTCAATGAAAGAAAGAAAACAATCCCTCATGTTATTCAAATGAAAGAGGATGCACATGGAAATCTCCATCTTTGAATGTCTTGGGTGACAGCAACTTCACATTGTTGCCCTGTCCGTCCATACCTCCTCCCCCAACCACCCAAAGTCGTACGAAGTGGATGAGCTTCCAAACAAGCAGTTAGTTAGTTTGCCAAGGAAGCATGACCAATGCTTCAGCTAAAACAAGCCAACAAGTGGCCGAGCATGTTAGCACGGTTTTGTATCATTTGTATTTGATGTGGATTGGGTGGAAAATCTGGGATGCAAGCCATGATGTAGACTTTCAAAGTTGATTAGCATTTTTTGGACATTGGCAGCCAATCTGATGGCATTTCAGTGTGTGTTAAAATTTATTCGTGCTTTCAAAAAATTGTGTACCAAATTGCTGTGCAAATTGAGGTCGCTCCAAGCATGAGACGATGACAGAATAAAGGCATCTGATGCAATATGACATTCACGCAGCTATGGCTTCTCTAGTCAGATGAGATCTTGAGGATAGGGCGCAAATGGTTCCGTGCAGTTTTCGATTAGCTGTTGGTGCTTGTCGAACGCAGAGACTCGACTTGTGACAATGTGTAAAATGGGTAGCATGCGTGGAGGAGGAAAGGTGGTTTGGATCTTTGTCATAACATTAATTATGGATAAATTCACTTTAGTTAACTCAGCGGCCCTAGATATAAGATAAGACTAGGTCAAAAAGATTGCTACTAAGATTCAATGTCATACACACATGGGCTCATCCCAAAGTGTATTTAAACGTGTCTCTTTCATTAGTGGATGGCTGCAAACAAGTTCTCTCAGTAATATGCTCATCTTAATCTCCTTGAGGTGTCTTCGAAATAATTTTTCTTTAAACGATCTAATCAAAACAGTGGATTCTTGTGACTTAGTGAAATTAAAGGCAGTGGAGTGAGCTCAGATGGTTATGGTGACTGTATTTTGGGGTTCTGCAGGGGTAACCTCAATAGATTTTTTTAAAGGATAAATGAACATCCAAGGGGCTATTATACAAAAGTTTTAAGAAAATGAAAACGGCATTGATGAGAAAAAGTCTAGAAAAGTGGTGCCCATAATTTTTCCTTCTACTATGACAACGCACCTGCTTATTCTTTAAGGGCAGAATGAGATTGTGTTGTGAAATATTATCCCATTCAAGCAAAGAGCCTTGCCCCTTCATAAGTCTTTGTGTCCCCCAAACTCAAAGACAATTTAAAAGGAAAATGATTTGAGTCCCTTGAGGATGCATAAGCTGTCATTTTGACATGATATAAATTAAAGGACACAGTATCACTCAGGGAGGGTTAGAGAGATGGAAACACTGAGTTTAGAAGTATCTGGATCTACGTGGATGATATGTGAAAAATAAATAGTTTCCCATGTTCATATTTTTGGTTTTATGATTTTATAAAATACTTCTCTATTTACCCTCATTATTTTGTAGGAATCCCCTCATTTATGTGTTAGTGTTTACAATTTGAAAAGTTTTAGCAGTTCTAAATTCAGGAAACTACTGGTAGAAAAGACAAATGAACAGTTTTTCAGTCTTTTCAGTAGTTTGTTGTACATAACCACAATTTTCATCGCCTCCTTGTCCATTTTCTATTATCAGCCACAGACTGAAAGTTAAGAAGTGAGTCATAGCAGGGTACAGCTCAGAAGAATGAGAACCTTCAAAGGCCAGCTTCTCTTATTTGTCATTAGTTGACATTTAAGCATTTATTTCAGAGACTACTGAATATTTTTTGAGATAATAAAGAAGAATAGCTATGCTGCTATGCAATTATTTTATAATGAGATGCAAAAATGTAAATATGGTGGCATGTGCCAGCTCTTTAGAGTGCCTTTTGTCAGAATTTCGGGCCTCCTGACACTTTGATATATACCATGTCACTACTCAGAGTTGAAAAGCTCTATATGCTAAATAGCCGAACCTTTAGTAATGATAAATGTAGAGGTCATTTGTTATGGTACATTCTGACAATTTCATTGAACTAGCTGTATCAGAATTTGTAGATAGGTGTACCAAATATCTTTGTCCTATTTGATTTAATATGCTATATGAAATACATTGTAATTTTGCATGAACAATTTTTGCAAAGTTCGTTTAAAATGTACAACCCATTTTCTAAGCCTGTCAAGTACTTAAAAACTATATATCTTCTTTATATGTCATTTACATCTTTGCATTTTTGCTCTTTTGTTTATAAAAAGAAGGAAAATCAAAGGAGCTATGTTGCCAATGGCTAGAAAATTATTGCACATTATGAGCTATTCTAATGGTTAAGCTGATATGATTGTCAAGAATCAAAAAGTAATTACAGCTATGAGAATGGCATAATGAAAAGTACGGAAAGCAAACTTTTATATTCAGATCTTTCTTCTTCATCGAGAGGATTATTTATACAGAATTCTCGCAACGACCCCAGGCAGGGATCCCCGGATCCATGACTAACAAACCACGTAGAGGGGGATGAGAACAATAAGCATTTAACAGATGCTGCTTTCCATGGACTGTGTGCTGGCTAGATTGTGAGTACAGCACACCTACTCCCCTCAAGACAGTTAAGGGGTAACAGAGCCGTCACACGTGACAAATGAGAATTACTTTGTAAACTGACAGGAACCATTTAGAGATATATGCAAGAGACAGTGATGTACTGAGAAAAGGAGTACCCTTCCATGGTGGCCTGCTAATACGATGAAGGTCGCTGCCCACTCATCGAACATACTTTTGTCAACTTCCTACTCATGGAACCTAAAAGAGGGAAATGTACTCTACAGTATGTCTACATTGTAGTAGAGCACCCAGCAAGCGTGCACAGCTGTGACCTTCTCTTCTCTTGTGGTTGTGGATGGATGTTATAAGAGTTTGGTTTGAGGACACACTCATATTTGTTGTCATCTGTAGGTGTCATCAAATCAGTTCAGACCCATCGCCACCTGTGGCAGCTGCATAATTGCTTGTCTACTTGAGCGAAAGCATGGAGTCTTGCCTGCCCATCAAGTCATAGCCAATAATGCTTGCCCGGGCCACGGCTTTCTCCTGAGGATTCTGGGAACTCCTGTCTTCCTCCCTGGAGGCAAGACACACACTCTCCCTGCGAGACATTCCTGTTGACAAGTCACATGGAGCTACGCTCTGATGGAATGCAGAGCCTTGGGGCTGGAGGAGTCACGTGGAGACCCCTGACAGAGCTGAGATGCTTCTACTGCCATTGGAGCCACAAGACTTTCCATCCACCGGCCTGTGATCTTCCACAATCGGTGTCATTGCATGTGTTGCGTGAGTCTGAAGGGGACGTTATCGATTGGTATCGGACATATGGGCTTGATCTGGACTGGGCTGGGATGTTTTCTTAATATACAATTACTCTTTGCTATAAAGCTCTCTCTGACACATATATGAGTGTCTCTAGATTTGTTTCTCTTGTCAACTGAGACTAACACACCACCCTATGGATAACAGAAGGAAACACTGCTTGGTCCTGCACCATCCTCAAAATTGAGCCCATTGTTGCAGCGATTGTGTCAATCCATCTTGTCTAAGATCTTCCTCTTTTTCACTACCCCTCCATTTGACCGAGCAGGATGTCCTTATCCAGAGACTCGTTTCTCCTGATAACACGTCCAAAGTACCTAAGAGAAGTCTCTCCATCCTTGCCTCTGAGAAACATTCTGGCCGCAATTCTTCTGAGACAGTTCTTTTTGTTCTTTTGGCAGTCCAAAATTCTTCACCAGGATCATAGATGCAATGCATTGCTTTCTTTTCCTCTCCAGTGTCCCTTATTCAATGTCCACTTTTCACATGCATAGGAAGCAATTGAAGTACAATAACTTGGGTAAGGTGCACCTTAGTCTTCAAAGCAACCCCCTTGCTTTCAACAATTTAAAGAAGTCTTGTGCCGACAGCTTCCCTAATACAATGTGTCATTTGATCTCTTCACTGCTGCTTCCATAAACCCTGATTATGAATCCAGCAAAATCAAGTCCTTGATAACTTCAATCCCGATGCCTCAATCGTGTTCATATAATACAGCTTCTCTGATTAATTGCTCAGCACACAGATTGAATACGAATGGCAAGAGGAAACAACCCTCATGCACACCTTTCCTGATTTTAAACCATGCAGGCTTCCCTGGTCCTGTTTACACAACTACCTCTTGATCCATGTACAGGTTCTGCCTGCACGCAGTCGATTGTACTAGAACTACTTTCCTTCTCACAGGTTGAATGAGTTTACAGAGTCAATGAAACACAAATAAACATTTCTGATATTCTTTGCTTTCAGCCAAGGCTCATCTACCATGAGCAATGATATCCCTTGTTCCAAGCCCTCTACTGGATCCAACTGGAACCTCTGAAAGTTCTCAGTCAATGTACTGCTGCAACCGCTGTTGGGTGATCTTCTGAAAAAGTTTACTTGCATATGATATCCATGTTATTGTTCTATAATTTGTGTCTTCTCTTGGGTCACCTTTCTTTGGGATGGGTGCACATACGGATCCCTTCCAAGTTATTGGCCAACAGCGGTTTCTTAAATGTCTTGGCATAGACAAGTGCGGGCCCACAGTGCTTCGTAAGCTTGTTGAAACATTTCAGTTGGTGATTCACTCAGTTCACGGAGATGTCTTCTTAGCTAATGCATGCTTGATGTTTTCTTTCGCTACCATTTGTTCTTGCTCACATTCTACCTCTTAAAATGATTCACTGTGGACTGGATCTTTCTGGTACAGTGACTATTCTTTCCATCTTTTCTGATGCTTCATGCATCATTCAATTTTTTGCCCATAGACTCTTTCAATATTGCAACTCAAAATTTATTTTTTTCCTTGCATTCTATCAGTTTGAAATATGGTGAGCATGTTCTTTCTTTTTGGTTTGCTCTCTCTAGGTTTTTGCACATGTCGTTTTAATATTTTACTTCTTCTTGAGCTATCACTTGAAAATTTCCGTTCAGCTCTTTGACTCCATCATTTCTTGCATTTGCCTTAGCTACTGATGATCATGTGCAAGTTTCAGAGTCTCTTTTGACATCATTGTTGGTATCTCTATTTCTTTCCTGTCTTTTTAATAAATTTTTGCTTTCTTTACGTATGATGGTCTTGATGTCATCCCACGGCTCATCAGGTCTTCTGTCATAAGTGTTTAATGCATCACATCTTTTCTTGAGATGTTCTCAAAATTCAGGTGGGAGATGCTCAAGGTCATATTTTGACTCTTGTGGACTTTTTTTCTTTCTGAAGCTTCAACCTCAACTTACACATGAGCCATTGATGAGCTTTCGACAGTCAGCCCCTGGCCTCTTTTTGCTGTTTCTTCTCACAGTTGTAGTCACCTTGATTTGTATGTATTCCATCTGGAGAAGTCTACAGAGATAGTCACCTCTTTTGTTGTTCAAAAGGGTATTTTCTATGAAAAGTCTTGCAAAATTCAATCATGTTGTCAGCTTCATTTCTATGACCAAGACCATGCTTTCCACCTATGATTCCTTATTCTCTGTTTCCAACTTTTGCATTCCAATTGACAATAATCATCAACACATCTTCATTGCATGTTTGATCAATTTCAGATTGAAGATGTTGGTACAATATTTCATTTCTTTTATTGCTAGCTTTGGTGGTCAATGCATACATTTGAATAATAATCATATTGATTGGATTTTCTTGTATATAAAGAACATTTTCTTATCACAGATGGAGTGTACTTCAAGAGAGATCTTAAAATGTCCTTTTTCATGTGTATGCAAAGCCATTGCTCTTGATGGTGTCATTCCCAGCATAGCAAATCATATGATTTTCTAATTTAAAATGACCAGTATCAGTTCCTTTTAGCTCACAAATGCCTATAGCATCAATCTTTATCTGTTCAATTTCATTTTTGATGAATTCCAATTTTCCTAGATACATGATATTTACATTCCAGGTTCCAATTATTAGCACTGTCCATTGTTTCTTCTCACTTTGAGTAGCTCTCCATCAGCAGAGAAGGGTCCTGAAGGCTTTACTCCTTCCACATCATAGTGTCGACTCTCCTTTGAGAAGGCAACTCTTCCTCGGTCATATTGTCAGTTCCTTCTGATCCAAAAGGCTCATCTTCTGGTACTATCTCTGAAAATTCTCTTCTTTTTTCATAGGTTTTCAGTAACTGACAATGTTCAATGCTACCCACACCGTTTCCAGTGGCCAATTCCTCTGAAGTAGACAGACTTTTCCTTCTTCATCATCTGTTTAGCCTGGAAGCTCTGCTGAAACCTGTTTACTGTGGATGACTCTCCTGGAATTTGAAATAGCAGTGACATAGCCCCCAGCATCACAGCCACACACAAGCCACCAGAGTAGGACAAAGTGATAGGCAAGTGGTGGCACTTTGTAGTCGTGGCAAGAAATCCCACTGCAGTGACAGCCTCAGCCAAGGTCCCAAACACCAAGGAAAAGCTCCGTGTGCGAAGAAATATGAGGTGACATGTATTTACTAATGAAGTGGCACTCTTTTATCTCACTGTGCAATTCACATTGTCCAACGTTTTAGCGGGAAGTAACGAGAGGCGCCTGGAAGCATTTATATATGTGATGAATGAAACCAATAATAAAGAAATCAACGCCAACTCCCTAACTGATTTGGGTTGGGGACAGGAGTGGTTCAGTCGAATCATCACCCTCCATGTGGCAGGCCTGAGTTCAATTCCCAGCCAAGAGGTGGATTCAAAGCAGAGCAGGTAAAAACAAGACTGAGGGTGTTCAATCAAGAACTGAAAAGACATCAAAGGTCATGGTTACTATCTTGATCTATTTGAAGACAGATCATATAGATGTCATGTAGATGAGATCCCAATTTTGGTTTCAACATCTTCAACAGCTCAGATTGAAACCACTAAGGCAAGCTTTAAAAAAATATATAGATTTCATATAGAAAAGGCATGTCTAAGTGTTCCCCATGACAGGAAGTCGGAAATGCAGGAGGTCTGACCCTTTTCTTATCTGTCACATAGGGGATTCAAGCAGCTAGGTGGCTGAACATCCTAGGTAAACTGCCAGTTCCTTCCAAATCCACAGAGAGAACAAGAGAGTGAGACAGCAGCTGGACACACTGGTGATTACTGCTGCCAGGATAACCTCGGATGGCAACCATTTGCAGGAAAAGGCAAACCAAATGGAGTGTGCGTAAAACATTAGAAATTGCAAACTGTTACATATACTTTATAGAGTTGGGGGCCAGCAGCAACAGCCCCTCAGCCAAGTTTCTGCTCTCAGAGTTTTTTCCAGGTCTCCTCTTTCTTTATACTTCTAAGTCTGTTCACTTTAGGAGTATTATCCGTCCAAACTTCCAGGATTGATATCACTGTTGCTATTTTTACTTGCCATCTGACTCATGGTCACCCCATGGAATCAAACCAGTGTGATCCATACAGTTTTTCTTCCTAGTTTTGGTGATAGCTTTGCAGGTCTTCCTCCCAGTCCCTCTCAGTTCTCTTGAAAACTGTAAATCATCATGGTGACGCACAATGTGCAGTTGACAGAGAAGTGGTGGCTGGATTTGAGGTGCATTGACTGGGAATCAAATCTGAGGCTCCCACATGGAAGGCAGCAATCCTACCACTAAACCACCACTGCTCACAGAGACATTGTGGTAGTTAGGTTTTGGGTTAGTGGTTTGCAGGTTAAGGTCTAGTAATCCCCCCATGGGTCTTCTGCAAGCAGCCCATCAGTTGTAACAAGATTAGGGTGGAGTGAAACCCTCTTATTCAGGACACAACCCAGATACAGCAGAAAGATTGTTCCGGGCCTCAGGGGTGTGGCCTACTTCCTATATGAGTGGATGCCAAGAAGCTTGCTTGTGCTTTTGCTGGTTTGGGATCATGTGTCTGACACAGTGACCTCCAATTCTGTGGACGTCAGCCAATAGCCTGCCACATTGCCTGCTGATTACAGAAGCCATCAGTGGCCTGCCACCTCAGCTATCGTCTGACCCGCCGTCTGATCAGCTGCCTTCAGGTTTCTTTGCCTCTCTAGTCAGAAGTTCTTCTCTTCCTATAAATGAATCTTTCTCTCTCTCTGTATTACTAGTTTTGCTTCTCTCCAGAACCCACACTAATGAAGACATATACAGCCAACTTTGAAAATCTGACTCCATCTTGGGAGACAAAGGATACATCCTACGTGTCTTAATTGCTGGTCTTGAACTCCTCCTATATTTAAAACTCATTAGGAACAATTGTTTTCCTTCAGATGGGACTTGAAATTCTATTCCTCTCATTGCTGTCTATATTGGTAATATGCCAGCATGGTGGTAAAACGCGGAATGGGGAGTAAATGTGCACCTTGCATTCATTACATTTTATAAAAACGACTTATTCTGACACTTCATGATCAGAACCAAGGCAATAAGAAGGGCAAAAATTGGCATCAAGAAACTGAGTAACTGTGGTGGTGAGTGGGAAAAAGTAATCTTATGAGAAAGCAAATGCGTTTATGTCTACTTTCCCTTTCTTTTTCAAATGATCCGCGTTTCACTGTTAATTATTAGCTAGTTTTCACATTTGGGGCACACATATTTTTGACTGATTGTCAAGCATTCTCCAGGAATAAATTGTATGTCTAGATTCCTACTTCAATATAAAATTTCCATTTCAAAAAAAACGATGCCTTAGACATTGCATTTCAGGGTGATAATTGCACTTCTCAGGTGGTTAAGTAAGAGGATCTACAAATAATAATTACAAAGTTGTGCCCTAAAGGAATGGAATGTCAAATATGGAACTCAAACAGATGAAATGTTACACATGTGGCCTTAACCTTGTTCCACTGTATTCAGTATTATAAATTCTAAACATATTTATGCTTCAATATTTGGAGGCAACAACTTCAGGGTGCAGTAGGTGGAGCAAAAGTAACATTCAGACTTGTGCATTAAGCTATCTTCTTGATGAGCAAAGCTTCTTCTCATCACTTTAAAAGTGCCAGGCTATTAACACTCATAATTAATCAAGCCTGTGCACCACTCTGCCCTTTCTGAGGCACGTGTCTTGGATGAGGGGAATACTTAGTCTTCCCAGCCTCATCCTAGCGCAACGGTTCTCAACCTGTGGGTCGCAACTCCTTTGGGGATCGAACGACCCTTTCACAGGGATCGCCCAATTTATAACAGTAGCAAAATCACAGTTATTAAATAGCAATGAAAATAATTTTATGATCGGGGGGTCACCACAGCGTAAGGAACTGTATTACAGGGTCGCGGCATTAGGAAGGTTGAGAGCCACTGTCCTAGAACATGATGAGATGGTCAGGTAAGGATAAGAGTTTTATCTGGAGACCCCATTCACCATATTTGACCAGCAGTATGTCTAATCTTCAGGCTACATATTATTTCAGAATATGTGGGTGCTATAAATATTAACACTGTCAGCTGCTGAGAAGGCTGCAGGTTCAAGTCCACTCAGATAGACGTTGGGGGGAAAAAAGCCTGAAATCTTCTGCAAGCTGAGCCACGGAAACTCCACAGAGCACAATTCTTCTTGGACACATGGAGATGGCTCCACAGCAGCTAGCTGCATATTACCCAGATATTTCCAAATCAGTCCCACTAATTTAAAAATCATAAAATTCAAGCAAAAATCTGTGTGTCTGTATTCCCTTAGTAGGTTGGGGTAGGGTTGGGTAGACTCAATAAAAATAACTGGAAATACAAAAACCCTGTCCTTCACAGCAGTGGTTGGCTGGGGTTCAGTTGTACCCATCCTAGTTTCTCACAGCCTCTATTGAATGCCTATTAATGTATTGATTTCATTCCTGGCTTCTTGTGCCCTGTATATATTTGAGTTCATGATTGACTTCAGTTTTGAAGTCAGTTGTTTCCCTGCCTATATGTCATAGATTTAAATAGAATAAAAGGTCATACAAATAATGATAGGTAGGGACCTGGACCACTTTGAGTGATTCACAGACGAATACTAATGGACGCAGGAATGGTGTGCTGGTAGAAGCATGTGCAAAGCCCTCTGGGATACAAAGGAGGAGTAGAGCGTTGTGCTGTCCAGAGAAAGCAGCATCTAAGAGAGACTATGGAAACCAAGCAGTTGTTTCCAATGGAGAAGGCACAGGAGTGTGATTTCAGGCAGAAGAAGTATCATGAACAAGAACAGAGGATACAAGAGAATGGAAGCCTTGGGAAATGGAGGGAGGGTGGGCAAATGATAGGAGGGGCTCAGGTGCTAGGTCATACTATGCAGTTTGTTCTTTGACCATTATGAAGTAGGACCCTTTGAAGGTTTAAGCAGAAAAATGACCTATCAGTTTTGTCTTTATAAACAAACCTTTGCAAAGTAGCTAAAATACCAATCCTAACAAGGTCACTAGTGTCAATGACATTAAGGAAATCTTATATATAGGTTACCAATCAGGCATTAGCACTGTGTACTCCATATGATGTAAGAGAGTGCAGTTATATATAGTAGAGGCATGTGTTGCTCTTCTGAATGCCCTGGAATTATACAGAAGCTGCTGCACCCATAAAGAACTCTCAGTATTTGTCAAGCATCTGTCAGTTCATAGTTTCAATACATGGATATTCTTCTTTGCCATCACCATCTGTTGACACATGCTATGTGGATCTGTGTGTGGCTTCCAGGAGAATCGAATGATTTCCAACGGGTGCCTGGGAATCTCATTACTGCTACTACAGCACTGTGAAATTTAAGCTGGGGTGGTGGTTTCACACGAAAACAATCACAAGTGTGATGACGGAGTCAAGACAGGAGCGCTCAAACGCCAAGTATGGCCATCTTGAGAAAGTCTACCCAATTGGTGGAGCAAAACCGTGTCTGGGATGAGTTGAAGGCAGCGTGATAGGCAGCCCCCGGTGAAAAGGGAGCGCCACACTGCTGCAGACAAACTTAATTGTGCGAGGCAGAGGTGAGTGCTCATCACAAACGGTCTGACTCTGTGCCAGTCTGAGCGCATGAGCAGCCACACTCTGGGTGGAGGCAGATGGCAAATGGCACCAGGAAGTGACCCCAAGCAGTACGGCAATGTTCAAAACTAGACATCATATGTGCAACTTTGTGAAACGATGCCATTATGGGTCAAAGACCTTTCTGAAATTCAATTTTCTTGGCAGGTGCTCAGTGAGGCCATTTCATCCTCTGATTGCATGCTAATAACCACAGTAGAAAACTGGGACACGGGACTGTCTTCTCTCCCGCAGACTCGGAGCTGGTTCTCATAATGTTTGTCGGGCTTGACTGTGGTTTTTACGTTTGCCAACCATACTGGATAGTCGGGAGATTGAGGGCTGCATTTTCATTTATTAATTTTTTCCATGAAGTAATTTTATATATTTATTTTTGTGTGTTAAACATTCCATTCCCCATCCCCATCCCACCCATCTCCCTGTTCCCAACCCCATCCCTGGCCTCACGGTAGTCATTAAAGTCTTGTCTGTTGGTGTTTAAAACCACATTTCTTCTTCTTCGTTTTTTTTTTTATAACAATGGTGCTAGTAAATGTTTATCTTTGTAAGATTGATTAAGTTTGCCAAGCATAATGTTCTTTAGTTTTGTGCAGGTCTTGTGGTGTTTAAGAAAGTTACCGTTGTTTTCTATTGATGCATACAATTGCATAGTGTTGATATCCCAGAGCTTGCTTATCCATTCCTCTATACTTGGGGTTTTTGGTTAATTACATGTTTTTGCTATTGTACTAGTTGCTGCAATAAAAATAAGTGTACATGTGTCTGTTTGTATTACATTCTTAATTGCTTTGGGGTATATACCCAGAGAGATTGTTGGATCATAAGGTACTTGTATTGCATTTGTTTAAAGAAATGCCATCCTGATTTACATAATGGTTGTACAATTCTAAAGTCCCACCAGCAATGGAAAAGCCTTCCTATCTCCACATCCTCTCCAGCATTTATTTTCTGGTTTGTTGATTTTTGCCCAAAGTGTCACTGTGAGGGTATATCTCATTGTTGTTTTAATTGGTATTTCTCGGATTGCCGATGATTGTGAACATCCCCTTATACGGGTGTTAACTGCCTGTATGTCATCTTTGATAAATTGCCGATTCATGTTTGTGCCCATTTTTGATTAGATTATTTGTGTTTTTCTTGTTAAGATATTTTAGTTTTCTATAGATTTGGTGATTAGCCCTATATGTGGTCTATTATTATTATTACTGAATATTTTTCCCAATCTGTGCATTCTCTGTTGCCTTTTTTGATGAAGTCTCTTGTGCATAAATGCTGTGTTTTTTAGTAGGTATCGGATCTTTATTTTGTCTTCTAGAATGTGGATATATGTCATTATATTCAGTACTGTGTTTATACCTTGTATTAGAGTACCAAGTTATTTTAATTAACTTGGCTATACAGTAGGTTTTAAGGTCTGGGAGTGAAAGGATTTCTACTTTGTTTCTATTTTTTAGGTTTCTTTCTTTTCCATATAACATTGGTAATTAATTTTTTCAATTTCTTTGAAAAATTGGTGGTGGGATTTGGATCAGAATTGCATTGAATTTGAAAATAATATTGATATTTTCACAATATTTAATCTGCCTGTACATCACTTCTCAGCCTTTTGGCTAAGATCAAGTGTAATCTGCCTGTCCAAGAACATGGTAACTTGTTTCATTTGTGTAAGTTCCTTTCAGTATTTTTAAAGAATGTTGTGGCAGTTACATAATCTACTGTTAACTTGAGGAAGGGGTGGAGTCTAGCCTGTCAATCAGGTCGCAGCTTGATGACCTCATTTAGAGGTGGGATGGAGACCAGACACTCACTCTTTTCTACACATCCTTGTTGACAAGTCACATGAAGCGATGATGATGGAGCCAGAGCTTTTGAGCTGGAGATGTTTCCACAGGCCCTGGAGCTACAAGCCTTTCCACCACTGGCCTGTGATCTTCCTTCATCCGGCATCATTGCATGAGTTGCAGAACCAAGGAAGTCATAGACTGGTATTGGACATATGGGTTAAGATCGGACTTAATTTGGACTGCCCTGGGATGTTTTCTCAATATACAATTGCTGTTTTATATAAAACTCTTTCTTATACACATATGAATGTCTACAAATTTGTGTCTCTAGTCAACCGAGACTAACACAAATATTTTGCAGCGTTCTTTGTATAAATCTTTGTTTCTCTAGTAATTTTTCTGTAGTAATATTTAGTAAAATAGTCCTAAATATTTTATGTTCTGTATAGTTGTTGTCAACAATATTATTCTTTTAATGTATTTTTTGGTATCGTGATCCTTATATACATGAATCCAACTGATTTTTATTAGGCTTATCTGGTAGCCTGTACCCTACCAAAGTTTTCAATTGTTAGAGCAATTGTTCAATTGAATATTTGGGGTCTTTTATATATGGAATTATATATAATCTGAAAATAAAGAGATTTTTATTTCTTCTGTGCCTATGTGGATATCTTTAATTTATTTTTGATGTTTTATGATGTTAGTTACACATCCAGAACTGTACTAAATAAAAGTGATGATAAAGGGTAACCTTTCCTAGTTCCCAATCAAAGAAAAAATTATTTCAATTTGTCTCCATTCAGTGAGATGCAGACTGTTGGTTTTGCATATATGGTTTTTATTATGTTGAAACATTTTCTTTTCTCAAGAGTCAAACTCCCTAAATTAGAGTACAATAAATCTAAGGGTTTATGTTTTTTTGTGTCAAGACATATAGAAAAGTGAGAGCTTTATTTTATCCAAAGACTTTGGAAACCAAACATTTTTGTATGAAGATGGATGTACATTTTAAGGAGTACAGTGTGATCTCTACTGGCATTCTAAGATGGGAGCAACAGTTAATAAATCAAACAATGTATTGGTAGGAGACAAATATGCTGCACATGGCCTCTTTAAGTGTTAAACAATGAAGATATCATTTGAGAACTAAGACATGCCCGACCCAATCTCTGATATTTTCTATCACCCTAGATGCAAATGAAAGGTGGACAATAAGGAAGACAACAGAAGAAGTGACGTGTTTGAATCATGGTCTTGGTGAAGAATTTTGAAAGTATCATGAACTTCCAGAGTAACAAACGGGTATATTTGGAAAGAAGTATGGCCAGAATGATTCTTAGTAATGAATTTGACAAGACTTCCTGCCACTTAAGTTGGATAAGGCATCAAGAGAGACCAGGTCTTAGACATGAGCAGCATACTGCGGAGAGTGTCAAGAAAAAAGATGAAAACATTCACCCAGATGGATTGGCACAGTGACTGCATAACGGCCTCAAGTATAATAACCATTGTGAGGATGGCATAGCACTGGGCAGTCTGGCGTTCTGTCACTCATAGGACTGCATGGTACCCAACAACCGCTATGAAAAGATCAGGTGTTAGCAGGCTTCAAATTGTTCGTGAGAAATTGGAATTAAAGCTTTACTCATATACATATCTATATTTATACCTATATATATAGATATATATAATTTTTACTCCCTAGTTGTTTCCTTTGTTTCTTTTTTCTCTTTCCTCCTATCCCACTATCATGCTTACCCTTCATTCACCTCTCCGTAATTCCTCTCAGATACATTACAATTGATCAAACACCCGCAGGGACACTACACCCTCCTCACCATTGATTTTAGATACCTTGCTGTTCTCCTGTCCTTGATATAATTGGCTCATCACTTCCCTCCTCCATCTCCTCTTCCATGCCCCCCTCCCAACCATTGGTCCCATTGCCAGGTATATATGCAATGATATAAATTTAGGTATATTTATCTAGGTCTATGTATATAAGTAAGTATACTAGGGAAGCAGGTGGACTTTGGGCCTCTACTTAAATCCTACCTCAGAACAAGAACAGTTTGTTCTAATAATGTGGCAATGTAGGCTACTCATCTCCACAACAAAATCACTGAGAACTAAATGGCCTACATGAGCAAATGTGGTGAAGGAAGCTGATGGTGCCCAGCTATTAAAAGAGATAGCATCTGGGGTCTTAAAGGCTTGAAGTCAAACAAGCGGCTACCAGCAAGGAAGTAATAAAACCCACATGTAAGACGCCTGTGTGATCATGAGGTGTCGATGGGAAAAGGTATCAGAAGTTCAAAAACAAGCAATCAAACTGACATGAAGGAGCATACACCAGGTTGAGAACCAAAGCCCAACTGTAAGATAATTGGACAGTTTTTCGCAGAAAGAATGCTATAGCCAGGGTGCAGTATAGCAGTGATGAAACACACCACTATTCTCTAGTTCTTTAACATTTCCTCCTTCCTCTATTATGGCCCTATTTTTACCTTAATAATCTTGCTAGTTCTGCATATGTACATGGATACAACCAAGATCCTTCGATGCGCAAAATTCAAGATAGAGTGTCCCCTCAGAAAGAGTAAGGGGAGTATTGACTTCCTGAGGATGTAGGAAGAGGGCGGGGGGTGGGGGACTGACATGTGTGGTGACTGTGTAACCCCACTTGAAGGGAACAAACATCAGAATTTGAGGAGAATGGATGGTGCAAGTTTTATATCTATATATAACATACTCAGGGTTCAGGGGGTGGTGCGGTGGTGGCAGGAGGAAATAAAGGGGAGCTGATATCAAGGAGTTCAAGAAGAAAAGAAAATGTATTGAAAAGGAGGAGGGAAGCAATTGTACAATTATGCTTGATGTAATGGAACTATGGATTGTAACAATATCTGTAAGAACTAATAAACCATTTAAAAAAATAAAGAAATTGGAATGAAAAGAAATTCCAATTCTTACATGGCCATTTGAAACTCTCTTCTAGACATGTCTCAGAAATTTTAGCTCTTCTAGGCCAATCCAGATGGAATAAGTATTGTGAGAGGATACAACTCCGATGAACACCTTTCCTGATTTTAAATATTTATTCAGTCTGTAGGGTAGCAAATCATCAAGGGAGTGAGGTTACATGAAGAAGAATTTGGCATCATGATTGGAGGAAGACTCATGAACCTGAAATGAAGATGATACAACCTTGCTTGCTGAAAGTGAGGGAGACCCGATGCACTTGCGGATGAAGATGAAGCCATCAGTATGGGCTACAAATCGATGTAAAGAAAACCAGTGTCCTCGTGTTCTCTTCCTGGCTGGGGTTCGCTCTTTGACTGTGCAACTTCTGTTAACAGTGTCTTTAGGAACTGCCAGAATTGGGCACCCTGCCCCCAACTTCAAAGCTACAGCTGTTATGCCTGATGGTTAGTTTACTATGTCAGCCTTACTGACTATAAAGGAGAACACCTAGTTTTCTTTTTTTTTACCTTCTTGACTTTGCCTTTGTGTGCCTCATGGAGATCATGGCTTTCAGTGACAGGGCAGAAGAATTTAAGCAACTCAACTGCCAAGTGATTGGTGCTTCTGTGGATTCTCACTTCTGCCATCCGGCTTGGATCAATACACCCAAGAAACTAGGAGGCCTAGGCCACGAACCTTCCTGTGGTCTCAGAATCCAAGCTCACAATTGCACACGAGTACGGGATCTTGAAGGTGGACCAAGGCCTCTTGTTTAGGGCCTCCTCATCATTGATGATAAAAAGATCCTTCGCAGATCACTATACATGGCCTCCCGGTTGATTGCTCTGTTGTCGAGACTCTGAGACTGGTTCACGCCTTCTAGTTCACAGACAAAGATGGGGAAATGTGCCCAGCTGGTCGGAAGCCTGGCAGTGATACTATTAAGCCTGATATCCAGAAGAGATAAGGGCATTTCTCCAAGCGGAAGTGAGCACTGGACCATTTCAGGGCTGGGCTGCAATGAGCAGCTTTGGGAAAAACAAACAAACAAACCTCGTTTGCATTCTTCTTCCTGTTTTAAACATAAGGCCTTAGACTCTGCTGAGAACCTGGTCTTTGATGATATGATGGGCTTTTGTGCAGGGGCTGGGGAGGTCGGTCTAAGGTCTGCTCACCCCTCTCCCACCTTTTCTCCATGGCCCCTCTGTTGCCATGCCTCCATTCCCCTTTTGGAACCTTGGTTCAAGACCTTGTGTTCCATGTCTTTTTCCTGGTAACCCACTCCTGGTGCCCACCCCTCGCATGCTCTCACTCACTGCTCCTTATGCACCTCATGGCATGCTTAAAGAGCACTAGATAAATGAGTGAATGAATAAATGAGTGAATGAAAAACAAGTGAGAGATTATATCAACATATGCCACATTTTCGAATTGTAATCAACACAGTATCATTCATGCTATCAAAACAAAATATCATACAACATTGCAGGAAAGGGAAAAATCCGCATTCTGTAACAGCGGCAACAACAAAAATCCATGTTCCTGATAGTTCCTGTCTTAGGATGGCGTTTAGAATGATTGAAAATTCATACTTTCATGACAGAATTTGTTCTGTCCCATTGATCCATCTATGTCCTTACAACAACACCTAACTGTATGGGCTGTTGTTATTGATATTTAGTCTGTTGGTGACCCCGTGTGCCATACAACAACATTTTGCCCAGTCTTGTACCATCTCCAGAATTGTGGGCATACTTAGATATATTGTTACAGTCTTTGAATTGGACAATAGTCTGTTGTGAACCAGAAGGTTCTTATCGAATCATTTCTATTTTTTAAATCATTTTATTGGGGGCTCTTGCAACTCTTTTTACAATCTATACATCAATTGTATCCAACATATCCATCCATATATTCCATGGTTCTTTTCTAGACGTTTACTTTCCATTAAGCCTTTGGGATCAGCTCCCCCCCACCCCCCCAACCTTCGTGGCCCCTTGGTAGATTGTAGATTGTTTATTTTCAAATCTCACATCGACGTTGCTCCCTTCTCCTCTGGTTTCTGTGCTTCTTCCCCCTGGATGGGGGTGTGTGGTTACGTGCCATTCATTGCGATCGGTGCTCCCTTCCTTCCCCATCTCTCCCCGCCTCACCCCTGCCCTTTTGGTATCTCAATTCCCATTCCTGTTCCTGGGTTCCATGTGTTGTGAGTTTTATCTCTTGTCTATACCTGTGTACATGCTCCTGTCTGGTCTAGATTGGGAAACGGCACTGGGGTCATGATAGTGGGGGGTGAGGCGGGCTCAAGGGATCAGAGGCATATTTCCTGACCCATTAGTGCTCTACTGCCCCCTGATTGACTAGTCCCATCCCTGCAACCCCTTTGTGGGGGAATGTTCCATTGCCCATAGATTGGCTTTGGGTCTCCGCTCCAACCCCCCTCCAGCCTCCCCCATCTCACCAATGCTTTTTTGCTTGTTTGTTTACTGTTTGTTGTGAATCTTCTGATGCCTGTTGCCCGGTCTCGATGACACCTCAAAATCCCACTGGCTGGTGTGCTTTTTCCATATGGGCTTGTCTTTTATTGGCTAATGTCTTTGGAATTAGATCGTCAGCCCGTCCTTGTCTTCGTCTGAAGGTCCAATGAGAGGGCATCGTTTTCAACCTCCTGGTACCACATAAGCTCCCACAATGTGACCAATGGGTAGTTTTATGATACATCTTAAAATCAGGTACTGATCTGTCATTTTTCACTATCACTTTGGTGCTTTAGGTAAAACATTTATTTTGATTTCTAATGGCTTGAAGATTCATTACACACTCAAAGAAGTGGGAACGATAGAGTAGTCAGCGGACTCAATTAAGTAGTAGAAAAATTACCTTCCAAGGAGCTTCTGAATTCATGGGTTTATTGACAAAAGCTGGTACTTTTCAGTAATATGCAATTTATATATTGATATCAATCTATCTCTATTGTGTGTGTGGATTTGTGTATGCATATGTATGTGTACTTTTTTAAAGAACTGAAATTCCCTGTTTCCCTACAAAGTGGCAGTGGCACTCAGGTTTCTGTGCAATGGTGGCTTTGTCCCAGGCCCAGGCTGCTCCCTGTGGGCTGGCCCCCATCGCTGCTGGTAGGTAACTATGTGATATATAACTTGCAAGCAGCCCTGCTGTTTGTTACTGGCAATTAATCTCTCTGGTGCCTACTTCTATTCAGACTAAGCCTTTATGTTCTAAATCCAGCTATTCTAACGCTCCCCACTTGTACTGTGTAGAAAAGACTCAGACTGACAGATTATCGCAGGGCAGTTAAGCATGTAATTGCTCAAATGAGTTAAAATCCCTTCAAATATCTGTCTTTGTACCTCATCACACCACTTCACGGACTCAAATATTTGACAATTGATGAAGATAAACTAAAGGGGCCTTCATTAGCTACCAACCACCGTGACAAGCTTCTTTCAGCGAAAGGCTGGTGAAGTTTGGGACTTATTATCTACTTAAAAACTGCAGGAAAGCAGAAAAATACCTCAGTGAACTTTAGAATAGAGAAAGCTAGGAGCTTTCTGTGAAGCGGAGGTCAGAACCACGGTTTGCTAATCTCAGGCTGTACTTCTTAAAAATGTAGGATAAAATGGGCAGATGCACTTATCCACTAAAGGGAGGGAAATGTTATCACATTCTCAAAGTCTCTATCATTTATGACGATGTGTTAAATGTAGAGGTCATTAGAGAAACGGAGAAAGGGTGGCAGAAATCCAGTGTTGTACACAGGCCTATCTAAGGAGGGGGCAGCAGGGCTGCCAGGAGTCGTAAACCCCTGCTCCGGGACAAAGTCAGGTGCTGAGCAGGGTGACTGTCTAGGGAAATGCATGGACGTTTGCTCTGGCGTACACCACAGCAAATCCTCTGACTTTCAGGGACCTCACTGCTCTATATTAAGCTGTTCAGACCCGATGCCAAGAAAAACAGGTGCTAACATGAACAGGAGCGGTGTATGCACATCAGGATAATGTGGATTCGATGCTGACTGCCGGTGTGGTGGTATTGTTTCTAAGGACTGGGACCTGTCAGGAAAATGGTCCCATTGATTTTCAAATCTATCAAATGGGGCTACGATTTCATATTGCATATGATTTTTTGCTTTGAGGATCAAAGGGGACACAGACTTTGAACAAACACTTGTCATGATCATCTTTCTTTAAAACGAGGGCAGCTAGACTTTTGCTCCATAGATTATGTATTCCTTGCGAATGTGTCAACTCTCTTATTTATAGATCCAGTAATGTATTTTTAAAAAAATGAAACCCAACTGGTAAAAAGGAATAAAACTGGCAATATTCATTGATATGTTTGTCTATAAGGAGTACCCAAAAAACCAACAAATCAATCAAAAGCATTATTGAGAAAGCTTATCAAGTTTCTGAATATCAAGTCAATGGTTCCACATCCATTGCTTTTCTGTTGACTAGCAAAAAGAAAAAAGAAAGAAAATAATGTAATATTTAAATATATATATATATATATATCTTCACAAAGATATGTTATCTGGAAATACATGAACAAAAGGTGTTTGACTTTTGTGCATAAACGTATAAAATGTTGCAGAAAGCCAGAGAAAACCTGAAAGCGAGGTACCATGTTCATGGGAAGCCCTGCTGGCATAGTGTGTTAAGCATTTGCTTGCCAACTACAAATCAGCGGTTCAAAACCCACCAGCTGCTCTGCTGGAGAACTATGAGGCTGTCTCCTGTAAAGATGATCAGTTTCGCTGTTGGCTGAGACTCTGAGCATCTTCCGCCTTGTTTAAGCTTAGCGGGGTCCTTTCACGTTTGTTTTGTGAGCTTAGGTTAAATAGTTTGCACTATTTTTGCAATAAATCCATGGAACCCTCCAACAGGTGCTTGTTTGGTTTCTTTTTTTTTTTTTTTTAAACATTTTATTAGGGGCTCATATCGCAATCCATACACACATCAATTGTGTAAAGCGCATTTGTACTTCATTCTCAAAACATTTTCTCTCCACTTAAACCCCCCGACATTAGGTCCTCATTTCCCCCCTCCCTCCCCGCTCCCCCCTCCCTCATGAGCCCTTGATAGTTTATAAATGGGTATTCTGTCATATCTTGCCCTGTCCGACGTCTCCCCGCACCCACTTTTCGGTTGTCCATCCCCCAGGGAGGAGGTCACATACAGTTCCTTGTAATCGGTTCCCTCTTTCCTACCCACTCTCTCTCCACCCTCCCTGTTTTGCCACTCACACCACTGGTCCTGTAGGGCTCATCCGCCCTGGATTCCCTGTATTTTCAGTTTCTATCTGTACCAGTGTACATCCTCTGGTCTAGCCAGACCTGCAAGATAGAATTCTAGTCCTGGTAGTGGGAGCGGGGAGGAAACATTTAGGAACTAGAGGAAAGTTGTATTTCTCGTCGTTGTTACATCGCACCCTGACTGGCTCATCTCCTTCCCGAGACCCCTCTGCAAGGGGATCTATTGAGCTGATTAGGAAATTCACAGTAATGTTGGATAAAATCTGCAATATCAAAGCTTCCTTATTTCTGATCTGAAGAGATGTATCTAATGTTTAACTATTAAACAGAATATTTGCTGTAGGTTTTTGGATGACACACTTTGTAAGTTTATAGAGGATCCTAATATAGTTGTTTGCTACGTGCAACTTTTCTCTCACCCTCAGTGCCTCTCTTTCTCCACCCCTCTTCTAATTTCTTCTCTTTTTTTATCATAAATGGGTGTTGAATTTTATTAACTACTACATGTACCAGGATACTCATAGGGGTTTCTCCATTACTAATAAACATGATATTTTTTGAATACATGATAATCTTCCATCCCATGATACTATTTCTGAGTTATGATGTTTTATTTATTTTTAAAGATTTTTCTAATTTTCTAATGCATTGCTTAAAATCATTGCATCTATTTGTGAAATAAATCCTTTATTTTTTACAAAAAGAAAAAATGAAACCCAAACCCAAGACCAGTAAACCTGGAAAATGATAGCAAAAAATTTACTGAGAATTGTAAAATTTACAGTTTTTGGAAACATCGAGTCTATTAACTTAGCATGGCTGGGCTGGCATGGTAGCTGTGATGCTGTGAAAATCTTCCTTTTGTGTCCCAAGCAGTGTCTCCAGAGCATGGGTTTTTTTACCCTGCAGGCCCTCGCCCATGCTACCCTGGAGCAGACAGTACTCTCAGGGCTGCGTAAATACCACGACTGATGAAATTGCAGGTTTGAGTGGTTACGTTTGAATGGGTCCTGACTTTCTTGGGCACAAGAACTTTTGCATTTTATTCTTGGTCATGATGTGGCTTTTGTTTCCACATAATGGCTCTAATTAAAAATTTAAGCCAGATCTCTAAGGAACAAAATGATGATCATGATTCGCTATAAATCATACACTTTGTCTTTTAACTTACCTATTAGCTCTGTCACCACACACACATATACACTTACATACATAAATATTATGATTGTGCAGAAGTCATGTGTTGACTCTGATACTCTGTCCACACTATTAGTTTTTGCTTTTGAAGTCCTTAATTTGTACATAATAATGAAATTATCATGTTGGTTACTATTATATCTAAATAGTACAGCAGTATCATGAATACAAACAAGGCATTATTTAAATATCTGATAATGTCAAAATTCACTTTTTGTATACATAAACTCTATGAACCAACATACCTATGTTATTATAATTTTAAACATTTTATGCATAGTTTATATGTTGAAATTCTTTAATACATATGTGTGGTCTTATAAAATATGAGTGAAATAATTATTATAAAAGTTATTTTACATGAAAATCCAGTTATGTATTAAGAACTTGTCAACTAATAAAATTAATGCCCACTGAACTCACGGCCACCAAGCCCGTTGATTGTAGATATAAATATCCATTGTAGAAAAATCCATTAGCTAAATAAGTTAGAACATTTCTGGACAAAAATATATAAAATCCAAGATCGAATAATAGAGACATAATAATTTCAACTTTCATTGAATTCTTTTGATCTAACATTTATCCATCTGTTTAACAAAATAATGTTTAGGACAAATGGCACGCAGGTATCATTAGTTATTAATTCCATTTAGGCCATGGATTTGCCAAGAAAAAAAAAAGTGAAACTGAATTCAAAGCACAATGTTCATTTATCACCTCAAAATCCCACGGGAAATGAAAAAATTAAAAATCATATACAATAACATCAATGATGCATGTCTTTAATCTGGACATGAAAAAATAACAGAATATAAAGGAAAATGGGAACTTACAGGGAAATAAAAATATTATTCCTAACCCTACTGGCCTCAGGTATAAGAGCCTGTTTGATATTGTAAATGGATCCACATGTAATAACTGCAGTGGGGTCTAACGTAGCAAAACAAACAAACAAACAAGCGCACTACTGTTAAGCTAATTCAGACTCACTGTGATCTTACAGGATAAAGTAGAACTTGTCCATATGGTATCTGGGATGGTTTAAAATGGAAATAAACATTGTACTTTGATAACTATTTTGTACCTATAAATATATTCTCTTTTGATGATATCTAGCTTTAGTCTTGGCATTTGTCAATCCATATATTAACATATGTATAAAATAATGTTTAATTGTATTACTTTGCTTTAAATCAAAGCGAGATCTGTTCTTTTTTTTGGGGGGGGGTGTAATTTTTGATTTGAGCATTTATTCATATCATTTTCATCTTTCGATCTCTGAAAATACACTTCATGTCCATGCTCCAGATCTGATTGCTAGGGGCTATTTTAAAGATAATCTGTTGAACTTTGTTGTAATTTTAATTTGCAGTGTTTCCATAGTTATTTGTGAGCTAGGTCTGACTTGCTTTTTCTTGTTATCTTGTCAGTATTTTGATCAAGCCTATTTTATTATTTTATTTTTTAAACCATTATATTTGCACTTCATCCATATATCACACAGTTCAATAGGTCACTCATTTTGAGAAGAATTGTACAATTATTACAACATCAGTTTTAGAGCATTTTCTTCTACCTTGTACTAATTGTAATTAGTACAATTATTTTGGGGGGTGGCAAGAGTATGCACAACAAACATTCTCCAATTCAACAACTTTGACATGCAAATTCAGTGCCATTGATTTTATTCTTCACATTGTGCAGCCATTATTTGTATCCTTTCCCCAATATTACACAGCCATTACCATAAACGCAATGCCTCCTAAGGAAAACACTTCCTCCTTCACTCATGGTCACCGGTAGACACGTTTGGTTTCTTTTCTTTTTTAGTGGTGTTTAGGTGAAAGCTATTTTAGACTCTTTCAGACCTTTCTACCTAGATCTGGAGCGGCATAAAAAGGGCCATCATTTTCAGGAAAGTTTCTCACTGCTGTTTCGGAAAGTTATTTGCAACACCCAACCCAAACCTACGGAATCCCAGTGGCACTGCTGGTTAAGCATTGGGCTACAACAACAAGTCTGGTGGTTCAAATCCACTAGCCACCCCAAAGAAGAAAGATGAGGGTGTGTGCACCGGCAAAGATGTACAGTTGCAGATGCTCTACATAAGGTCAGTATGAATTAGAATTGGCTTAATGGCAGTAGATTTATTTATTTTTAACCCAGGTCTTGCACTGTGCACTCTAGGCATTAAGCATTTCCATGTGCTTAATAGTGGTGCCCATCTTCTGTGCTCCGACTCCCTGTTTGTCTACTTGTCACTGTGCTGTCCCTGCACTGTTCTATTTCCGAGGAAGCATTGACTCTGCCCACGTCATTGGGCGCGGAATCCTGTTGTTTTCTCTGTCCAGAAAGTATTTGACTTCGTTGTATACCTATTGTACTTCCAGGTACCCTTCCATCTCCAATTCAATGTTTCTTTTCTTTCTGGGGAGGATCCCTGGTGGTAGAGTGGGTCGGAGTGGACCGGAGGGCAGTGCGTGCAGTCCCTTCCTGGGGAAACCCCGTGAATGCGCATCGTTGTGAGCTGTAAGCCAGACATTGCCTCCCTCACCCAAGCAGGCTCACCTGTTTCTTTTGGAAGTCATTTTTGGATCTTGGTTGCAATCTTCTCCATCCAATCCTCTAGTCAGAATGAATCTCTCCCTTTTCCAGAGATTCCTTAGCATTAGTTGAATATTTATCACAATATTTACCACTTGATCCATGTGCATTCTGACCCTCTTCATTGTTAGCTCCTTATTTTCTTCAGTCACGTATTCATATTCCTTTCCCTGGCAGGCAGGTACACGCTCAAGCACGGACTACACACAAAAACTGGTTGCCATTGTGTTGACCCTGACTCGCAGCCACTCTGGCTTCTGATGAACCCATGTGTGTCACAGTATGAAAACCTGGACCACCCGTGAATCAGGGATGGACCTTTTGGAGAGATCATTTGACCTTTCTTCTGGGGCACCTCTGGGTGGGCTTGACCCTCCAATTTATTGTCCGGCAGTTGAGCTCACTGGCCATTTGCACCTGCTCCTGGGACTTTAAGCACAGGGTTGTTATTTGCTGCCATCGGATAATTCCGACATCCTGGGAGCCCATGTGTACATGGGCTTTTCAATGGGCTTTCAAGGGTAAGACTTTTTGGAAGCGAAGGCCCAGCCTGTCTTCTAGAGTGCACAAGAGCAATATTAGTAACTGTTGGGTCCTCTGTTATCTCCCCATTACAAAGAACAAGGAAGTTAGTGTGCCTTTGAAATTAAATGTTGAAATGCCTGATCCATTATGAAAAGAATGAGAATCAGTCCAAAGAGTTCTTGGAATCTAGTGTTACAAAATTTTATAATGCATTTTCCAGCTCTGTGTCTGTCACCAAACCATATTTCCAAATACTGATTCCTCTTCTTTGCTTCATAACATTAATTATTGTCACTGCATCTTGTTTCGGTGTTTGATTAATTTCAGACTGCAGAATTTGGTAAATTTTTTCAATGTCTTCATTGTTGGCTTTAGTGGTTGGTGCACCGATTTATATAGTCACATTAACTGGACTTCTTTGTAGGCACATGGATATTATCTTGTCATTAACAGCATTGTGCTTCAGAATAGATCTTGAAATATTCTTTTTGACAATGAATCTAACACCATTTCTCTTCAAATTGTCATTCCTGACACACTAGATCATATGATTGTTAGACTGAAAATGGCCAATTCCAGTTCATTTTATGCCAATAATGCCTTGTGTAGCTATCAAAAATAATTACATTTTTGAGACCTTCCCATTTTCTTATGTATTCCAATTATTAATGGACTTTAGTAACCATTTCTTCTCCTTTGGTGTTTTTCATATGCACAAAGGTTTCAAATACTTTGCTCCATCCATACCATTAGCACTGCCTCTAATTTGAGGAGGCAGCTCTCCCCCATTTAATTTTAGTGCTCTAACCTGAGCAACTCACATTTTGGCACTGTGTCAGATAATGTCATGCTGCTATCCAGCATATAATTGCAACACAGATAAGTTTAATTACTTGCATATTGATGATGGAGAGGTATAACATTCATTCCAGGAATTAATAGTGCTCTTTATGGAGTTTCACTGAGTTTCTCCCATTGAGATAAAGGAAGCAGAAATATAAGCTTTAGGGGGTAGGGAGGGGGGGGATGAAGGAAACCAGATGGTCAGGAGATCTGCTCACACAAAGGAGAGAGAGAGAGAGAGAGAGAAACCCCCCTCCACACACAGGTTACTGACATTAACATACTTAAAACATACCCAAGGGTGAAAATTTAACACTGTAATGAGACAAATTAAAAATATCCATTATTGTATTTCTCATTGTGCATGTTTCACGTGGGATCATAGGAAATTGGATGCATAACATGTTTAGTATTTTTTCCTTAGATATAAAAGAAACTTAAAAAACATTTGAAGGCAGACAAATCTGAAAATCTGGCTTCTGTCTCAGACTTGTGCATCTTGGTGTGTTTTTATTGGCTCAAGTCACTCTGGACAATGGACCCAGCACTTTGGTGAGAGGAGTAGCCGTTGAAAATGGTACAACTATTCTAGAAAACAGTTTCCTAAAAATTTAAACAAATCTACAATGACCAAGAAATTTCATTTTGGAGCATTAATTCTGAGATACGAAGTCTTATGTTCACCCCATTGCCTCCATATGGATGTTCTGTTCTAGGGGGAAATTACAAGATGTGTGAAAAATGTATTTGACATCTGCAGCAAAGAGAAAGGGAGTTGGGAAATAGATATGCCATCAAAGCTATGTCTTCCTGACACCTAAGCACAATACAAGACCAATTGCATATATATATAAACCAGTGGGCACCTGATTCCTTCCATTGATAAGCTAAATATTAATGATTTGCTTTCATAAAGGTCATTGGTACATATGTTATGGTAATAACCATCAGGAATTTTGTTTTTGTTTTATTGATCCAAAATGCCATAATGGGGAGGAAAAATCAATGAAAATTTCCCTTTACCCACATGTCTTAGTTCTGAGGGTGACACCCCTCTGCCAAACTTCCTAATTCTTTGTGCAAGTCCGTTCCAGTTAAACTATCCATTTTACCTGTCGCCCAGGCATCCTACCTCTCCCTGCCATACAAATTGAATCAGGGAGATTGTCCTGTTCACCTTGGGAGTTCAGGGCTCAGAAGTGTGTGTGTAAATTATTCAGGCTGGTGTTTAGACTCTTTCAAGGTGTATGATGTAATAAGACCCAGACTAGATGCCAACATCTTCTGCAGTACAACTATCTTTTGGTTTCAAAGCCTAGCACAGTTCATAGCAGTTGAACAATGACGATTCCTTAAGTGGCTGAATGTTTAAACAAATTACAGTTGTACAACGGACTCAACAAAAAGAAACAAATTATTACTTCAGACAGTTACCTGGACAAATGACCAGAGAAATTTTTTGAGTGAAGGAAGTACATTTCAAATTGTTACATATTGTATTAGATAACTTTCATAAAATAACCTATTAGAGAAATGGAGAGCAGACTAGTACTCTCAGTGATTAAAGAAGGGGTTTATGCCATAACGACAACAGGAAGACACTGTGTAGCACTGACATGTTCTGTAGCTTGACTGTTAATTATTTTGGCTAAAATATAGCAGAGTTTTGAAATACGTTAACACTGAGAAGGTCTGCATAAAGAGGACCTAACATCTCTTTTTATTGTTTCTTACAACTTCATATGCAACTTCATATAATAATCTCCATATAATTAGTTTAATTTAAAGAAAGATAATTGATAACCTAAAGCAAAATGATATCAATGTATTGTATGTAGAATAAAATGTGTGACAAAATGAATAAACAAAGGGATTGAAAAATTAGAAATACCATTTATGGCTCTTGCAGTATATAAAAAACAATATATTTCAAAGTAGACTACTATAAGTTAAATATTAAATGTTAAAGATCCATAAACTTGAAAGTAACTTTTAAAATGTAAGAAGTAAATAAAGTGAAATAAAACTTAATCCAAATGAAAGCATGGAAATATGGGGGTGATATAAATAAACAGTAGGTCAGCAAGCAGCAAATCAGTTCTAAATATGCTAGATTTAAAACTAGCCATTACAATATTCATATGTGGTGAAGAAGGCTGACGGTGCCCGGCTATGGAGACCTATAGCATCTTGGGACTTAAAGGCTTGAAAGTAAACAAGCAGCCATCTAGCCCAGAAGCAACAAAGCCCACCAACATGTATGATCATGAAGGCCCAGAAGCAGCACACCAACATGTATGATCATGAAGGGCCAAAGGGACCAGGCTTCAAACACCAAAGGTGGGGAGAAAAATCATATCCTCGTCAATGAGGGTGGCACGTGATGGGGACCCAATGCCCATCTCTAGGCAACTGGACATACCTTGCAGAGGGTTAGTGGGGAGATGGGTCACTTAGGGCTCAGTATAGCAATTATGAAACCCACAACCTTCCTCTAGTTCTTAAACGCTTCCTTTCCCCAACTACCAGGACCCCAATGCTGTCTTGCAGACCTGGCTAGACCAGATGATGCACAGTGGGACAGATGGGAATTGGAAACGCAGGGAATCTAGGACAGATGAACCCCTCAGGACCAGGGGTGACAGTGCCAATACCAGGAGGGAAGGGGGATGTAGAAAGGGGGAATTGATCACAGGGAGCTACATATAACCTCCTCTCTGGGGGACGGGCAGCAGAGGGGTGGGTGAAGGGAGACGCCGGGCAGTGTAATATAAGATATAATAATAATTTATAAATTATCAAGGGTGCATGGGGGAGGGGGGCAGAGGAAGGGAGGGGGAGGGGGGGAAAGGAAAATGAGCTGATTCCGGGAACCCAAGAGGCAAGCGAATTTTGGGAATGATGAGGGCAACAAATGTATAGCTGTGCTTTACACAACTGATCTATGTATTGTGATGCATTGTATGAGCCCCAATAAATTGATTGAAAAAAGAAATGAAGAACTCACATGCATAGCAATGAAGGACCCAATTCTTTTCTTTTTTTAAAACATTATTTTATTAGGGGCACATACAACTCTTATCACAATCCACACATACATCAATTGTGTAAAGCACATTTATACATTCATTGTCCTCATCATTCTCAAAACATTTGCTCTTCACTTAAGCCCCTGGCATCAGCTCCTCCTTTTCCCCTCCCTCCCTGATGCTCTCTCTGTCATGAAGCCTTGATAATTTATAAATTGTTATTTTGTCTTATCTTACACTGTCTGATATCTCTGTTCGCCCACTTTTCTGTTGTCCATCTCCCAGGGATGTGGTTATATGTAGATCCTTGTAATCGGTTCCCCCTCTCTACCCAACCCTCCCTCGACCCTCCCGGTATTGCCACTCTCAGCACTGAAAGACTCAATTCTATGATCTATGCCAGAGAACCACTTTAAACAGAGACTGTACGGGAGATTAAAAATCAGAGGCACTTGGTATGTGTAAATAGTCTATAAAAAAAGGAGCCTTAACTCCATTTTAGCCTCATTACGGGAATCTAGAATCCATGTTGAATTGCAAAATTACCATTTCTATCAAAAGTTTCTTTCACCTTGATGCTAACCTGACTACATACTCTAAAGGAGACATTCCTTTTTCTCTGAAGTCTGGCAGGTGCCGGCTATCATAATCGATTTCTAGATCATCTCCCCAATATGGAAAACAAATGCAAGATAAGATAATGTATACCCCAAAGGCTTTGATGCTTAGTATTATTAAAAAAGTGAATTTACACTGGACCCCCAGAAACAAGGAAATGTTATTATTAAGTTTTACTTTAAAGGAGAAAGGTTCTTTTTTTTTTCTCCAATGGTTTTGGTATCTAATTCACATATCATACAAGGTAATAGTTTAATCACATCAAAAAGTGTTGTACAATCAATTTTAGAACATATTCTTTATTCTTGTACTCATCTTTATTAGCTCCCCATTTCCTCCCAATCTACCCTGCCATACCTCCAAGAAACCATTAGACCAGTTACTGTCTCTATAGTCTTACTTATCCTGGATTTCATATACAGAAAAAGCATTTTAAAACTAACAATAATGACAAAGTGAAAAAGATTGAAAATTCATTTGACAAGACATTACATTTTGACTTAACTACATCAATCACAGTCGACTTTATGGTACTATGTGTCTGATAACAGGGCTATTCACCTCCCTCAACTATGATTGGAGGGGATTCACTAAAGGCTTAATCTATGTATAGGCCCTGTAAATGGATTTTGGAATTCCACCATCATCCATAACTTTCTGCAAACCAGTTGTACACAATTTAGCTCTGATACCTCCTTTGTATTTAGATTGCATTAGACTTCCAATCCTTGGATTTCAAAAGCTTGGATAAACAAAACAAAACAAACCATGAATATAACAAAGGGATACTGTAGGGTTTGTATATTTTCATCATAATTTTTCAATCTATATTCTGAGAAAATAATCAGAGAAGCTGAACTATATGAAAAAGAATGATATCACGACTGGAAAAGGCTTATTAACAATCTACAATATGCAGATAACACAAATTTGCTTTCTGAAAGTGAGGAAGACTTGAAGTACATTCTAATGAAGGTCAAGGACAGAATCCTTCAGTATGAATTACAGCTTAATATAAGAAAATAAAAATGCTCACCAATAGATAACATCATGACAAACAGAGAAAAGGTTGAAGTTGTCAAGGATTTATTTTGCTCAGATGCACAATCAATGCTCATGGAAGCAGTTGTTAAGAAATTAATGACGCATTGAATTGGGCAACAACTCCGCATAAGAGCTGTTTAAAGTGTTGAAGAACATGGATATAATTTTGAGGACTAAATGGCACCTGAATCAAGCCATAGTAGCTTCAATCACCTCATATGTAAGTGGTTATTGGACAACATGCAAGGAGGATTGAAGACGAATCACATTTGAATTATGGGATGGTAATGAATAGTGAAAGTATTATGAACTGCCAAAAGAACAAATAAATCTCTTTTGGAAGAAGACAACCAGAATGCTCATTAGAAGTAAGGGTGGCAAGACTTCATCTCACATACTTTGGACGTGTTTTCAGGAGAGATCAGTCCTTGAAGATTGACATCATGCTTGGTAGAGAAGAGGATCAGCGAAAGCGAGGGAAAAGGAGGTGGATAGGCACAGAGGCTGCAAGAATGGACCTCCACATAAGAACGAGTCTGAGAGTGTCACAGGACAGGCAGTGTTTCTTTCTGTCTGTGGTTGCTGTGAGTCAGAGCTGACTTATAGCAACAACAAACACAACAAACAGACTTCAAAAATGATATCTAGTGATCATGGAGATTGCATGGGAAAAACAATATAATATGAAACAAAACAATAATTCTTAAAGATGAATCTAGCAACATGAATAGAATTTGATGCTGATACTTGTAAAGATTGATGACAGAAATTGAAGATAATCAAATAAATGCCAAAATATATCATTTCCACAGTTTAATTTTATTAAGATGTCACTACTTTGCAAACCAATCTGTAGATTGAATGTAATCCCTAGAAAAAATTTAGTAAGATGTTTTTGTAGAAGTTGAAAACAAGTCACATGGTTTCATGGAAAAAAGACTGGCACTAAGCAATTTTGTTTTTTTAAGAAGGAACAATTTGGAAAGGCACAGTAATCATGGCAGTGTGGATGGGTATGTGTGCAAGGAATGGCATAATGGTCTATGGGAAAATAGAGAGTCTAGAAATATACCTGTGCATATCCTATATTACCAAGGTATCTAGATATTTTAAAGAAAAGAGTTCTTTAAAAAAGACTATGGGTTAATACACATGCATGTGTAAATATATCAGCCTCCACTCATGTCTCATGGAATGTACAAAAATTAGCTCCAGATAGATCATATACCCAAATGTAAAACTTATAGCTATGAAATGTGTGGTAAAAATGTGGAAGAAAATCTTGTATTTTACCAGCAAATGATTTTTTAAAAATCATTTTACTGGGGGCTCTTACAGCTCTTATAACAATCCATATATCCATTGTGTCAAGCACATTTATACATATGTTGCCATCATCATTTTTTCAAAAATCATTTTATTGCAGACTTGAACAGCTATTATCATAATCCATCCATCCATCCATTGTGTCAAGCACATTTGTACATATATCATCATTTTCAAAACATTTTCTTCCTACTTGAGCCCTTGGTATCAGCTCCTCATTTTTTCCCTCCCTCTCCCATCCTCCCTCCCTCATGAGCCCTTGATAATTGATAAATTATTATGATTTTCATATTTTACACTGACCACTGTCGCCCTTCACTCATGTTTCTGTTGTTCATCCACTTTGGGGCGGGGGAAGGGGTGTTTATGTCAATCATTGTGATCGGCTCCCCCTTTCTGACCCACCTTCCCCCTACCCTCATGGTATCGCTACTCCTGTTATGGCTCCTGAGGGGTTTACCTGTCTTGATTTCCCTGTGTCAAGAGCTTTTATCTGTACCATGTACATGCTCTGGTCTAGCTGGATTTGTAAGATAGGGTTGGAGTCATGATAGTGGATGGGGAGAGGAAACACTAAAGAACAGGAGGAATATTGTATGCTCCCTCAGTGCTACACTGCACACTGGCCGGCTTGTCCCTTCCTTGTGACCCTTCTATGAGGAGATGTCCAACTATCTACAGATGGCTTTGGGTCTCTATACCACCCCACCCACATAATTCACATTGATATGATTCTTTTTTCTGGGTTTTCTGATGCCTGATATCTGATCCCACCGATACCTCATGCTTACACAGGCTGGTGTGCTTCTTCCATGTGGGCTTTGTTGCTTCCCAGCTAGATGGCTGCTTGTTTATCGTCAAGCCTTTAAGACCCAAGATGCCATATCTTTTGATAGCCAGGCAGCATCAGCTTTCTTCACCACATTTATTCATGCACCCATTTTGTCTACAGTGATTGTGTCGGGAAGGTGAGCATCACAGAATCAGGAAATGAATTTTTAATATAACCCCAAAACCAAAAATGTTAAAAGAAATAAAATCGATAAACTGCACTTCATTAAATTTTATATAAATTTACTCTTTTACAGACATTATAAAAATAGAAAATAGGTAGGTGAACCACAGACTTGGGAAAGCACATTTAGTGGAAAAACATATTAGAAAACACATATTTGATAAAAGGCTTGCATACAGAGTGTATAAGGAACTCTTAAAACTAATTAAGAAATCAAAATCTCCAGTAGAAATTGGATAAGTGATTGCACAGAAACTGTACTGGTCTACCCTTTACCATAGCAAAGAAAGATATAAAAGGTAAGGATATAAAAATTGGCTGAACATCATTCGTCATTGAAATACGAATGAAACCCTGCATGAAATAAAACTATATAATACTTAGGATGACTAAAATTCAAATAAAATTCCTGCAAATACCAAGTTCTGGCAAAAATTTGGGACAACTAACCCTTTCATATGGGATCAACTTTATGAAAGTGGATTGCAACTTTATGAAAAACGACCTACCCCATCTTCATTGTTTTCCATCATATTGTGGGGAAAAACAAAGTTTCTTATACACTTCGTTATGTGATCAATAATTTGAATCATGTGATTTGAAAGAAGGTTTCATGAGCAGTCATGATAACTTTATTAATAGTTACCAATCTGGAAACCTAAGCCTGTTTTTGAATCCATTGCAACTCATGGTGACCCTAGTATTTCAGAGCAGAGCCGTCCTCTGCAGAGTTTCTGCTATGGAGCTACAGCCTTTTTTCTGGTTGTTGGTAGGTGCCAACATGTCTGTTCCAACTCAGACAACAGACAGACGACACACAGACGGTCTTGTGACCTCCTTCTAGTCACCACACTTCATCCCCTCGTTGGAGCCTCTGTGCCAGGCTGTTTCGTTAAGGGTCTTCCTCTTTACTGCTGACCCTCTACCCTGCAGGAAGTCCTCTCCAGAGACCCGGCCTTCCTGATGATATATCCAAAGTAAAACGAGAACAAGTCTTGCTCTGCTCACTTCTACAATGTGTTCTGGCTGTACTTCTCCCAAGGCAGATGTATTTGTGCTTCTGGAAGTCCACGGTGTAATGAATGTTCTTCACCATTGCTATAATTCAAATGCATCTTTTCTTATCCATTTTCCTTATTTAGTGTCCAGCTTTCTCATGCATATGAAATAGTTGAAAATATGATGGCTTGAGTTAGGTGCACCTTAGTTTTAAAAAAAGACATTTTCTTTATAACATTTTATAGGTATTTGGGGTTTTTTAATGGGAGATCTATTATTAGAGCTATGGGTGGCAGTGGAAGCCCAAGATACATTTGTGAGATCTACATAGGAAATAAGCACCCCTGTCATTTCTCTCTATATATAATAGAAGGATGGGACAACATTGATCCCCAAACATATTACATCAAAGAGAGTTCTATAGGAGACCAAAACGTAAAACCTGACTTGAATAGTTAAAAACTTGAAAGTTTATCCCTGTTCTGATGCACATTGGGCCTGATCTGTTTTGTTTTGTTTTTAACACTTTGTGCATCCGTGTGTGTTTTCCATATTGGAATTTATCTCAGACATACTTTGTCATTGGAGGTAAGCCTCTTGAATTTTTCTTATATGTTTTTCTGTTTTTCAATATATGAAACTCACGATTGATGAACCTTTAGTGACAACAAGTGGAATAAGGGCTTCTGGGTGTGTGTGTGTGTGTGTGTGTGTGTGTGTGTGTGATGTGGTATGGGGTGGCGGTGGTAAAAGGGAGCTGATGTCAAAGAGTTCAAGGAAAAAGAATGCTTTGAAACTGATGTGGTAGCAATTTTTGCAAATCTAGCTACGTGATGTGATTGAACTTTGGCAAAAAGCAAGAAAGAGAGAGAAAATGAAGGAGAAAGTTAAAAATAAGGGGAGAGAATGACTTATTGGGAAGGAGGGAGGAGAGAGGAGGGAGGGGAGAGGGGAGAGGGGAATCGGAGAGCAATCAGTGGGTGCCAGAGGGTGGAGGTAATATCAGAGCTGATTGTGATGATATATGTACAACTATATATTTAGAAGTGGTTTAACTATGGAAGGGTATGATATGTGAATATTATATAAATAAACCTACTAAAAAAAGAAAGAAACCAAACTTGATTTATGGTTACCATAGGCGAAGGAGAAAGATTTTTTGCTTAGGGGGCAATGAATTCATGTCAATGATGGTGGAACAATATGGAGAGGAATAACAATAATGGTTGTACAACACAAAGAGTATAATCAATGGCACTGAATTATACATGTATAAGTTGTTGAATTGTTGAATGTTTTGTTGTGTATACTTTTGCCAAAATTGAAAAGAAAAATCACGTGAATAACAATGAGTATGAGGAAAAAGGGAATAATCTAAAAGTGATTCTAGTAAAGTTTTACAACTTTTCTTGATACGGTTGAACTACTGAATTGCATGATATGTGGATAAAGTGTCCCCTCCCCCAAAAAAACTTCTAAAAAAATAAAGCTTAAACAGGATAAATTAAAAAGCAATGGTAAATTGGCTGGGTGAGGGAAACCATTTGCATGAGGCCACAAGGTTGTTTAAAGAGCCTTAGAAACAAGGAAAGTAATAGGATGAGGATTCATTAGCAATTAAATGGTTTTCCAGCAGTAGTTATGGGCCTCTGTCCACCTGAATATAGTTGTCAAGGTGTGATTCATAATCAGGGGACCCTGAGACATAATCACTAGAATCCCAACTCTGGATGACATCCATTTGTAAACCATATAGAGTGGCTGGGTGCTTTGAACTGCTGACCATGTAGTTAGCAGCCTAAGGCATAAACCAGGACACCATTAGAGATCCTTAATGGCCACTATAGATGTGCATTACTCAGAGCTCTTTCAGGAGAGTCTGTTATGAAGATCATAATTGAGAGCCTCTGCGGATATATGAGTAGGTAACCCCCAAACTGCAAAAAAGCTCAGCAAGGCATTTTCCCTGCTAAGCAAACACTGAGCAACTTGCCGAGTCAGGGCACTCAATGGCGTCTCCTGGGAAGGTTCTATCTGGTCACAATGACTTTTTATTTTCGTGAAAGCAGTTTCACTTAAACTCATTTTTTGTGTGTGATGGCCGATTTAAGAGAACAGCATGCAGCTGTGAAATTTTGTTTCCTGCTCGTGAAAAGTGCTGCAGAAACTGTTGTGCTGTTGAACACAGCTTCCAACGAGAGCACTATGGGAAAAACTCAAGTGTACATGGGGTTTCTTGTTTCAAAAACAGGTGAAAGGTTGATTGATGACAAACCTCGTTCAGGAACAGATAAAAATGTTGACTCGTAGTACATTTGGAGCTGGTTCCACCAGGTCAGACTGTTAATCAAGCCTTCTATTAAAAGGTTCTGAAAAGGTTGTGTAACTGTGCAACAAAAAAGGGCCCGATTTGTGACAGAGAGGGGACTGGTTTTGACACCACGATAATGCACCTGCTCAGGCAGCCATCTCAGTGCTCCCGGTTTTGGTAAAAAACAAAAACAAAAACAGCGTGCCTCTCTTGCCCCACACACCTGACTCACCTGAGCTCACTCCAAGTGACTTTTTCCCCCATGACTACAGAGGGAAATGAAAGGACTGTGATTTGACAGGTTTGGGGGGAAAGTCCTGGATTTTTTTTTTTTTTTGGTATCTGCTTATACTTCTGTGTTCATACAGAGACCACAATTCAGTGGATTGCCCTCAGCAAAAGACTGAGCACAGTGATTGACACTACTGCCAGCAAAGTTCTTACCAGAACAGACCAGTCCAGCAGGGAGCCTTAGCTTGAATACTACCTATGCATTTGGTGAGATGTCTTCAAAATTGCATTGTTTTCAGAAGCCCTTTCTATTCAATATATCCTTCTCTTTCACACCTATTGAACTAGCCAACAATCTGATCCCCTCACCCCACCAATTTTACCTCATTAGTTTTAGTATCCTTTGTAGGCGGTCCTTCCAATAAATCTCTTACACATATTGTCCCATTTTGTCTCCTGTTTCTTAGAAAACCTTAACTGACACAGGAAAATGGGAATGATTACTCAGGGTCCTGAAACACTTTATGGGGTGAGAGAAATGTCCTTTTTCTTGAATGAACTTTAACACTGTACGGTAGTCAAAAACGTAAAATCTCTATACCTAAAATGAAGTTTTCTAAAAACTTCCATAAACCAGATGTGGAGGAGACCTGTGGCTCAATGATTAACAACCTGCTAATGAAAAGTTAATGGTTTAAAGTCAACAGCTGCTCTGCAGGAGAAACAAGCTTGATTCTGATTCCATAAAGAATACAGCATTAGAAACCCTACAAGCCACTTCTACTCATCGGATCACTAGGAGTTAGAATTGACTCAAGAGCAAAGAGTAAACCTGTTTAAACTTTTGCATACATGTATGAAGCAGATTTATCTGCCTTAGTTTCATTATGTGGACACATGTGTAAGAGGGCTCAGGGAATTTAGGAGCACACTAAGATCTTCAAAATGTGTCCATCAAATGACCTACATTGTTGAAGGATGGAGATTTATTGCTTTCAACCAGTAGCCTCTGAATTCTAAAATAAAGAAGTACATACAGACAGCTTTACACATGGCAGTGAGCCTAAGGAGTTAATAGTTGCCTTTCCCATTCTGCCATTTGATCTATATTGATCTTAAGGTCATGGTCACCTACATGGCCTGCATGCATACTAGGCCAGTGTTTTTTTATTGTGGCATTGATCATACCCTCTGAATTTCTTATTTGGATTATAAATTCCATTTCATCTTAGTTGAAATAGCATAAAATATTACTTTCCTCATATTCTACCTAGAGTTCCTGGTTATGAAAAAGGTGAACATACATGGCCACTAACCGAAAGTTTGGAAGTCCAATTACACCTAGTAGAGGCTAAGAAAAGGTCTGGCAATCTACTTCCAAGAAAGAAAAAGAGAAAGGCAGACAGACATAGAAAGGAGGTGGGGAGGGAAGGAAGGAGGGAGGGACTAGCTATTCAAGAACCAGTGAGCTATGGCTCTACTTTGTCACACACAGGATTGCCATGAATCAGAGTACTTGAAGGCAACTGGAGACACTTACCTGAGGAATTAATGATATTAACAGTTACATTAGCACCTGGAGATTTTTAATAACAGGAGATTAACTGGATGAGCAATGAAGACTCAGCTGTAATCAAGTCACCCAATATGTGTGAAAATAACAGGTTTATCTAAAATGATTGGCATGGACAGAGGGCTATACAGCATAGGTACTAATAGAAGATGCCGATTAAGGGGTAAAACTATCTGCATTCAAATTTGGGGTCTGGATTTCAACATTCTTTCATTTGCATTTACCCACACTGATTACCAATCTTCTGTAGTTTGTTTTACGGTAGTGGCTTGCATGTTGCTGCAATAATGAATGCTCTGCTACTTGTGTTTTTAATATTAGCAGGGTCCATTATGATGGATAGAAGCTCACAGATTAAGACAGAGAAAAACACAGTAGAATTCTTCTGAAGAAATTGTCCACTGAAAATCTTCTGAATGGCCGTGGATTGCTGTGTGGTATAATGCCAGAAAGTCAGCTCCTCAGATTGGAAAGCACTCAGACTCCGAGGAAGGAAGCGTGGCCTGCTCACTGCAGAGTCCGGCTGACTGACATGACGGAGTCAAGCTCTCAAGATCCATATTTACGTCCGTTCCAAAGAAAGGGGATCCCACAACATGTGGAAACTATTGAACTCTATTTACTTGCATACACAAGTAAAATTTCATAGATAACCATTCACTAATGGTTTCAGCAGTGCATCTGTAGGGAATTAAAAGAAATTCAAGCCAGATTCAGAAAAGGCCATGGGGCAAGAGATACCCTGTTTTCCTGAAAGTAAGACATCCCCCCAAAATAAGACCTACTTACAGTTTTACTGAAATATAAGGCATTCCCCTGAAAATAAGACCTCCCCCAAAATAAGCCTCCCCCCCAAGCTACCATAACTCTGGGCTCTAGAACATTGCGGTGGACGCTGCATGCAGCTCACTGTTGGCCGCAGCGCAGCTGGAGCAGACAGGAAGTGCAAGGTCTCTTTTAATAAACCAATAAACAAAAATCTGTACCATATTCTTCTTCATGGAAAAATAAGACCTAGTGCATCTTTGGGTGCAAAAATTAATATAAGACACTGTCTTATTTTTGGGGAAACAGGGTATTATTGTTGATGTCAGTTGGATCTCAGGTGAAAGTAGAAACTAACAGAAAAATGTGTAGTTTCATTTTATTGACTATGCAAAGGCATTAGACTGTGTGAATCATAAAATCTATGGATAACACTGCAACAAATGGGAATTCTAGAACATTTCATTTTGCTAATACAGCATAGACAAACAGGCAAGCCTTCAAAGACAAAAAGGGGCTATTGCCTGGTTTCATCTGCTGTACAAGACGTTGAAAATGTTGAAAAGCAAGGATGGTGCCTTGAGGATTTGGGCAGCTCTGCCCCAAGTCATGGCATTTTCACTCACCTCATGTGCATGTGGACACTCGTGTTTGCGTAAGGAAGCCTGAAGAAGAATCGCTGCATTCGAGTTACGCTGCTGGTGAGGAACACGGAAAGACACCACAGGCTGGCAAAGGACCAAGCAAATCTGTCTTGGAAGGACTACAACCAGAGTGCTTCTTCGTGGCAAGGATGGCGGCACTTGGTCTCACATACTTGAGCATGTTGAGAGACCAGTCCCTGGAGAGGGGCATCGTGCTCGGTGAAGTAGCAGGGCAGTGAAAAAAGGACAACCATTGACAAGATGATTTACACTGACAAGATGATTTACACAGTGGCTGCATCTATGCGCTCAAACATATGAACAAGTGTGAAGATGACATGGGATTGGACACTACTTTGGTCCGTTGTGTATGGGGTTTCTATGAGGCAGAGCTAACTCAACAACATCTAAGAACAGAAATAACGTCTAACAACAGACCATCGACAACATCTAACAACAGAAATGACAGCATGGTTTCAAATCAGGCAAGGTCTGCGTTTTATCCTTTCGTCAAACCTACTAAATCTGTCTACTGAACAAAGAATCTGAGAAGATGGATTGTATGAACAAGAATCAGGATCGGATGAATACTAGTCAACAACCTGTTCTGTGCAGATGACGCAATATTGCTGGCTGCAATACAGAGAATGTGAAGCCCTTTGGGATGTAAAACTAAGATTACAGGCTTTAGTGTGGTTTAAACCTCAACATAAAGAAAGTTAAAATCCTCACAGCTGGACCAATAAACACCATCACAATAAATGGAGAAAAGATTGAAGTTGTCAGGGAAGTCATTTTACCTGGATCCAAAGTCACTGCCCAAACACCCAGGGAAGCAGGGAGTGGGAAAGCAAACTACATATTGTACTGGGCAAACCTCTGCAAGAAATAAATCTCTTTAACGTGTTAAAAAGACAACACTGTCACTTTGAAGACTAGGGTGTGACTGAACCACAATACCCACAAAAATAAAAACCAAATCTCAAGCCAACGAGTCAATTCCAAGGATGCAGATCGATACAGGAGCAGATGGCCTCATCTTTCTCGTACAGAGTGGCCTCTGTGGTTGAACCTCCAACTTTCTGATTAGCAGTCCAGTCCTTACCCAACAGGGACATCTTGACCATGGTATTTCTAACTGCCTCATATGCACGTGAAAGATGGACAATGAATAAGGAAGACCCCAAAATATTTGATGCCTTTGAAGTATGGTGTTACAGAGCATATGCCTGCCTAAGGAGAAAAACACACCTGTCTGAAGGATCGTCATAACATTCCTTGGAAGTGACAACTTTGTCTCACTTACTTTAGACATATTCTCAGAAGCACTAGCCCCTAGAAAAAAGACATTGTATTTTGTGTCGTAAAGCGCCGTCGAACGAAAGGAAGATCCTCAATGAGTTGGACTGATACAGTAGTTCCCAAAATGGTTTCAAATAGAAATGAATTTTAAGAATGGTGCAGGAATGCGACGTGTTTTGTGCTGTTGGAGATGGTGCCACTATGAGTCAAAACCAATTTCTGGCATAGAACAACAATAACCCTTCACTGCATGGACTGGGGCTTAAATAAGACAGTAGAAAGAAGGGTGGCCGCAAAATAAAGGAGTCCTGGGTCTTCCATCAAAACTATGGTCTGAAAGGTTGATGGTTCTAATCCATATACAAGTTCCTCAGAAAAGCACCTGGTGATCAAAGCCCAGAAGGTGACAGACAAGAAAACCCTCGTTTTTAGAAGAGTTTGACGAAATAAAATACTTGAGATGGAATCAACCGAGCAGCAACTGATTTGTGTGTGTGTTTCTTTGACATAACAAAAGCTCATTGAATAATTTTTGCCAGTTTGTAGTCAAGTGGATTAGATTTATAAAGTCATTCTGCAGTAAAATTGATTAGATTTATAAAGTAGCCTTACTACCTTAGAAAAAATTTATTCTGGTCTAACTTAATAAGGGTAATGCAAATTCGTCATTCTACATTGCAAAAGAATGAAGTATTCTATAAAGAAAGAACCTGCGAATATTTTTCTCAATTTTGAATAATTTGAACTTTTAGTCTCTTGCTGAAGTTAATCACACTTGATCTCTTGAGTAAGGATGTTTTTTAATATGAAACAATATTCCACATAAATTTAACAAACTATATTGTAATTGTAATTGATTTATATCAAAAGATAAAATGAGTTAATTGGGGCATGCTATTAGAATCACCAGCAAGGGAATATATTTGATACAACTAGAAATGATGTAAGCTTATTCTGAAGTCTGAAAGTAAATTTTTAATAATATAATTACTTACCTAAGAAACTATCAAAAAAAAAGAAACTATGTTTAAAATGATTTTTTTCAAATGTATATGTCTAGAAATATAAAATGATTGTTGGTGTACTAAAAATAGTATAGCTTTTTGATCAAGGACAGCCCTATATTCATTGCACATAGGGCATTCTATCCTGATTTAAAGCATTAGCATCTCTGGGTATATAAGAGATTTACACTTAGGCTTGACTGAGAGGCAAGATTAATAAGCTCTTGCACAGTGGTTCTCAACCTGTGGGTCATGACCCCTTTGGAGGTCAAATGACCCTTTCATAGGGGTCGCCTAAGACCATCTGAAAACACATATTTCCAATGGTCTTAGGAACCGAGACTCCACTCCTCTATCGTCTCCACATGCAGATACACCCACATACAAGAACTGTTAGCCATGCTACGCCATGCTTCAAGACAAAAGTTCATTTATTTGTCATTAGAAATAAATATTTCACAATATGTAACTCCATATTGTTTTTGTGATTAATCACTATGCTTTAATGATGTTCAATTTGTAAAAATGAAAATACACCCTGCATATCAGATATTTACATTACGCTTCATAACAGCAGCAAAATGAAAATGATTTTATGGTTGGGGGTCACCACAACATGAGGAACTGTATGAAAGGGTTGTGGCACTAGGAAGGTTGAGAACCGCTGCTCTAGCAGGAACCAGAGGCAAAGTTATCTTGGCTCTGCGTGCACCCTTCGCCATTCTTGGCTGTAATAGGACAACAGCAGTATGTAGGGCATGTCTGGATCGGTTATTTCTTGAGTCGTTTGTGTTCTCACTCCTCATATGTCCCTATTGCTTACTACAATCTCTTTTCACACCAAAAATACCACTCGATGCAGAGAATGACAAATCCGATAACTCAGGCATTTAGGAAAGGGAACAACAATGGACTTTAACAGAGCCAAAAAATTCTGCCACAGCAACTTGGTCTATACCAGGTTTGCCTTCTCCCTTGCCTCTATCCCCACAAGCACATTTAAAGAGTCTGAGATGAATAAGGGGGTTTTGTTAGCAATATTATTTTTGAAAAACAGTAATACAGAATTAGTTGGAGTTATTGATTACAAAAATATGATAATGTAGATGAACAATAATGAGTTGAACAAAAATATAGGTCTAGTTAAACAATTAGGATCAGAACAATGTGCACAAAGAGTTCAGCACATGGAAAAAGGAAAAGTTAAAGAAAATGAGGATGGCATAAAGGCATCACACAAAGAGATGACATGGAGAAAGTATTAGAGGAACAGTTAACGCGGTTTAACTAGAAACACAGACATTCATCAGAAGTGTTCCTACAGTTAGACGAGAGTGAAATGTAATCAATTTATGTTGCAAAATGCCTTTACAAGATATGAATAAGACATAGAAAACAGTTCAAATAGAATGAGTCAATATTGTTTTGGTCTGCACACAAAGTTTCACCACACATTTGAGAAACGTAGTATGTATGAATGTATGGTAATTAGTAAAATGAATATATACATTCACGGATTACAAAATGTTTGAAAGCAACTCTACTGATGTTGCTCGGTTGCAGTGGAAACCCTCATGTCATCAATGAAGTTTCTATGGCAGTAGTAGAAAGTAAATTAAGATTCTATTTCCATTGGATAATGCTTTTCCTTTCTAGTGTGCTCAGTAGCTTAGTATATATCCTAGCTAGCCCCCGTTTCCTATTCCCCAGTCTCAGATTTGACATTTAGCAGGGAAACTTTCTCTTGCCTTACTGAGATGTTCCCACTACGTTGCTTTCCTTACCTGATGGATCTCTTCTTTCTCATCGAGACCTCCATGTCAGTGTTCAGAAAACTCACGTTACGATTTGCTGTTTGCGTAATGAAATCGCACGAGTGGCTCGACAAGCTCTCAGCTGCGCTCCTCAGCCGCATCAGTGGCCCATGTGTCACTCCTTGCAGCTTCTCGTCATTGACCCTCTTGAGTCTTCTCAGTGAAAGTCTGAAAGGAATGCTTTTGGGTGGCCATAAGTGTGTTACTTTTACCTGCTTTAAAGGCTACTCTCTGGTGGACATCTTGCCCCTTTGCCTTAAGCTAGATACCAGTTTGTTGTCCACTTTGGTTTGTTTCAACTCTATTTTCGGGCCTCTCATACAGTAAATCATATGTGTAGATAATGTTCCCTTGGCATATTGTAAGAACTAAACCCTTTGCATAACCCAAAGTGCTTATGGAAAGGCACAGTGCCCTAACCCACCCACAGGGAGGGTATTGTTTATATCTCCACAGGGAAAGAGGGACCAGACTTCAACCCAGTAATCCAAGATGTGAATGCAACATGCCGGCGTGGAGTAGGGAACCAGTGGAGAGGTCTGAGGGGAGGGTCCCAATCCCAACTACGTGGACAACTGCCCCTCCCCCCAGAAGAATTTATTTCAGAGGACAGCACTGAAGCTATGGCTCAGGGAGAGGGACATGTCTGATCAGAGCACACGGGAGCAAATGAAGGGGGAGGAAGAGAGAGTGGAGCACATCCTGGCCCACTAAGCCTTGAGGACTATTTTCCCACTCAGAGCAGCCAATTCACAGAGAAGACCATATGGCTGGCCACACTAGGAGACACGACATCCCTCACTAACCCATAGCCCTACAGGGGACAACACTGGAGACACAGTGTGGGAATTACGCCCGATCTGATCCCACCCCACTGAGGCAAAACACTAAGGGTGTGCAACAGAACAGCAAGGGGAACAGAGCAACGAAGTCCCCAGGGAATACCAAAAATAGACTTTGGGACCAGCGCTTGGCACCCCATCAGACTTGACCAGAAAACACTTCTAAAGGTCAACAGTCTGAACTAACTACAAGCTTTTCTTTTTTGTTGTTGTTGTGTTATGGTTTTTGGGGGCTTTTTTGTCATTGACTTTTTGTTGTTGTTGTTTTGTTGCTTGGTTTTGCTCTGTCTTGTTTTTGTGCATGTTATTATCTCTGCAGGTCTGCCTAAATAAGATAGGTTGGATGAACAATCTGGAGGAGAAAACAACAGGACCGACAGTTGGGGGGGGAGCATGGAAGAGGGGGAGGTGGGGGGAAAGGAAGTGGTGTCAATAAACCCAGGGACAAGGGAACAACAAGTGATCCAAATCGGTGGTGAGGAGGGTGTAGGAGGCCTGGTAGGGCGTGATCAAGGGTAATGTAACCAAGAGGAATTACTGTAACCCAAATGAAGGCTGAGCATGATAGTGGAACAAGAGCAAAGTAAAAGGAAATAGAGGAAAGAGCTAGGAGGTAAAGGGCAATTATAGAGGTCTAAATAAAGGCATGCACATATGTAAATATATTTATATATGAGTATGGGGAAATAGATCTATATGCATATATTTATAGGTTTAGTATTAAGGTAGCAGATGGGCATTGGGCCTCCACCCAAGTACTCCCTCAATGCAAGAACACTTTGTTCTATTAAACTGGCATCCCATGATGCTCACCTTCCCAACACAATCACTGAAGATGAGGTGGGTGCATAAGCAAATGTGGTGAAGAAAGCTGATGGTGCCCGGCTACCAAAATATACAGTGTCTAGGATCTTAAAGGCTTGAAGGTAAACAAGCAATCATCTAGCTCAGAAGCAACAAAGCCCACATGAAAGAATCACACCAGCCTGTGTGATCACGAGGTGTTGAAGGGATGAGGTATCAGGCATCAAAGAACAAAACATCACATCATTGTGAATGAGGGGGAGTGCGGAGTGGGGTCCACTGTGGGCAACTGGACATCCCCTTACGGAAGAGTCACGGGGAGGAGACGAGTCAGTCAGGGTACAGTGTAGCAACAATGAAACATACAACTTTCCTCTAGTTCCTAAATGCTTCCTCCCCACCCACTATCATGATCCCAATTCTACCTTGCAAATCTGGCTAGACCAGAGGATGTACATTGGTACAGATAGGAACTGGAAACACAGGGAATCCAGGATGGATGATCCCTTTGGGACCAGTGCTGAGAGTGGCGATAACGTTAGGGAGGGATGGTGGAGTAGAGAGGGAGAACCGATTATAGGGATCTACATATAGCCTCCTCCCTGGGGGACGGACAGCAGAGAGGTGGGTGGGGGAAGACGTGGGACAGTGTAAGATATGACAAAATAATAATTTGTAAATTATCAAAGGTTCATGGGGGGTGGCGGGGAGGGAGGGAGGAAAATGAGGAACTGATGTCAGGGATGCACGTGGAGAGTGACTGTTTGGAGAATTATGGGGGTAACGAATGTACAAGTGTGCTTTATACAATTGATGTATATGTGGATTATGATAAGAGTTGTGTGAGCATCCCAAATATGATTAAAAATAATTTAAAAAGGCACAGTGCCCAGCATAGGATCTTTTGAGGCTCAACTAAACAGATTACATGGTTTCTATCGGTGGCACCTCACTCAGTGAAGGATGTAAACAGGAAACGACAGCACATCAGTATCAGTATCCGCATCATAGTGGAATCAGGCATTTTTATTCAATAATGATAGTGCTCAAAGAAGTCCACACACTGTTCATTAGCTATTGTCTTTGATCTTTTAAGTGAGAGGTCAAATGTGAAGGAATGAGACTCATCCTTGGTAAGTTTTGAAGCTCTCCTAGCCTAGAAAGTCCATGATCCCACTGGAAAACAATACCCCCTGAGATGGTTCTTAATTAGGTTCTAAACTGTGGCTTGTGAGCTAGATGTGGCTCTTCCTTTATGTGCATGTGGTTCTGAAGTAAAATGGAAAAAATTGGAAGTATACTACTGAGATAATATGAATTACTTTGTAACAATATATTAATTGTTCTCAAATAATTTTTAAACACATGTGAGGAACAAGATTGGCTTTTCCATCTCAAAAGTTTGCCAAATTCTGTTAGAATATCTTCAAGGATTATGTGCTGTTGTGAAGAGTCACAGCTATGGCTTTGACCTGGCTCATTCATAGTTTTCAGTCGGGATGCAAACCGTCAGTCTGGTGTTACTTTAAACATAAGCCATGCTTCCTCGTAACCCAATTGAGATCCTTTAATCAAATATCCTAGCAGAATAGAGCTAGAAAATGAATTCCAGGCCACACATGTAGAGGAAAAGAACTATTTTTTTAACCCTTTAGACACAGAAAGGAACTAATGTCCATTATAAATGGGTGTTTTCATACATCGTTTTATCTAATGCCTATAATAAATCTAAAGTATATCTTCATTTAATTTTACAGATGAGGAAAGTGAAGTTCAATAATCCCCAGCTTAAAGTGAATACATTTTAAAGCTAACTTTAAGTACACATGTGTATGGTTTCAAAGCCTATGCCCTTTTCCCATCCCATGAAAATTTAGTGTTTTAAAGAGGGCAAGCAGTCACTATTTATTAGTGTTAAGAATCTTAACCTGTGACAACTGTATTGCTTCCCCTGGATTATTTTGAGGAAGATCTTTTGTCCTTCAAATTGCTGAAGGGTTTGTCCTGGATTAGTTATCTCTGAGGTCAGAGTCATGTAAATAGGAGGTAATTTTCAAAGTGGCATCTTAGAAAATAAGTAACAAAACCAAAACCTTCCATCAGTTTCTACCTGACAAATAAATGGCTCCTAGCTCAAGGTCCATGCACAAAGAATTCCATTTGATGCTCTCAAAGGTCCCCTTTCATCTGTAACGCCGTCCACGAAGAAAGTGCCATCCTCTTTCTGCTGCTCAGGAGCACGCCACGGAGCCTCTTTCTGCGGGTGCCCACAGGCCCTTTCCGCAACCCTGGCAAACTCACGTGGGTCATTATGGAGCAACGATGAAAGTGGCAGGGATTCCAACTTTCTCCTATATTTTTTTTCAGTAAAGAGTTCGGACCCGAAATCTCTGGGTTGAGCGATCAGGCTGTGGCGTGAACAGAACCTTCGCACAGGATGATTTCCACACTATGTGGGTGGGTGTACTGTGTCCCTGACAAGGAGGGCGCACACTCCAATGTGCGAATTCAACCCTTGGTAAAGCGGAGAACTGCTCTCCCACACATGACCAACATCTCAGAGGGGATATGGTAAGCATGTCTAGTCTTCATTTGGGAAGTTTATTACTTTTACTTTATCAGCGGCTTATATGTATATCTAAGAAAAGCAGTTTTACATGCAGAGCATCACACAAGTGTGGCAGAAAGAAATTACTTTTTCAATTTTTCTAAAGTGATAGCCCTAAAGAAATGGCTAGGCTTGTACGGCCTCATCTTCATCCTCTATAAGAGAAGTCGTGCATCTGGTTATTTTAAATTGGTTGCAAAATACAATTATACATTAAGAAAAACCTTATAACCAGCTCTGTAAATGCACTAGAGCAGTAAATACTATTGTGATTTAAACATTAATTCAAAGGGTAATATTTCACTCTCTTAAATCTCAAGGAGATTCATCTTTAGGACACATGTCTCCAGTATTTCCCTTTACATCTTCATTCTAAAGTTGTATTCTGGATGTCAATTAATTTTTTTAAAGCCATTCTTAATCTATAATTTTACAGTCTTACAAATTGGTTAAAATGGCAAAAAGAATCATATTTGACTCACTTCCTTCAATAGAAAAGTATTGGTAGTAAACATAGCATTTAAAAATACTTTCTCAATATAAATTTCAGTGGCATGGATAGTAAAAGTTTTGTGGCATGCCAGGTTTCAAGAATTCTCTATGTGGAATAGTCACTTGTTTACACATAGAAAGAAATCCCCCAAACCGTGGTTACGCAGTCATCTATATTTTCTTACATTGTTATTTTAGTTTAACACTTATTAACTGTGCAACCAGCTTAAAAAGGGAAGAACTTTTCGTACACTGTGGCTGATAACTTTCCACCACACGAGTCCCAAAGTGGAAGCAGCAACATTGGCTAGTTCAGACATTTCAATATTTATCGAGTATAGGTCTAGGTCTTGATTGATCTTCATTGACAAACAGCTGTCAGTGAAAAGGATGGCAAAGATTATTGGATATGTAAATAACTGACTCGATTTCTGACATTATGGCAAGCTCAGAGTTCACACTGTGGAAATTCTATCCACATGCATTTAGTTCCACCTGTGTGGTGAGGTCTATGTTCCCAGACACGCAGTGATGCAGAAAGGACCCTGGTGCATATGATATGTATATTGTTCTCAAGATGTTCATTGTCTGGTAAGGAAGCGTAACATATAAGAGATCCTTATTACAATTCCCCCTCCTCCAAATCAAGCAGTACAAAACCTTAGAATTACTGTTTGAACTATGGTGACAGCACAAAGGATATGATCAAAATCAGTGTCTGACTCAATGGTTTCTGGCTGTTTTCATCTTGAAATAAAGAACATTGAACCCTCTGTTAGTAAATGTGTTGCACATTAGGTTTCCCCTTTTTTCTCTCTCTCTTTTATTAGTATCCCCCCAAAGCACAGCAGTTCAACATAGCAAAATTAGATGTGTGCTTTCCTAAGTGCCCTGCTGCTTCTCTTCTTAAGCTTAGAGACCCACTACAGCTGCGACGGACCCTGGCATTCCCAGGCTTTCATTCTATCTGGGAACCTTGAGTCACGCCTCTTGGGTGGCACAGGTTAGGGACTGGAATCTCTCAGGTGTATGCTCCATGACAATGTCAATTAGGTTCATATTGCAAACCCTTGTGTTAAGATGAGCAATTTTTTTCCTGTTGTTTTCCCTTGCCCAAGCCAGTTTCCAAATATCAGAAGACGTGATATTATAATAATAGAACACCTTGTTTAGGATGAAGATACAGTATTAAGACTGCACTTTTGCAAAATTGTCAGCATTTGATCGACGTTCATGTGCTCCGGGCTTGACAAGAGAAGACTTTAGTCCTGGATAGTCGCTAAATCCTTTGCTGGGTGCTGGAGACTGATTTAATCAGACAGAATCTATGCCCAAGGAGTCGTCCTTTGAAAGAGGGAGAGTTTTCTTGAGGACAGGTAACGCGAGGATGGAACCAGCTCTGGAAGAAACTGTCAGTGTTTAGCTGGGATGGAAAGGTACTCAATAGTATATTTTAAATGAGGAAATGTTTTCATCTGTACTTTCAAAGGCAACCTTTGTTATTAGGTACAGATTGAAGTCATTTTTTCTGCCCTCTCCTAAACTCTTATTATCTATATGTTGAAGAGAAAACGAGAAGCAAAATTTGGACAGGATTCTGGAGAACTGTAATGTATTCGACACACTCAAAATTGGATCATCCTTTTGGAATTGGATCATACTTTTTACATTGTATTGTTGAAATTTTCCTGAAGACTGGTTAAGCATGCATTTTGCTCACACTTAAGAATCAATTTCTGGAAGATATTATTATTGAGAGCGGGTATCTAATTTTAAAAAGTCATATAAACAAACTATATCTCTTCTCAATGTAGAATCTCTATTTTAGAAAATATTTGGTTCTTAAGAGTTTTATATGAAATGTTTTTAAACATTTCTAAAACTTCAGGGTATTTATTATTTCAAATGTGTTAAAGCTAGTAATGATAACTTTATACATACGAATGTTGGGTTTTAATGTAGTTCTGTTTTTCATTTCAGTAATACAGTGTAAAAAACATTAGCACATTTTTGTCAAGTTTCAGTTTACTGAAGCCATCTGCTATATGTCTGTTTTGATGTACGTATAACTTTCCCCAAGTTCACCATTTAATCGCTTGTCTAAATTTGATTTTTACAAATGATGATTAGAACATGACTGGATGAAGTTTAAGATGGACATTTTTCTGTTGGCCTTCCCAGCATTGGACAGTGAAAATGTTACCCTTCTCTTAATATGCGCTGAAAAAGACAACCTAGAAACTGCATTAAAAGGACAGGACTCGCAGGTCTCACCCCCCGGGAATGGGTATTTATGACGTGCAGTGCGGTAGCTGGCTCCTTTTCCATTTTGAGAAGCCAGGATGAATAAATGCCCAGAGCTGTTCAAAACTCTTGACCTGTTCTCCCATGCACATCCCCTGGAGCATCATCATCACCTTCATCAGGGGACATTTCCTCGGGCCGCAGCCGCGAGTCAGCGCCGCTCTCAGTCCTTTGCGGAGCCTACGGGAAGATCCACGGGTGGCTTTTCCCTGTTGGTTCTGCTCCCGAGTCTTTAGAGAAGGTTAAATTTAAAGAGCGTCTTCCTGTGATGATGGCTAATGATGGCCCCACAGCGTTTCCAAAGTCAGAGGCAGGTGTTTTGGGGGGTGGGAGTGGGGGGGTGGGAGGGGGTTGCATTGCTTACTGATCATTTTTTCTCCCTTGACTGCAATACAGTTTTAACACGATGTTTACAAAAGACTACATCAGCCATCACCCTGCTTTCAGATCACACACCTAGCAGAGGTGTCTTTCTATACCCAGCCAGGTCTTCCATCTCATTTTCGTTGTTTCTATGGTTGCTCTCTGGTGATTTCAGCATCGTGCCTACTCAGTTCTCCTGAATAAACAGTCAAAAGGGCTTTCTGAGAGTTTCAATTTGGTCAAAGCTTTGAATCTAGTTGCCTCAGTGGTGCTGAATAGGCATTTTTCACACCCCCTTCCCAAATCCCAAGTACACTTACTCATTAAAGATAATACAAAAGCATTTTGTGCTTACATCTTTTACGCCACAATAAAAATGGAATACAAATGAATCTATGAAATCTCTCATTGCATGGATTGGAGGACATTCTGCTGAATAAAATTAGTCAAATCCAAAATGATAAATATTGTATGAGACCACGATTATAAAAACAATCTGTAAAAAGTTTAAACACTAAAAGGCAACCCAAACAAAACACACTGCCATGAAGTTGATCCCGACTCACGGAGAGCCCACACGTGGGACAGGGTGGAACTGCTCATGTTGTGTTCCGATGTGACGTGGCGCTAAGATGCCTCTTATTTCTCCTTTACACACTAAAGGAAACGGTATTTGATGGCTCCCAGGACTGGAGAGGACAGTGGATGGAAAAGTTACTGGCTAGGTAAGTGTTAACTTGGGGGACTGGGAAGCCACTGTATGATAAGAGAGAATTTGGCAAATAAGATAAAATGATGGAGGCGAGGCAAGGCACTGAGTGAAGTGTGAGGCCTACAGGAAACAGGTGTGCACGCAATGTTATACACCCTGGAACACCAGGAGCGATCTACGAATAGATTCACCCAGGGAGCCTGGTGGTGCCGCCGTGCTGTGCAAGGCCTACCGTTTGAAACCCCCGGAGCTCCATGGAGAAATGAGGCTTCCTGGTTCCATAAAGTGTTCCTGTCTTAGAAGCCCCCGAGGCAGTCCTGCCCTGTCCTGCAGGGCCTCGTAGGGTCACTGTAAGTTGGGGTGGACCCCCTATGGCAGCGAGTTTGGGTTTTGAGTTTGTGAAGAGACGCGTGAATAGGCCCACAGCTCTGAAATGTGAGCGGGAGAGTGGTGGGAGCATGTTTACAAATATCTATTTGTTTGAGAGGATATTTGCACATGGGTATTTACCTTTGTAGACCACATAGCCATGAAAGTAGTGGAGCGTACAGGGGACAACGTGATGCAATTTCCTTAAGCAAACACCTGGAGGGAATCAGTGGTGGTGCCTGGAGGATCAGGAGGGTTGTGACAGGAGACACCAAGATCAATTTTTATCACACAGGCCATAAAGACAATACTGTACATCTTACTTTGGTGAATGCCATCTGGGGTCTTGAAAGCTCCTGAACGTCCCTCCAAGGTGCAACTACTGATCTCTCCCTGTCCTGAGAAAAAGCGTGATGAAAATAGAAGACACGTGGAAACAATTAGTCCAGTGGATGAACGGATCCTATGAACCTTAGTCTCCATGACCCTGATATCAAAACAACTGAGGATGGTGCCCAGTTACCTCTACCAACTGCTCTGAAAGGGAACACGCCGGAAGCTCTGGAGAGAGGGGGAGAAAAATGTCAACTAAAACCCACAGTCGTAAAGTAGACCAAGCTTACTGGTCTGGTAGTGACTGGGTGAATTCCTTAGAGTATGAGGCTGGGTGATTCTGCTCTGGAAATGAACTCATCCCCAAGGCTCAATGTCCAGTCAAATGAGAAACTGGTCCATAAGTGGTATGACAACACCAGGGGGTTATCACAAGGGCAACTGAGACTAGTCAACCACTGGAGATCGCAGGGCAGCAGTTACTCAAGGACAAAGTTCAGAAGAGTTAAGAAAGAAGGAGGAAGAGAAACAAGAAACAGAGTGTGAAGTGAGTGATGTCGCATTGTCGCAATGAACGAGATGAAACAAAAGGAGTATAAGATGTGGAATGTACAACTGATGATCGGCTCGGTAAACCTTCATCCAACTCACAAGAAAGTTTTAAAAATTCCTACATCATAGTTCCTCAAACTACTGTCTTAAAATAAAGCGACTTTAAGTCACACATACTGAAATTGGAATTCATGTGGTCCCCCACGGCAGGCAGCAGTAGATGGACATATGTTTAGCATGCCAAACAAAGGGATAGTGAGGTGTTCATGCATGGATTCAACAAACAGTAACTGAACATTGACTTTGTGCCCGGATGTCTTCTCATTTCCAGGGACGAGGGGAACGGATATGATACTCTCTCAAAAAATGTACAGTGACTGCAGAGACAAAGGACAAAAAAGAAACAGACAATCGTGACCCTGGTTTATGATTCAGGGAGATCAGCAGTGGATGCCAGGGAAGACTTTGGGATATGTCCCTGTGCCAATCGATGAGAAATCCCTGGAGGTTCTCGGGAGGAAGTCAGGTCTAGGTCACATTTTTTTTTTTTTACATTTTATTAGGGGCTCATACAACTGTTATCCCAATCCATACACACATCAATTGTGTAAAGCGCATTTGTACATCATTCTCAAAACATTTTCTCTCCACTTAAACCCCCGACATTAGGTCCTCATTTTTCCCCTCCCTCCCCGCTCCCCCCTCCCTCATGAGCCCTTGATAGTTTATAAATGGGTATTTTGTCATATCTTGCCCTGTCCGACGTCTCTCTTCATCCACTTTTCGGTTGTCTGTCCCCCAGGGAGGAGGTCACACACAGTTCCATGTAATCGGTTCCCTCTTTCCTACCCATTCTTCCTTTACCCTCCCAGTATCGCCACTCACACCACTGGTCCTATAGGGCTCATCCGTCCTGGATTCCCTGTATTTTCAGTTCCTATCTGTACCAGTGTACATCTTCTGGTCTAGCCAGACTTGCTAGATCGAATTCGAGTCATGGTAGTGGGAGCGGGGAGGAAACATTTAGGAACTAGAGGAAAGTTGTATTTCTCATCGTTGTTACATCGCACCCTGACTGGCTCCTCTCCTCCCCGAGACCTCTCTGCAAGGGGATCTCCAGTGGCCTACTAAGTCACATTTTAAAGAATCACAGAATGAGAAGTGAGGTAGCAGGAAGCTAGCATCAACAGAGCAAAGACCATGAGGCAGATGAAAGGCTAGAGAACAATGGTCCATTTCCAGAAAAGTCCAAGTACTTCTCCTGAGGCTGTCCAATAAGTGCAGCTTCGAGAACCATCAAAGGGCAGAAGAAGCAATGCGAAATGGTCCTCCTTAGAAGGTCCAAAGACCTCCTAATTCAAGATTGGCCTGTTAAATATGTCTTTTGTAGGGTCTATTTCTTGCCCTTCTTTTTTCTGGGCGACATCCTGCACAGGTTACATGATTGTCCCCATCTGTCAAGTCACACGTCTCCCAGCGAGTGGTGACGCTTGCCCCTCTCCCTCCGCTCAGTACTTGCATGCTTTTCCATTGTGGCTTGGATTTCTTTTCAGAACATTTTTTAACTGAACTTGCTACACTGTGTTCTCAAACCAGCAATTCCTTGTTCCTCTTCAAAGAGGAAAATACCTTTCCCACGGAGGCCTTCAAGGTCAGAGCTGCTACTCTCTTGGGTAGGATTTTCACGTTTCCTCTCAAGCAGCACATCTGGGCAGTGAACCGGGAGGAACGATCTTCACTCCACTCCACTCCCTTCCCTCAGAAGTGAAGCCAGCTTCCATGAGCCTGTGGATCTCAACCCTGCTGCTTCAGCCTGAGCCTCCGGCGGGCCATCAGAACAGCGGTTCTCAACCTGTGGGTCGCGACCCCTTTGGGTGTCAAACAACCCTTTCACCGATTCATAACAGTAACGAAATGACAGTGATGAAGTAGCGATGCAAATAATGTTATAATTGGGGGGGGGTCACCCCAACCTGAGGAGCTGTATTACAGGGTGGCCGCATTAGCAAGGTTGAGAGCCACTGCCTTAGAACCTTCCCCGGAGGGTCAGAGACAGGTGCATGTGCACCACACAACCCAAGTGCTCTGAGCCATCTCATCAATTCGAGCTTACGGAGAAGAACACACCTTCCCTTGCCCAAATGAGGAGGAACAGAAAGGTCACAACACTTCAGGGGACTTCCTTCAAAGAAATCCTTTCTTTCCCATATCTCAAGCATGGTGTAATCTTAATGTGAATGCTGAATGTAGCAAACGTGGTTCTGCAAATCTCCTCATTTTGTTTTTTGAGTTTTAGTCAGCGGTTTCTTCTCTTTTCTAAAAATCATTTTATTGGGGGCTCATACAATGCTTATCACAATCCATACATCCATCCGTTGTGTCAAGCACATTTGTACATTTGTTGCCATCATCATTCTCAAAACATTTGCTTTCTACTTGAGCCCTTAATATCAGCTCCTCATTTTTCCCCTCTCCCCCGCCCCCCTTCCCTCATGAACCCTTGATAATTTATGAATTATTATTATTTTGTCATGTCTTACACTGTCCACAATCTCCTTCTAAGGCCTCACTTCTTTCATTAAAATATCAAAATCTTTCCTCTGAATTTTCTCCCTGTGATCATTGAAACCTCTGTGAAATCTAGAGTATTGTTTTATTATCTACTCTCATGTGTGAAAGGCCTTGAGCTCTGTCCTGGCTAGGGATGGGTCCTTGTAATTGCTCAGTGACTCCTAAAATGGCCACAAGGATATTCACCCTGACTTCCAGCAAGTCCTCGACACCTCACAGTAACCACCTCTGAGAAAAACAGTGTCTCATTGTCGCCTTCCACGAAGGCTGCCTGTGAAAAGAGAGACTGCTGTTAGAATCCAGTTGGACTGGGGTAAGGTAGGGAGGTTAACCATAGCTTGAACCTTGCGCAAGGACACATTTCTCCCCTATCTTTATGCCTTTGTGCTTGCGTGAAATAGACCCCTGACCCACAGCTCCCCTATTTTACTTACATATTTATCAATTAATATGTAATATTACATATTCATTACATACGTATTTACATATTTTACTTACTGGACGAGGTTGGGAAGACCAAGTGAGGGAGGGGAAGCATTCTCTGGACCCTTAGAACCTCACCTGTTCCTGACACAGTTGCCTTGGCTGGTGCTCTGTGTCTCATCTTTAAAATCACATCTCTTCTCTTTCAGGGACCGTGGATTACGGCTGTCTAGAGCCCAAGCACTGCCCACCAGGGAAAGACAGGGCTAAGGTACAGCTGACCGCACCTGTTCCATTCAGTCTCTACGTTCCTTCCTCTATGCAGCCATGATTCTTACTTGGGTGGCTCCCATTTGCTCTGTTACTTTTTGTCCCTTCCCTTCTTTTCTTTTTTTAATCGTTTTATTAGGGGCTCTTATCACAATCCATACACACATCAATTGTGTGAAGCGCATTTGTACATTCATTGCCCTCATCGTTCTCAAAACATTTCCTCTCCACTTAAGCCCCTGGCATTAGGTCCTCATTTCCCCCTACCTCCCTGCTCCCCCCGCCCTCATGAGCCCTTGATAGTTTATAAATTATTATTTTGTCATATCTTGCCCTGTCCGACGTCTCCCTTCACCCACTTTTCTGTTGTCCATCCCCCAGGGAGAAGGTCACATATAGTTCCTTGTAATCGGTCCCTCTTTCCAACCCACTCTCCCTCTACCCTCCCAGTATCGCCACTCACACCACTGGTCCTGTAGGGCTCATCCACCCTGGATTCCCTGTGTTTCCAGTTCCTGTCTGTACCAGTGTACATCCTCTGGTCTAGCCAGACTTGCAAGGTAGAATTTGTATCATGATAGTCGGAGCGGGGAGGAAACATTTAGGAACTAGAGGAAAGTTGTATTATTCATCATTGCTACTTCTTTTAGTTCTTTATCATCTTGTTTTTGCCCCCATTATGCTGAATACAAATTTTTAAAAAATTTTTTAACCATTAGGCTTCCACATTTTTTACTACTTATTTTACTTACTGGTCTTTTGCCCCCATCTATTTTTAAAAGCATTTTTAATCATGTTATGGATGTAAAATTCACATCTTATACACTTCCATTGTTAAGGCACTTTTAAGAAGAATTGTATGTACATCATCATAATCAATTCTAGCGCTCCCTCTCCCTCTCACATTTATTATTTGCTCCCCAATTCCCCTCACTCTCCCCACCCTCCAATCCTTGATAAACCATTGCGTCATTTATTATCTCTATGCATCCACTCCTTCTGTACTTCATAAGCTGGGAACCCTAAGAAACAATTTTTTAAATTAAACAGATTTAATAATATAAAAATAAAGAATAAGAAAGAAAAGACCATCAACAATATTTTTTAAAGCTGGAGAGCGGTTTTATGTCATGGAACACATGAGAAATGTTGAAACCTAGAGCAAATTCATGGTCCCCCATATTTTTAAAAACTACTTAGAGTCTGTATCTAAATGTTTGTCTTCTTGCTCCTTTAATTTAGTCCTTTAGACAAGTAGAATTAGTTGGTGCCTGAATTGGCCAAAGGAACAAAAGAAAGACAGGGAGCCACTTTGCCACCCAAGAGGATGGTACAATCGGTTCAGACAGAATCATGGAGATCAAGACATCGCGCTTCCACATTCCTCCTCAGGTGCCCCAGCCTCTGCCCCACCCACAAAATTACTACCTACGAGCAGTAAGAATGGAAGGGATCTAGCTTCTTGTTCATTTTCACCCTCACCATCTGGGTCTTTATTCTCAACTGAGAAGAATTGGCTGTCACCACAGCCTTTTTCTTGAACATCTCAGCAATTTGTAAATGTCCACAGTAGGATTCCCTCAAGGATGTCCTGTCCACTTAGATCCAAGCCTACCTTTCTGCAATATCTGCCTTGTACTCTTCCAGAGGGATTTTCTCAGTGGTGGTAGTAGTGGTGTGGGGGTGGGAAGTGGGAGTAAATTCTCATTTAACTTCGAATTTTCCAAATTACCAGAAGAAAGCACAAAAGAAAGCTTAATAAATATCTGCTAACCAAAGAACGATGATCAATAATATGAGATAATTTTATAATATTTTTATCCCTCTACTAAGTCAAAAGAAAAAGTCATGAAGACAGGCTAAGAAGATCAGTTTACATAAGAGAACAAGGAAAATGAATGCGGGCACAGCAGTCAACTAGAGCAGGGGGCTCAGAACAGCCTCGGGGTTCCTGGGGGTCCTTGAAAACTCTATGTCTAGATTCTGAAGAACTCCATAAAGAACCAGTCTCCTGAATCCAGAGCAATCCCAAATGCCGGAGGAAGAAAAATAAGTATCTAACTTCTAGGTCGAGTCCCTTGCTTATTGAACTGGATTTTGATGGGGCCATTTAAACAATATAAGACCTTTGATGGCACGCAGTTCCCGGTCATCTCTTAGCTCAAGACATCTGCATTAGACTGTGGTGAAAAGTCTCTAGAATTGAGTTTTAACTTCAAAGCCAATTTCTGGGAAATCTCTGTAAAAGTAGACATTCTAATGTTATTTATTAGGTACTCAATAGATGTTGGCTGTAAAGGAACACTTTTATTTTCCAAACCTCCTTGTGGATAATAACGCAACTAGCATTATATCAAGGATAAAGCTTGGAAGCGAAATGGTCCCTAACATTCAAGTGCTGTTGTTCTGAGGGCTTGGTTGACACTCAAAGTCAGCTCCCAATTTCACCTAGGTCCAAACTCCACCTTCAAGCTGATGAGATGGTCAGGGCAGAAAGAAAACCGTCTTTCAGTATCAGCACAAGGATTACATAAGGTCTCTTCAGCAGGCTAAAGGCTAGGGACTCCAAATGTAGGTGGACCATTATCTCATCTTACCTAAGTGATGCAAGTCCCCTGAATTCCCAGGAGCACATTGCTTATGTCCACTATGTACTTCCACTTGCCTTCATGTAGGACAGAGTGATCATGATGCAGGCCTATTGCGTAGCTAACATAGACTCTCCCCCATGCGAACATCAGAGCTAGCATTGAATCATTTACTTCAAAAGTTGTTGAAATGGACCCAAGAGTTTTCAGAGGCCCCAAGTTATCCAAATCTCACCTCCAACATGAGCCAAGGTGAGGAGGGATGGTTTTTTGATCATGGTGAGGTGCATTTCAGGCTTTCAAGTATCTTGTGCTTCCACACCTACAGCCAGAATTCTTCCTCCTTCCCACCTTTCTTCAAGTGCTGCCTTCATCTGCTCTTTCATTTAAATCCCTCGTCTCGTTTCTTTCTCAGGGCTTCCTTTGTCCCTGGGCCTTTTTGTCAATCCCGTGAGTGTGTGGAGAGGAGCCTAAGGCTCCTAGGGGCGTTACGCTCAGTGGGACAGGAAGTTGTGGGACCCATCTTCTGTCACTTGCTTTCTCTAAATCTCTCCATGCCTCTGATAGAGACAGTTACTTTTGCCCCTACCTCTGCTGACATTGTCTCTCGGTTCCTTTTTTTAAATCAATGCTCTCTACTCTGAATTGTCCCAATGGATGTTTACATTTATTTGTCTGTGCTTCTTAATTTATTTCTCCATCTTTTACTTTTTCCGTATGTCTTTCCAAATAACTATCTCGCTGTGATTCTCCTTTTCTAGTGGGAACTTTTGAGTTCGTCCATCTGGACTTTTTCTTTCATAGGAAGAATAGGACACAAGGATGCCTTTTCCTAGGGTATTGCCCATCATAACCAAGTGAGGAACAGTGTCTTGCCTTCTGAACATTTTAGTTCTGGTCTGTAAGAATCACCAGTCAAGTTGTGGCCCCAAACTTTTATTCTTTCTATTGCCCAGTCACCATTTGGTGACCTAAAATTTTAGGAAGACATGCTTTGTGATATTTTTCTCTCCAGTTGCCTCTCTGCTTCCTAACTGGAAACTATGATAAGATAAGCTTCCCTCTCCAACTGTGGATCCCATTACTAGATCTAGATTCCCAAAGACTGATGCACTTGGGAATTCTGTGGCTCCTATTCCTACAGGTGGAAACTACTTCTCCAGGAGACTTCTTCACGGGGGCTCCTCAAACCCAAGCCCAGTTCTTCCTGACAAAACTCTTCAAGGAGTCTTGCAACTTTTATCCAAGAGATTCATTTTCTAAGTTAATTTACAAACTCAAGTTCACCTTTAATGTTTTGAAAAGTACTAAAGGTAATTTTACAAGATTAAATATTCTTGGAGGAAAACATGTGATTTCTCATTTGTGGTTGTGTCTCTAATATGTATTAGAATATCTGATTTGTACCTAGGTTCCCATAGATGTGATTGAATGATGATAAGACATTAAGTTAAGTTCCCCATGTGGTGTACATATGTAAGAGAGGAGGAAGTATACAGTAGTCCTGAAGGGAGAAATAGTAAAGAATTCAGGAATAAAGTCTGGGATAAGGGTAGGGAGAAGGAGGACTTACGGATCTATGAGTTATAGAAGAGATAGGTCATTAGTTTCGCAGAGAAGGCATAGCTAATATGCTTCAGAGAACTGGTCATTAAGGAATCCTAACAGATCCCAGGCAGCTTGAAGTTAGGGACTTAGGATATCAGATGTTTGGAAAAGCATTTGTTCCGAAGCAGATGTAACCAAACTACAGATCAAGACAAACCACTTCAGTCTTTGGCTTCAAAAAAATCTGAAAACATTCTAACTTAACTTTACAGGTTTGGTAACTGTGGAAAGAACAGCGTCCACAAATATCCCCTTCAAAATAGGCGTTCTCTCTCATTTTCATTAGGAGGTCATATCAGAGATCCAGGATTCCCAGAAGACTAGGATGTGGTAGAAGGCAAGTCCTACCAGAAGAGCCAATTGGAGGAAGTCAGCTAGAAAATATGTGTGGATGATCCAACCCAGGGATGAAGACGTGGGGAAGTAATACCAGAGCAAATGGAAGGATGAGGTAGCAGGGGAATTACTGATGATGACCATCCCAGCAACCAATGCTTCTCAACAACCCAATTTTGCCTTGTTTTGCTGGAGACAATAGGTTCTCACTTAACAATTTTGCACATATCAAAAAAGGGGTTGTTTCCCATCTATGGGTAAAAGTCTATTGTTGCCTATCCCTGGGATGAACTGCTCACCTTAATTCCTAGGATATATGCCCCTCCCAGGAGTGAGTGAGAACACGAGGCTAGCCCTGATAACTCTAAGTCTCTCCAGGATGCATAGCTGTCCCCGGTTCAAGCCCAGTCACTTGGGGAATGCCAGATTTTAAGGGAAAATGTATGGGTCCAGGTCAACTTATGTCTCTTCGATGTTCACTTTGAACTGTGGCATTGGAACTATTTGAACAAATTTGAACAATTTGAACTATGGCTGGGTATCAAGTTGGGATGAAAGCCTCAAGGGCACAGTGTAGAAGCCCTCACAGCTGGACACCTAATCACCGAAAGAATGCCTCTAGCCCTGCCCTTAACCACAACCTTGCTCTTCCCGTCCACTCCCTTCCTGACAACCCACACGCATTCTAAAGTGTGGGGAGGCTGGGGCTAGTTAGGGGAAAGATCCCCCACACACAACTTGGTTAAAATGACCTGTTTTTATTCCTCTCCCTTGGGAGGCTGTGGGGCTCGTTACTCGGAGATTTTCTCTTTATCGAGAACATATGCTGAAAACAGGAAGGAGGAATAGGCAAGTCTGACAGTGATTTCTTCCCAAGCATGCGACCCTCAGTTCCCTTCATTTCTTTTTTATTTGATCATTTCCTTGGGGGCTCATACAGATCTTTTCAAAATACATGCATGCATCCATTGTATATTTTGCACATTTTCAAAACATTTTCTTTCTACTTGAGCCCTTGGTATCAGCTCCTCATTTTTTACCCCTTACCTCCCCCACCCTCATGGCACTTCCTTTAATTTCTATCAATGTTCTCTTTCCATAGCAAGAATGGAGCATGTTATGAATTCCCTGAGAGACACACCTTGACTCCCCTTTGTCCAGTACTGACTCTGCCTTCTTCTCAGACTTTTCTTCTGACCTGCTTCCTTTCTATGGCTGTGATCCCTCTGTGGTCTCTCCAGGGCTCTGCTCTGCTTCCTGACTCTCAGGATGGAATTTCTACCCAATCTGCTGTTATTTGCTCCTATTCCTGCTCTTTGTCTGTTTTCAGACTCTTGTATCTGTCAGTTCATCTCCTTCATGAAATAAAAATGTCTACAGTTAGGGGAGACAATATAAGGCAAGAAAGGACCATGGACTTTTCAGGGAAGACAAAGCAACTCCTGCTCCTTGCCTATTGTGATTCATTAGCTATGTTGTTCCACTTCCTTTTCCTACCTTCTGGGAGGCCTCACACCTTCAGAATCTGGAGAGGGACGGCCGCTTCATACGGGACACATACCTTACCCATGACTACCTCGCTTTGTTCTCTTGTCTTCAACTGGGAACAACCAGGGGCTCATCTGCCCATGGTATTTACATTTCCCAAACTTTGACCCTCTGGAAGTCCTTCTACAGTGGGATTTGGCTTCATTGCCCCTGTGTTGGTCTGAGATGAGCCTGATTATTTCCAACAAGTGTTTCTACTTAAGAACTCTGCACTTCTTGGCCGTTTACCATGGCTGACTGTGAATCTGGAACTCTCCTAGTGCATAGGGTATGGGAGACACTATATTGCACTGAGCATGGGGTTATACATGAGGGTATACATTTCACTTGACTGTATCCTCAATCAGACTGTGAGTTCGTTGGTGACAAGGTCGTTTTCATGGGGGGAAAAAAACCATGAGAAACATACTAGGCTCTGTTATCACAGAGCCAGGAAAGCACCTGACTTCTTCCAAATAACAACCTTTTGGTAAAATGTACGGAGTCCCTGAACTTAAATACTCTCCATTTTGTGTTATAAAAATGTCTGTTATGATGATAATGCTTTCTTTAAGAAACTCGTTGAAGGACCAATTGGGAGGATGAAGGAGTGAAGGAGAGAAAAGATCAAGAAAGGTGGGCCAGGAGATGCCAGGAGGTACCCCAGGATGGCCATGCGCTTTACTTAAGGCACATGGAGTCACAGGGACAGAGCTGTGAGTCTCTGGCTCCAGAGGAAGAGTTCCTCAGGAACATCCTCAGGAACTGAGCCTCCTCAGGCCAAGAGTATCTCTTGTGTCCTCTGTAAACTGCTTCTGTGTCTATGCTTCCTCCACAAATGGGTCCTTTCTGAGGAAAATATGAGGAGCCAGCTAACAGAGATATGGATCTTCTTTGAGACAGGAAGTGCTATTTCATGCTCAGCCAGTTTTGCAGTCGTGAGTTTGTCTCTGTCTTCTCTGCACTCTCTTCACTTAACCTGGGTCTTCCATCTAGTCCGAACATTCCAGGGCAACTAGTATGCAAGGCAAACACCCTACACCTCTCTGAATCGCATAGAATCTGGTTTCCCATTCCTGTAAAATCTTCTCCAACACTTATCCTTCCTTCCTGGATCATTCCTCATTTGCTGTTAATTTTACCTATGGAACTGAGAAGAATTTGGTTATTCTCCTGCACAACTTCCCAGCTGGGGCAGAGTGTGGCCGGCTGCCTCCTATACTGGACTTTGTCCTTTTCCCTCTTCTTTCTCAGTGAGAGCCTCTCTGCCATACTGGATGGAGGTTTTAGTCCATCCCACACCGTCTGGACTCCTGCTTTAATATCTCCCACCATGGTCCTTATTCTTCTTTCAGAAATGGCTTTTCTCCTTCTCTCTCTGTAGAGAGCTCTCTCTCTCTCTATATATATATATATTTTTTTTTTCTCCAGTCCTCCCTCCTTTCTTCTTCACCCTGCCCTATTTCTGATTGCAAGCATGTACTCTCTTTGAGATATTTAAAGTACAGAATCCTCTTACTGGTTCCCTCTCTTGGTCCCCATGGTGCCCCTTTGATCATTGTCTGGGCTGTCACCACCTTTTGGGGACCAGTTTGAAGTACAGAGAGCCTTCAACAGAGATAGCCAGGAAGAAGATTCCTGACACAATCAATGTGAGCACTGATTTCTCCAAAGCCTCGCACTTCTGGGTTTCCCATTCCAACTCATTTTTCCTCATCTATGCTTCCTCAGGAGAAATCCTAACTGAACTAGTGAGCTTACAATTTAAAGTGATTTCATTTCTCTACGAGGGCAATATAGAAGATCCTAGACTATTGATACAGGATGTCTGACAAACTCTGGTAAATATTTGTGATGTTCATATTTCCCTCTGATATCAGACCTGGGTATTCTTCAGTATGTGGTGAGCTCCTTGATGTCCTGAGCTATAATTGTCCTATCTCAGAGAGCATATTAAATATAATAGTTGTTGGGTAACATGCAGAAATGAATGAACAAATACTGGTGGGGAATGTTGTAAAGGGGAGAAAGAGAGCAGGGGTGACTGGATTTTCTTGGTTCTAATTCTTGAGTCAAATTGGGTCAAAGGGGTAGTCCTAGAGGACCTTCTTCTGGGTTCTAAGTTTAAAGAATTCTTATCACTTAGCCTAAGAAAAAAGAATTAGTGGAGATGCTAACATGGTGCTTTCTGCTAGAATAATCAAAGCGGGTGAACCAAAGAAATTCATCATGGAAAATTGAGTGAATTTGAAACTAAGCCCTGTACTAGGCTACTGCTCAATACTTATGCTGAATTGTGATTTGACCATTTTCTACGCTCTCAAATCTTATCTTGGGACTCTTTCCCCCTAGGCATTATTCCACCAGAGAAGGATGTACCTTCTCCCAGTTCTGGTCACTAAAGCTCTGTGAGTAAGACTGTGAATGATCCTTACTCCACTGCACTGCACTGCACTGGGCCCAGTAGAGGCTCAGTTTCCTGGGAGTGAGATGAGAAGGCAGGTAGCACTATGCTGCAACAATGACTTGGTGGGTCTCTGGGACAGCCAGGCAGGGGCTCCTGGTCACTGGCCTCCAGTGCCTATGCTACATACATCACAATTGCTTAGCCCATGTAGTTTCTGGGCACAGAACCGCTTGGTCCCATTCCAGAGAAAGGGCTACTGCTATACTGAACTGCTTCCAGACAGAATCCTGACTCAGTTGAACATTAAAATCCATTAAAATACAAGCACAGTTACCTTGTGCTTCCACACACCATCGTTCTGCTTCTGTGTCACTGCAGGAGTCATTTGAACTTATCCACAATAAGGCTATGTTTAGGGGGTACATAGAGGACATGCTCAAAATCTATTACAAAGCTATGGTTCTCCAGTATGTTTGAGCATTTTCAATGGCTACCTTGGAAGCAACTCTATTGGACATAAAACCCACAAATAGTTTCCTTTTCCCCAAGATCAATGCTGTACAAGATCAGTATACTGATAATATGAGTAGGTGACTATGAAACTCTGAATGGATAAAATATTTCTCCTCTAGTGCCTGTTAGTGCCAGCCTGGCCATAAGAGAGAACAATATTTCCTTATTAATATGATTCTATTTATGCATATTGTAAATGTCCATTTTATCTAAGTAATTTTGTTTTTCTTGGAGGTTACAAAAGAACAAGAGTAGAAAGGTGTATATTGTGTCCAAGTCCTAGTGAATGCCGGTCTGCTTGGGTTGATTGGCATGCTCAATGTCACTTTCGCTGCTTGAGACAGATCTGGCACTATTGCTAGTGAATGGCCCTGCGGCTGGTCTGGGAACAGATCACATGCTGCATGCAGGCCGGCACTCGTGGGCCTTAGTGGGGGAGGGAAATACTCAAGTGACATGTCGGCCTGTTCAGGACCACCCTTGCTGCCTGCGATCTCCCTGAGCACCCTGCCTGAGAGAGCCACCCACGTCATATTCCAAATAGAGAGGTCCTGCTGTCCAGGGACAGAGTGAACCCCAGTGAGATAAAGACACAGTTCGAATCCACAGCACAATTGGCCCCAGGTAGTCCTTAGGCCCATCCCTATTAGCTTCTCAGAAAGAAATCACAGGACTCTTGACCTCTCAGGAAAATGGTTCCGAGATCCACCAAAAGGCCACACAAACAGCAACCTACATCAGTAGCCACTACAAGAAAGCAAGAGAAGCAAAATGCAATCTCTAAGGAGGACGTGATCCTAGCAACAAACATAGAAGAGGCAAACTTTGAACCACCACAGAAAGAAATCCTCAGAATGCTGCTTTGAGTCATACAGGATACGAGGGAATTGATACAGAAAAAAGGATGAAAACATAGAGAGGATAGAGTCTGCCTACCGAAGGGTAGTTAAGGGTAGTGAGTCTGCCTACAAGAGTTAAGGGAGAACACAGCAGAAGCATAGCAAAAGGTAAAAGACCTTACCACCCTGCTGAAAGAGGCAGAGAATCATATAAGTGACCTTGAAAATAGCCAAGTAGAATTCAATGAATGTGAAAGACAGTCAAACAATAAAATCAATGATGTTGAAGAAAAAAGGGAAAAAAACCAACAGCCATGATAATGAGGGAATTCCTGGAAGAAAACTTCCCCAGTTTAATGAAGAATTAGACAATCATTCAGGAATCAGAGAGGGCACCAAGTAGACTGAACCCTAAGAAGAGCACACCAAGGCATGTAGTGGTCAAATAATCTAATTTTCAGGAAAAGGAGAAAATCATTAGAGCAGCTAGAGAGAAAAAAATACAGTCACCTATAAAGATAATCAGATAAGAATATGCTCAGACTTAACAGCAAAAACCATGAAGAAGAGGAGAAAAATGGAATAGCATCTTCAAAAGTTGAAGAAAAATAACAGTAACGCAAGAACTTACTATCCCGCAAAACCCTCCATCAAAATAGATAGAGAAGTATGGGTTTTCCCACATCAGGAAAAATTTAGAGAATACATCAAAAAACAGAAACACAAACAAATAAAAAAAACCAGCACTACAAAATTATTTTCACATTCACTTTGTGCAGAAAACCAACATCCAGAGAGCACAAACATGAGACCACCACATATTCTGAAGTTAGAGCATTGAAAACAAGGCCCAAGATGTCTTTGATTCAACGATGAAAGAAAGGCAAGAAAGACCGCCCCTTCACCCCCATACATACATAACACACTGTTAAGGAGGGAAGAAGGATAATGTTTATCACAAAAGGTGCAAGATGAAAGCAAAGAATCCACAGATGATGTAATAGCTCTGAACATCAATGGTCTGAATTCCCCCATCAAAGGACAAAGGCTAGCAGACTAGATTAGGAAACAAAATCCAACTTCTCTACAAGAGACACATCCCAAGCTCACAGACAAAAGTAGGTTGTGGATTAAAGGCAAGCAGATGGTATATCAAGCTAATGGCAATCTAAAAAATGCAAAAGTTGCAATTCTAATCTCTGACAAAATCAATTTCAAGGTGCAAGGCATATCAAGAGATAAGTGTGGGGATTATATAATGCTTAAGGCATCAGTAGACCAAGAGCCAGTGAGCATAATAAACATGTACGTGCCCAATGAGAGACCCACGAAATATGTCAAGCAAATCCTTCAAAAGATGAAAAAAGAAATCACATCATGAGGTATCAATGGAATCAGGTATTGGGCATCTAAGACCCATAACAAAATCATACCAATGTGAATTGGTGGGGGGCAGGAGGAGAAAGGACATGGAGTGGAGAACCAAAGCTCACCTGTAGATAATTGACCATCCCCTTACAGAAGGGTCACGAGGAAGAGATGAACCAATCAGGATGCAGTAAAGCACCGATGAAACATACAACTTTCCTCTAGTTCTTTAATGCTCACCCTCCACACACTATCATGTCCTCAACTCTACCTTACAAATCAGATTAGACCAGAAAATGCACACTTCTACAGATAAGAGCCCACAACACATAGCATCCAGGACAGATAAACCCCTCCGGGTCAACAATGAGAATAGAGATAACAGGAGGATAAGGGGAAGGTTGGGGGAGAAAGGGGGAATTGATCACAAGTACCAATCTATAACCCCCTCCCAGGGGGACAAACAACGGAAAAGTAGGTGAAGGGTGACAGAGGATGATGTAAGATATGAAAATAATAATCTATAACTTATCAAGGGTTCTTGAAGGAGGGAGGGGGGAGGAGAGGAGGAAATGAGGAGCCAATATGTATACACAATGGTGTACTACACATCCCTAAAATACAGTTGAAGACAGGATGAGGCAAATCATCTCGTGGAAGGAGTTGGAGGATGTGATCCTGAGTGAAATTAGCCAAGTTCAGAAGGACATGTCCAACATGAGTCCACTGAGCTAAATTCCAACAACAGAATGGGCATATCACATAGTTCCCAGGTTGAAGATCAGACACTCTGGCAAAAAACCAGACTGAACACAATGATGCATGCATCATCAAAAAAGAAAAGGGGAACACAAATTTAAAATATGCAGATAGCCGTAGCAGATAGTCACTCCCACCCCCAGTGCCCCCATTTGCCTTTAAGGCCCACAGAGAGGTGGGGTAAAAACAAAGATGCCAAGGAGGGAAGAGGGTGTTAATCCCCTCAAGGGGCAGGTACTGTTTACATCTCCATAGGAAAGGTAGAGCGAGAGTAGACCTCATTCCAGGCAGCGAAGTTCCTGCTCGGAGCATCTCCTCCACAGAGAGGACTGCATCTTCAGCCGCAGCATAAAACATGAGGCCCCCCTCCCTAGATGACAGTGCTACAGAGGACAACACTGAAGATACAGTTCAGCGAGAGTGACTGGCAGGACCAGCTCACATGGGGGCAAACCAAGAGGGGAGTGCCACAGATCAGCAATGGGAACAGAGACAAGAAGTCTTTGTTGGCAGACAAATGAGGAATCTGGATGGCAGACATCTGGTTGGGGTAATGCTTGGCACCCCATCTGAACCGGTTCATGGATATTAACAAGGGGTCCACATGGAAAGTGAAAGCTATAACGGGGTGGGTGTGGGGCACTAGACTGGCCCAACCTTGACTGCAGGAAGAGCAATTGGGTTTTGTAGAAGGTGTGCCCCTTCACACAGGAATGCTAAAAGGGACTAAGTGCTGTTAGGTAAGCGGTCCTGGGAGATGGATCCCTGAAAGAAAAGAAGAAGGGAGTGATGGATCTTATCAGGGCAGGCTCGCTATGTAACATAGAGACACTCATCTACTTGGGGTCAGGACAATAATTAAACATGGAACTATTTGCATGGGCTCTTTTTGTTTGTTTGTTTTTGTGGGTTTTTTTATTCCCTTTTCTTTCTTTTTTGGTGTCTATCTATATAAGATAGGCAGGATAAACAATCTCTGGGAGATGGCAACAGGACCAAAGGTTAGTGAGTGGATCATGAGAGAGGAGAAGGTGGGGGAAGGGAAGCGATGAGCAAATAACAACAGGGACAGGGAAATAGAAAAGGATCTAAAATTTATGGTGGGGAGGGGGTAGAATTCCTGGTCATATTTGACCAATTAAAATGCATCTGAGAGAAATTACTGAGAGGTGAACAGTGGGTGAACATGATAGTGGGGGCAGGAGGAAAGAAAAAAGAAAAATATGAAAGAATAAGAAAGCAAAAATTATATATTGGTATAAATATATAGATATGTATATATGCAAATATATAAATATATATGTGTGTGTGTATATATATATATATATATATATATATGGAAGCATATTGACTTTTGGCCTCTACTTAAATCTTACCTCAGTATAAGTACAATTTGTTTGAATAATGTGTAATGAAATGATACTTGCTTTCCCTACAAGATCACTTAAGACAAAACAGGTGCATGAGCAAATATGAAGCAAACTGACAGTTCCCAGCTATTAAAATATATAGCGTGTGGGGTCCTAAAGGCTTGAAGTTAAACAAGCAGCCATCTAGCAGGGAAGCAACAAAGTCCCCAAGAAAGAAGCACACCAGCCTGTGTGGTCATGAGGTATCCATGGGAATAGGTGTCAGAAATTCAAAAACAAGCAATCAGATTGATATGAAGGAGCATTGGAGACCCAAACCCACCACTGTCCAAGATAATTGGACAGTCCCTCACAGAAGGGCCACATGGAAGGGATGATAAATCCTGGGTGCAGTATAGCACTGATGAACCACATAAATATCCACTGGTTCTTTAATATTTCTTCTCCTAACTGCTATGATCTTAGTTTCACCTTATTAATCTTTTGAAACCTGTGTATATTCATCTGAGTGGCGAAACAGGGAGGGGAAAAGGAGAATGGGTAGGAAAGAGGGAACCGATTACAAGGAACTACATGTGACCTCCTCCCTGGGGGACAGACAACCGAAAAGTGGGTGAAGGGAGACGTCGGACAGGGCAAGATATGACAAAATACCAATTTATAAATTATCAAGGGCTCATGAGGGAGGGGGGAGCGGGGAGGGAGGGGAAAAATGAGGACCTAATGTTGGGAGTTTAAGTGGAGAGAAAATGTTTTGAGAATGATGTACAAATGCGCTTTACACAATTGATGTGTGTATGGATTGCGATAACAGTTGTATGAGCCCCTAATAAAAAGTTAAAAAATAATAATAAAGGTCTTTTGATGCAGGAAATCCAAGATAGGTAAACCCTTCAGAAATTAGTAATGGGAGTAATGATTCCCTGAGGGTATGGGAAGAGGCGGGGAAGGGAGGGTGAGCGAATAGCAATGATGACTGTCTAACCCCACTCAAGGGGAACAAATAGCAGAATTGTAGATGGATGGATTCCATGGGTAGTGTAAGATATGGGAAAATAATAATAATAATAAATAAGATAATAGCAAACGTTCCTGGGGGGTAGGATGGGGGAGGGATGGGATTAAGGGAGCTGAGAGACTTCAAGAAGAAAGTGTTTTCAAAATGATGGTAGTAGAAACCGTACAACGATGCTTGATCTAATTGAATTATGGATTGTTATAATACCTGTGAGAGCTCCCAATAAGATTATAATTTTAAATAGTGGGGTATGTATATCTGGGTCATTGACTCAAACTTTGTGGGGATTTCCATGTTTTTATTCTCAGCATACCAATCTATCCTTTTTCACTATGGAGGACAGTGCTTGAAGGCAGGTACTTTATCTCATTCATCTGTATTCCCGCTGCCTGGCAAAGCTCAACAAAGATTTGACAAAGCAGCGAGCTTATGGATGAGTGAGTTCCTGTACAAATAGCAAAGGAGAGCAGCAGTAGGAAGGCCAAACAGCAATGAGAGATACCTGAACAAGAACAGCACAGTTGTCAAAGTCCTGGTACCTCTTGGGAATCGGTTCTGTGGGACAGACAGACTCTGAAATGAGGACAGTCTTGTGAATAAGTCCCACAAGAGCCTTTGTCGCAGGTATACTAAGTGAGGACCCAGCATCCCAATTCCAGAGTTATATCCTCCTGGGTCTCTGCCTATAGCAATATCCCGCCCCAACTCCTCATTCTTGGCTGGTGGCCATTGAGCCATGGTGAGCGCTATTTACTACTTTCCGTGAGCCCATCGTTCTTCCCTTGGAGCCTGAGTCCATTTCTCTTTCCTCTGCATGACCGGCCTGGCCTCCTGAGCCACAGCCAGGGGCCTCACTGCATGGCTGCAGGCCTGACCAAAGGAAGGGGGACTTGTGGGACTCTCACCCTAGAATGAGGTATAAGGCAAAGTGACAATTTTCCCTTTTGCATCTGACCAAGATGTCTGGCAAAGGTTCTCATGGGGGTGGTTCTCATGAGTGGTGGTAGGGATAACACCTTGGCACCTCTCCTGGATTGTCTAGTGCACCCAAATCCATGATTCCTTGGTCAGTTTTCCCAAAGGATGTGACCCAAACTCCTACCATTGGGGGCCCATTTATGAGCCTCTTTCAAACATTTTGGGTTTTAGTGAAGGAGAGCCTAAGCTGGGATTTCAGGGGGCTAGAAGACCCCATTTCCTACCCACTGCCCCCAGAATTCCGTATTGGATTCTTAACTCTGTTATCTTAGAGCCAGCTTTCCTGGTCATTAAATGATTACTGTTAAGCAATGGTTTCAGGAAAGGATGACCAGCTCCCATCCTTGTTCAAGGAGGTGGACTTTCAGCAGGATTACAGGAAAAGCACAAAGGGACTATGTTAGGCTGAGTGAGTCTGAAGAATAGTATTGGATTTATGGACTTGAGTTGGGCTGGGCTGGGATACTTTCTTATTAATTATTTCTTGATATAAAGTTCTTCCTTATACACATATGAGGGTCATATAACATATATGAGGGTCATATAACATATCCTAACATATAACATATCCTAACATATAACATCTAACATACCTGGGGAGTGGGGTGCTAGAGAAACAAATTATGAAGATGGAAAGTGGGGGCTTGTGTGATCTCTACCTTATGACTTGTAGGGAATTGACTTTTTCTTCTTTGGGTCGCCAGAGATCAGATATGGCCACATAGTTTACTCAGCAGTTTTCTAGAAAGACCTGAGGAGTAAGATTTTCGTTCTTAGCTGTCTTTAGTAATTACTACCTGAAATACAGCAAATTAATGTAATGAAGGTGAAACTGCAGCTCAGCAGGGCAAAAATTGCCTCTTCAACTTCTGTGAGGCAGAAGCTTTGCTGTTTAGTCAAAATGCCTGACTGCAGGCCTGGTCCTACTGATCCTGCGAGAGGCCTAAGACCATATTTCATATGAATGGGATGGTTTATATAAGAAAGTATGGAATTTAGCTGTTTTAAGAATTGTGTTTACGATCTGACTGTACTAGGATTATATTGATTTCTTCTACCTACTTTTATGGATGCAATGTGTGATAGAGTTGGGAAGCATGATTAGAGAGAGTGTGGGAGCCTCTGGGTCTGTTAAATGGGTATAGGACTTGCCTGCAAAGAAGGGAGGGCGTTTGCATTTGAAAAGATATGGCCCTGCAGCTGTTGGCTGACTGTAGGAAAAAGAGACTACTCTGGCTTTTTGAATTTTGAGCAAACACTTTGCACCTAAAGCTGGAAAAACTTGGAACCATGAAGGAATTTCCCCCTCTAGGACTGAACATTAAAGGGAGCCTGCTGGCACACTGAAACTATCATTGGGTGACCCCCCTGGATCCACTTGTTGAGTGGAAATTGGGGAAATAAAGAAACGCAGAGATGGGTTGAGTCTGGTCATTGACACCTCTGGACCGGTTTCACAGGAAGGAATGTGGGGAGAAATTAGGATGGGCTGGCTGGTCTGCTGCGTAAAGAATTGTGTGGAACATGAGCCTATGCCATAGCCTAGCCCATGGTGCTAGGGTTGTTGAGAATTTTTGAAGACTCAAGTGGAGGCCAACTGGCACCCTGGTGAAACTCAGCAAGGTGGCCCAGGCTGAGTTGACCAGAACCCACCTGGATGAAGATAGGAGTTTTGAGCTTGTGAATTGGTATATTGCTGCTGATTTGTTGGACAGATGGCATGGCCTGATTTGACTTTGCTTATGGATACAGATACACAAGGTTCTAACTGGAATGAAGATTCTTCACAGGAAAGAAATTGCTTGTCTCCTCAGAGCACTGGGTTGATAAAAATGCGTAGTGTAGAAATTGGAAACTCAAAATGAGGGGAGATCAAGGCATGATGTGGTTGGTTTACAAACTTTCAGAGGTTGGGAAGATGTTAATAGGATGATAGGATTAAGAGATAGGTGTTCACAGAGCAGCATTTGTTAGGCATAGAATAACTTTGTTTTGTTCACGTAAAGAATATAAGGTTTCAATGGTACCGGTGTATTTTCAGTTATATGCCCGTTAGTTGTATCATATTAGGCACAAATATAATTTTATTATTGTCTTTGTTTTGAAATTACTTATAGTTGTAGCATTGTGTAACGGGGTCCAGTTGGAAAGGGGTGCTCTGTGCTAGTGAGGTAATTTTGTGTCCACTTAGATAAATGAAAGTATAGGGGTGGAGTCAAACATGTTCATCAGGTTACAGCCTGATTGAGGCTGTGTACTTGGGGGTCTGGCCTTTTTATGTGGGGAAACTGAGGCCAACTCTCATTATTTTTCCCCCTTCACTTTCCTTATTGCTGACCCTGAGAGCTGCTGGAGCCTTGCCATGTTTTCATTGACCTGTGTGTCAGTCTGGGTACATTAGAGAAACAAATCCACAGAAACTCATATGTATAGGAGATAGTGTATATAAAGGGTAAGTGCACATCAAGAAAACATCCAAACCCAGTGCTGCCAAAGCCCATAAATCCCACATTAGCCCATATGTCTGACACCAATCCACAAAGTCCTCCTCCATCTCACAGAATACATGCAATGATGCTCACTGCAGGAGGAAAGCTGAATCAGTGAATGTATGGATCTCAGCGCTGGCAGGGGTCTCCACATGGCTGCTCCAGCACCCAGGGCTGCATCGGGGTAGGTTCATGTGGCTTCTCTGCAGGGATGTCTTGCAGGAAGTGAGCCTTGGCAGCTAAAGCAAGGAACTGGTTAAGGTAGCTGCACCCTGGTCCGACCATCAGAAAGCAAGAGACCCGAGAACTAACTAGAAAGGCGAGGCTCACTGTGCGACTTATCCCTCTGCCCTTCAATTAACCCCACATGTGTTTACCAGCCAGGTTGGCACAGTAAACTTTAACTATCTCACCTTGGATCCACACAACTGTATACCTGCTGGCTTATGATCTTCCCGCCTTCTCCATGTGACTGGATGAGTCTGAAGAGGCACTTAGGGATGGAACTTCTGGACTTGAGTTGGACTGGGCTGGGACACTTTCTTGATAGATAATTACTTCTTGACATAGAAGTAATAAAAATAAGTTTTTTCTTATACATATATGGGTGTCACTGGATTTGTTTCTCTGGTCAACCCATCCTAACTCAGGGACAAAGAAATATCCTTGTGCAAGGGTAGCCCTGGAGGCCTCCTGGGATCAACATTTCCTGGAGAGACAGATAGGTTACAACTCTCAGTCAATAACACCCCCGGCCCGCCACCCTCCATGCAAGCTTTCTAGTTTATCTCCTCTTAACCCTCCAATTCCTAGCATGGAGCCAGTGTGGCGTGGGGTGGTGGGAGTGGTGAGGGCCTAGTTCATTAGAAATTCCAGGGTGAAGTTTGCAGGCACTTTCTGCTTGAGGTTCCCTTTTGTCCATCGCAGCCATAGCTCTCCCATCCTCACCGGTCTCCATCTTTTCCTGAAATAACACTGCTGTTCCTTTCAGGATGTGCAAATCAGACGTGAATCTGGGGGCTGGAGAGCCAGACACCGTCAGCTCCTCATTCCTATACCACCACCACCACTTGACCAGGTTCTCACCTGTGCCCTTTCTCTCTCTACCCCCGTCATCTTCTGGCCTTTCACTCTACTTCTGCCTCTAAACACAACTTGTCTTCCGGTCTTGTCTCTTTCCATTGAAACCATCTCTCCCAGGGTCCCAGTGAAGATAGGGCACAGATGTGGAAAGTACTTGTACATAGGTGCCCCAGGACAGCTGGTTGGGGTCTGGATTCTTTCACCACTTCTCCCTGGGTGCTGAACAAATGCACTTTTCTATGTGTACCAGGGAGCAACGCAGGGAGAGCTGCTCAAATACTCATGCTTCACACTGTCTTGGTTTCTTTTACCATCTGTACATCTTTCTCTGTGTATTTTTCTACTTCTTATAAACCTCTTTATGTTTAGAGAGAAGGCTGGACCCTAAGTTAAGAACGAGGAGGATGCCAACTGACTCCTCACAAGTACATCACTCTCTGACACTGACGGCGAACAGGAAACACCTCAACACCCCTCTTCCCCCCATGCTGTCAGGCATCTCCACCTTCCACACCTGCAAAGGCTTTCACTGAAGCTTGTCCACAAACTTAGCGTAGGGCACCTGTCTGTTTTCTTTCTCATTTACCACTTGGCCTTGACCTGGAAATGACTCAGCCACTCAGTAATACTGGTTTTGGAAAGATTACATGAGAAATGTTTACTCAAAGCGAGACCCATGTTCTAGGTAGTAATATTAACTTATTTCCCAAAATCTAAAAAGCTATCCTCGCATTTATTTTAAAAATTCAGATTTATATATATATATATATATAATCAATTTGGAGTTTTACATCTATCACATCATTCCATAGTTCAATCACATCAAGCAGAATTGAACAATTGCTAAAACAATCAGTTTCCAAACATTCTTTTCTTCCTGGACTCCTGGACATCCTCTCCCTTTTACCCGAAACCCCCCTCACCGCTGTACCTCCTCACTCCCCGAAACCCTTATTCCACTTGGTGTCCCTATAGGTTCATCAGCCCTGGCATTCATACTCATACACTGAAATACAGAAAAACATATAACACAATTGTATGAGGGTCGCCTCCAATGGCATATCACGTCTGAGATACAGCCTAACGTGAACAAACCAAACCAAAACAAAGCAGAAAATGCTGGGTGGTAGTTACATAATCTGGTGTCAATTTGGGACTTGAGAGGACTGAGAGTGAAGGGGTGGAGTCTAGTCTGTCATCAGAGCATTGCCAATGAAGATCTCTGCCAGCGCTGAGCTGCTTACAGCGCCACTGGATCCAAAGACTTTCTACCCCCTGACCTGTGATCATCCTGCATTCGGCGTCATGGCCTGTGTTTCATGAGTCTGAAGAGGACTTTATAGATTGGTGTCGGACATATGGGCTTATATTGGCCTTATGGGCTTGGACTGGACTGGGTTGGGATGCTTTCTTAATGTACAGTTATCCTTTTTATAGCAGTCTCTCATACACATATGAGTTTCTATGGATTTGTTTCTCTAGTCTACCCGGACTAACACATGTTGAAAACTGGATCAGGTCCAGCATGAATCAGAAAGGACACCAATAGATAAAGTTTTAACTGTTCCCGTCAGAATCTATGCCTTTGATCTTCTCTACCCATCTCTCCAATGCCCTCTGTTTAGTAACCACTTTCCTCCCATCCCTCAGTATGGACAGAGGGCGTTCCCTGGAGCCTTCTTTGCTATGTAGTCCTGCAAATGTATCCTCTCTTTCCCTCTTGGAATTTGCTTCTCTTGGAGTGGGAGTTCTTGGAGACAAGACCCTGCTCCTCATACATGTTTGGGTGGATCCCTCCGGCTGAAGTAACAGTTTGGTGCAGATGGTAAGCATTAACTTTTTAAAATAAAGATTGACTTCAAACAGAAGACCGATCAGGGCGATCTTGGTGTCCTTAGAGAGAAAGATGTGGGCGAGGGAGGAGAGAGCAGGTAGGTGTTGGTGTATTGGGGTCAGGATTTGAGGTCTGGGGTTGGTTCATGAGTTAGAGTTGCCACTACTCTATTCACACAAAGGTCATCATGGGGGTACTTTAAGGGTTTCAGATGCAAGGACTGTTATAAATCCTGAAACAATGAGAGGTAGTTGATGCTAAGACACCAGTTAGGTCAAACTCTCTATCTGGGACAGGGGAAGCCTCTAATGAAAGAGGAAGTTTATTCCCTACGTAGGTAAGGCTCAAAGAATACTTGCTGAAACTGAACCGGCATTTAAAGTATTCATCAATACCATTTTCTCTACCTTCATGTGATACTGTTCTATTTTTTGAAGGGATGTAGCTGGCATAATGCCCAGTGACAGCTTCAAACGTGAGAATCTAAACACTTTCCGGTCCTTAAACTACATTTTTCATGATTGAATAGGATAGCTCTTGCCATGAAAACTGCACGCGCATGCATGTGTGTGTGTGTGTGAACAATTTGAGCTATGTGTCATTGTGTTCAGCTAATGCCCTCTATACACACACAGTCATAGTACTTTTACTATTTAATCTAGTGCCTGTACTAGTAGAGATTGCAGGGGGATTTCCTGTATTGGTAGCAGATAGACACCGAATGAGATGCTGAAAATTATTTTGAGATCAACTCTTAAGTCCGGAGCAGAATCAAATAGTGATCAAGAAGCAGTGAGGACTGCGGAATCTGTCTCTCAAATCCCTTTCAGAGGACAGCCTTCTGTGTTCATTGGCAGTATTTCCATTTCATTGGTCTCCATATTGTTCCCAGAGCACTTTCAGAACTTGAGTATGATCAAAGTACTAATGAGAAAAAAGCCCTAAGGACCACCTATTAGCCACAAGATAAAGTCCCATTGCATGAGCTTTCTCATCCCCGTTTTGTCTTAGCCCTTATTCCTTCTCCTCCCATGGTGGGACTTCTTTCTACTTACAAAACTAAATTTACTGCCGTTTAGTTGATGCCAACTCATCCCAACCTTGCAAGACAGGGCAGAACGCCCCTGCGAGCTTCTGAGACTGTAAGTCTTCACAGGAGTAGAGAGCCTCATCTTTCTCTCAGAACTCCTTTTAAACCCAGTTTAAGCTTCCCCTTTCCTGTGACTTGCAAATTTGAGAAAGGCATAATTGGATTTCACTGAGCACTTGGTGTAAATAATTCTTCAAGAGAGCACCCCTTGAGTCTACTAGAAAGTCTGCTATACCATACATTCTAAATGAAGACTTGCAGAATTGGCAGAACAAGCATGGATTTTGCGGATCTTAGTCCCCAGAGTCAAAGGGACGAGATGTGTCACATGAACATCTTTCAGTTTTCCTCCCAGGACTGCTGCGACTAGGACATGTCTTCTTGGAGCTCTGGAGGTAAGGGAGTCCCTCACACTTGGTTGTGTGTCACAGGCCATCAGTTGGGACGGACATTGCAGTTCCAAGGCCCATTCTTTCAATCCCCATGGCCGCCGTGGCCCATGGTCCCTGCAGACCTGGAAGGAGTGCTCTTTCTGAGCAGACCTTTAGGTCGGATCTCCTGCCTCTGTGGTGAACCCACAGCCCCTCCTCCTAGAAGTCCTTCCACTTTAGCTAGGTCCACCCTGTATGTTGCATACATCAGTATTTATGTCCTATATCCCATTCTCATCAGTTAGGATAACCTCTCTCCTATTTTAGGACAATGAAGTATGATCTCATCCATGACTTTGGCATCTACAAAAGTCAGAAAAGCTAAACATTTGAGGTAGCTCTCTGGAAAAAATCTTTAGATCAGGAAACCTCAAAAGATTGGCCAACATTCGTGTAGTGATTTACAGTTAAGATGTAGGGAGACCACACACATTGCTTAATAACGTGTCCTCTCATCCATCTGTCCACTCAAACATCCGTAACTTGTTACAATTGATGGCTACACAAAAATCCTAGTGCGATCAAATGATTCTCTCTCTCTCTCTCTCTCTCTCTCTCTCTCTCTAAACTTTTATTTGCCCCTGTGTCCCACGTGGTTGACAATAAATGCTACCTCTGTAATTTGAGAGTACCTTATTAAAGACAAAGGGTTGAAGACCCAGCTGGGTAGATGCTCAGATCCAGCCTCGAAGACTTGGGATCAAATTCTAGCTTTGCAATTTACATACTGTATGATATTGAAACCTGTTAATCTCTTAAACTGGTATAATAGCAACATTTCCTTTCGGAATCAAATGAGCCAATGTCATTCTTGGCGTTGGTACAGTACATAGTTGTTGCTCAATGCTATTGACTTTATTTCAGCTCATGGCAGCCCCATTTGATGCCAATAATTAAATGCTTGGAATCTGGTAGTTTCAATCCATCTAGAGGGGCCTCAGATGACAGGCTTGGCAATCTCTTTCTAAAAGGTCACCGTTTTGAAAAACCTGTGGGACTGGTATACTCAGGGCAGCTGGGATCTCTATGAGTCAGTACACGGCAGCAACTATTAGCCCTGCTAACTATGTACCTGAGCGCAGGATGGGGACTCGTTTCTCGATTACTGTCCCTATCTAGAAAGCTACTGGTTCATCACAAGATGAATAATTTCATCTAGGCCCCAAAGCCAGGATCCATCATTACAAACGTGAGCTCATTCTCTTCACTGAACATACTTACCTGCAACCCTGAATGTTATTGGTCTGTGAACATGTATATACATTTCCTTGAACCTGTCTCTTTCTTTGATTATATGACAAATCATTTGGAGTAACAAAGGACCTAGAGGAATTGCTCTGTGCCGCCTGTCATCAGCCCAACCATATACATGCTCTTCATTTGCTTTTATGTGTTTATGACTTCCTAATTACCTGAGCACACATTATGTATCCATTTATAATCAGACTCTCTGCCAAGGTTACTCACATACACCATGCCTGTCTCCGCCTGTGACTTGTCAGCTGTACTAATGAGAGAGGGAGGGATCATCATCAAAAGCTTGAAATGTGCCTAAAATCTAAAACACAAGATTAACCAACCTTCCAAAGTCTCCTGTTCAGTTGAGCAATGCATTAGGAATGGCATAAAAATCAAGTTCCACCCTACGGTTTTTGAACATGGGTATGTATTCTTTTCTATGTGCAGCACAGCAAATAACTGAACATCTAGAATCTCAATCCAACACACACATGCTATTTCACAGTTTCTCTGAGTCGAATACCTTAAGATGACTTTGTTCAGTCCTTCACTGCAGAGGCTCTCATAAGACTGAAATCAAGATGCTGGGCAGGCCTGACGTACCTTTCGAGGCTAGACTGGGCAAGGGTCCACTTCTGTGCTCCAGGTGATGAAGCTCCTGCCTGGCTGTTGGCTGCAGGCTGCCCTCAGTTCCTCACCACTCTCCATACAGTACCTTACTTCCTCAAAGGCAACAAGGATGGGAACCAAGAGAGTCGACAGGCAAGATGGACATTACAACACTATGCAAAGTGACATCAGATCCCCTTTGCCATATTTCATTGATTAGAAATAAGTCATAGGTTCTGTTTTCACGTAAGAGAATTATCCTAAAAGACCGAGCTTCTCAGGAACCAGCTAAGTGGGTACTCACTACCTACCTCAGAGTAGGTCATTTTAAATTCATTTTTGGTCAAAAGCAGTCCACATTTCATCACACTCGAATCCCTGCTAAGTCCTATGCATGCGACAAGAGTAGTCTTATGTAATCCATCGCTATCCTCTGCTGTAAGAATATTGCTAAAAATATTATTCATATCACCATTAAGTGCTCTTTTATGAATCTCTACAAAGCAACAGCTTTGGGATTTTCTTTAGTAGAAAATGAGAGCTGAAAGCTTGGATGGCACCTCCCTCCAAATTCAGAGCAATCTCTCTAATCGTGCTTTTCTTTTAATAGCAATCTCCTTGAGGCTTGCATATAACAATCATAAGTCTCATAATTGTTCATTTTGGACCCGACCATTTTCTTGCATATATTTTGTATTACTTTTATTTGTGCTTTGCAAGTATTTTATTGCATATAGTTTATTGGAAGTCACTTAATTAAGAGAGATATAAATGTCCATTGAACAAGTTACCTGAGTATGCAAATACTATATGTTACCTGTTCACTTTAATTTTCTTAGTAGAAGGTCTTTCCCAAATTGCTACTTACATTTTTAACGAAAAGTTACCAAGTTGCCAATTAAAGTTGATGCTGAAAAGTTGGTCTGGCTGAAAGTGGCATGTGAGAGACTAAAGCAATAACTGGGATGTTTATTTGTACGTGATGCGCAGAGAAGATCTAAAACCAAAAGCTTGCATTGACCCCAAACCTTCTGCTCAGGGACAAATGCTTACCTATTGTATCGCAAGAACTCCATAGTCCACGTTCTTTCTTACACCATCAACGCTTCATTCTTTCTAGAAACATGAGGACATGACATTTTGGAGCTGCGGGTAAGAACTGGGTCACGAGTTTGAGTCTAGCTCTGGGTCCCAGAGTTTGGGGACTAGCCTGGAGCTAGAAGGGTTGTTTTCCCTGGAACATCCTGACTCTGAATTTTGCAAGGGGCGTGCCTCCCAACACAGCATTGGTGTTCTAGATATCTCTCAGTTCAGCTGCATTCTCTGTGCACCCTCAGATTCAAAGCCTGAGGTCTGTCCATTATGTAGTAGAAAAACGAATTATTGTCTATTACTGACTAATTGAAATTCAGCATTTCTTCCTATTACAAATGAAGGTAACGAACTAAGGCAATGATAGCCATATCTGAAATTTTCACATATATTATATATTTTTCACATAACTTTATAGTTATAAATCTTAAGACAAATTTTACAGTTATCATACTTGAAATCATGGCGGTTATCGGATCTTGTTATTTAAGGTATTCATAAACACATCTATTGCTCTATCATATGTTGAATTATATTTCAATAAATATGTTTTAATGTAATTCATTTTCTATAATATTATTATTGCACGTACTTCAGCAAATCATGTGGGGAAGCGCCCATAGTCTTCACTAGATGCCAAAGCATCGAAGTGCAAAAGAGGTTAAGCCCAGCGACCGGCTCAGACTGAAGGTCACACAGGCTTCCATCCGTCTTGGAAATGGCAGAGGGAGGGACGTCTGGTCGCTGGAGTAGCACTTCTGCAGGCAGACTCTGCCTCCTTCGTGCTGAGGTATGTTGACTAAAGGTCACTTGCCGAAGTAGAAGTTTGGTGAGGTTTACTGGTGAACAATTCTTGGAGGCTCTAGTCTAGATTTATGCCTCGTTTGGTTTTTGACTTGGTGAGTAGTTCTCTTTTTGTCATTGATATTTTCAAAACACTGCAAAAAAAGTTCCAAGACTAGAACCATGAATACCCGAGTATACTTCCCCCCAATTTCCCAATTACTGACATTTTTGCCTCCTTAGTGTAAGATGTGCTCTGTCGATAAAATATGCTATACAGTTCACATGATTTGCTGAATTTCATCAAAAGTCCAATTAATGTGTTCATTTTGTGTTTTCAGTCTCTCCACCAAGCCTTCCCTGTGTTCCAAGTGATGCCCTGTATCCTGGATACCCCTGACTCATGGCTCACCTACTCACTATCTCCCAAAAGCCCTTCACACCTCTCCTCTGCCCTTCCCAGTTACTCGTCCTGCCTTTTTTCCTCTGAAATTTCTAATTCATCAACAGCAAAACTCTGCGTTCTCTTCTTAGAATGTTTGTTGCTTTTATTTTAATTTTTTAAAAAATCCTGAACCCAACCAACAATCATGGTAAATATTTCTTGAGTTTCCATTAATCAGTAAGTAGTTCTTGAATTAATGGCCTTGATTCTGTGAGCCACATTTCTTAATGTTGGGATTAATTCTTAATGTTGGGATTCCACATTTCTTAATGTTGGGATTAATTCTTAATGTTGGAATTCCACATTTCTTAATGTTGGGATTCATTCTTAATGTTGGGATTCCACATTTCTTAATGTTGGGATTAATGATAATAATAACTCTCTTGCTGGGTTGTTGAAAAAGAAGTTGCATGAGAGTGCTTTAGAGAGCTGAAGGCAAAACTCAGGTTTGATTCGTCTTTTTACCTCCAGTTTTAGTACTGTACCTGGAGTCTCATGGTCTGACTTACGTCAATGTTGCAAACGAAATGATTAGACTCGTATGCTTAAATATGATAGTGTCACATATTATTTCTCCTAAAAGAATTTAGTGTGACAACTCACTTTCTTCAGTAATGTGGTTATAAAAGGGGAGATTTTAATTGGATACTTTAATTTCTTTCAGAATTTGGAAGTTAGTGATATGTTCCCTTTGGTTGTGAAATCAAGATTGAACCTGAAGAAGTAATACGTCATGTTTCACCTCTTTACCTTAAAATACAAAGTATCAATCCTAAATCAGATCTCTGATAACTGTCTTAAATTGATAGTATTTTTCAGTAGCCCATTTTTGCTTGTTTCTATTTATCTTTGTAATAAAGCTAACCATATGTAAAGTGTTCCAGAAGTTTATAGAATTTATTTTATGTCATTAAGATAATAAGTTGAGGTGACAATTTCAGGCCAGTTTAGTCAATTGTATAGATTTGCTTCCTCTTCAGAGGGGTATGTCCATTGTGCCTGATATTAGGTCCCTGGTATTCCAATACTTATCCAATACATAACATTTATGAAACACCTTTATGATGCCTTCTCCCTTATGTTCCTTATTATCTTTGCTCAGTGAAAGACCTACTGCATCCTGAATGTAGTGCGTATTTCATGGATGAGGACAGTGGGCTGTGATATTGAGAAGCAAGCTGAAGGTCACATGGCCAAGAAGGTGTGTTGATCCCCACGGCACACTTTCTTCTCTGTCAGGCTGCCATCTGGAAAGTGACCAACAACAGCCCCTTGCCCCCAACTCGAAGATTTGCTGTAATGCTGAACAAACAGTGTTTTATGCACTTCCCCAGCAAGCCTCTCCAAACTAATTACGCTACACAGACTGTAGGAAGCTTTTGTTCAGATAACACCTTTACGGTAATCCGATCATGTCCCGTCCATGGGTTTGATCTTCACTGTTGTCACAGTTCATTGCATTGTGCAGAATTAGGATCCCAGGCAAACGAATGGTCTCCAGAGAGAACGTGATTAAACCAAAATGAAGAGATTTAAGAAACCTCTTAAATATCCTCGCTGTTTATAATTTAGGAGTGTTCATGCGTGTTCAATATTAGAAGAGTGCAAATGTTAATCGGGCCTAGATCTTGTGACTTTTGGCTTTCTCTATACCAAATATGCTATGGTATAGGATCCTTTCATCTCATAACCGTACAATTAATTTTATGAAACCAACAAGGTTTTTAAACCTACATTGGTCAACTTTTTAGAAGAAAATAAACAATGTTTCTATGCTAGTTATGCTATTTCATGCTAACTAATTGGATTAATTAAAATTTCCTGCTTCTTTATAATTGTGAGAGATGAAAATACTTTTTTAATCCACATTAGGTAAAATGTCAAAACTAGCTTTTGGATTGTAAGATCACAAGGCTTTCCTGAAAATATGTCCTGTCTTGACAATGCATTAAACCTTAAGAAAAGTTTAATTAACAAATGTCAGAATGTGTTTATTCAAAAAAAAAAGTGATACATTAAAAATTCTTTTCTATCTCTGAGTCTAACCACATCTTAACCCTTAAGTAAAATATATAAATCGACATCATAACACAGCTAATGGTAAACAATATTTGATATTGAAAAATTAAAGTACATATAACCTGAGGCAAAATGTTTTTTGTTTGTTTTGTTTTTTAGCATTTCTCTGCTTCAGCTCACTTTTAGATGTACTTCCTCATTAATTTACAGACCTAGTAGTTTACACAGCTCAGTCATGGAGCTACTTGCAGTGGCAGATTTGTTGTTTTGTTGATTTTTGTTTGTTTGTTTGTTTTTCTGACCAGATGAAGCTGGACAGTTAATTTAAGATATTGTGGAACATTTTTGTGTCTCACCATTCTCTGGAAAGTAAGGATAATGGTATTTGTTTATTTTCATCCATCCTTGGGCATAGTGGATGAGAAAATACGTAGCAGATGAGAGAAAATACAGTTTTTCAAAACCCCTAACGTAGTGCCATTGAATTGATTGTGACTCAGAGTGACCCTACAAGACAGCGTAGAACTGCCCTTGTGGATTCCCAAGACATTAAATCTTTGTGGAAGCAGACAGCCTCATCTTTCCCCAGGGAACAAGTAGTGAGTTTGAACAGCTAAACTTGTGGTTAACAACTTAATTTATATCCCTCCATGCCCCAAGGACTCCTGAAAAAATCCAGAGTAGATGTTAGTTCTAAGGAGCCATGTTAAGACTTGATTTTGGTTTTGTTTCTACTTTTTAAATAATGTGCATGAAAGCACACACTGAACCCAACTCAAGCTCCCTGCCAGAAAGTTGATCCTGGCTCCTAGCAACCCCATCCTGTGGAAGAGAACTGCCACTGTGGGTTTCTGAGGCCCTAAATCTTTAGTGGAATAGAAAGCCTCCTGAAGAGCATCAGGTGGTTCAAACTGTTGACCTTGAGGTTAGGAGTCCAATACCTGTAACCACCATGGCTCCTTGGAAAGCAGATGCTCACAGAAAAAAATAAATGAAAAGAATAGGGCAAATGACCCATCGTCCAATCCTGTGCCACACACACTTCAGAACTGTCTTCCTGTTTATATAGAAATGTCCCCGTGTGAGCATGCTGCAACAATAAGATTCGAAATTATTTTTTACGTGTGATCTGCAAGTTTACAATGTGACTATGTTTACTGATAAATCATTTATCCAAAACCAAGCTCCCTGCCATCCAGCCAACGACTACTCATAGTGACTCTACAGGACAGGCTAGACCTGCCCCTGCGAGTGTCAGAGACTGTAACTGATACTCCAGTAGAAAGCCATGTCTTGGTCTCGAGAAGCTGGTTGGTGGTTTCAAACTGCTGACCTTTCAGATCACAGCCCCAGGTGTGACCACAAGGCCAGCGGAGCTCCTGTCAACCACGCATCCACATTTTGTTTCATGCTATTGATTGTAGTCCTTAATGTCACAGCACTGTTCCCACTTGCTTCACGGTTCCATTTGTCATTCTTCCTTACCTGTTATTCCTGTCTTTTGAGCTTTATTTCTGTGAAAAGTCTGTCTTTTTCATAGAATTGACTGCTCTCCAGGGTCATCCCTCTGGCTGTTATTCTTGGCTATATATGGTGCTTGCTGTTGGGTGTTGTCTAGGCAGGGCCTCCTCGTAGCAGTTCTATGTAAGACAGAATGAAAGACTGCCTGGTCCTGCACCACGCTCACAAGTGTTCTTAGGTTGTGGCCCATTGTTGCAGCTACCATGTGAATCCATGGTCTCAAAGGGCCTTCCTCTTCTTTGATGCCTCTGTTTTACCATGCATGATGTCATTCTACGAGGACTGCTCCCTCCTGAGAATATGTCCAAAGTAGTTGAGAGAAGCCTTGCCCTCCTGGTTTCTAGGGGGCACTCTGTTTTCCCTTCTTTCAGGACAGATTTGTTTGTCCTCTGGCGTCATTCTTCTGCAAGCTTCCTTAGTTAATGTCCATGTAGATAAGGTGATTGAAAATACCATAACTTGAGTCAGGCACACACACCTTAATCTCAAAGTAACATGACTGCTTTTCAACATTTTCAAGAGATCTTGTGCTGTAGATTTACCCAACGGAAGGTGTTGTTTGACATCTTGACTGCTGCTTACTTGAGCGTTGACTGTGGTTTCCAGAAAGATGAAATCCTTGACAACTTCAATCTTTTCCCCATTTACCATGATTTTTCTGTTGGTCCCGTTGTGAGCATTTTCGTTTTCTTGACATTACATTGTGAGCCACATTGTAGGCTGCAAGCTTGATCTTCATCAGTAAGTGCTTCAAGTCCTCCTTGTCTTGCATATTGCAGGCTGTTAATAAGCCTTCCTCCAATCCTGACGTCACGTTCTTCAGATAGTCCAGCTTCTGTGACTATTTGCTCAGCATGTAGACTAAATAAGTATGGTGAGAGGATGTAGGTCTGTTTATTGCTTGATTGAAATTTTCATCATGGGCGTGAGTTCCAGGAACTTAGAGGGACTACTAGACACCAGGATCTACCCAACAAGGAGGTCTAGTACTCGTATTAATGGGACAGTTGTCTGCTTGGTGAAGGGTTGAAGTTTTATATAAAGTTTAGAGATTATTCCATTCTCTAATATTATGTTGCCAAATATTTTTTCCCAATCTAAAGGTGTACTTTTTACTTCTTTGCAGAAGTCTTTTAATGTACATAAGCATTTAAGTTTTAAATAGTCCAAGTTTTCTAGATTAGTTCTTACTGTTTGTACATTTTCAGAGTTGTGTTTTATAGTCTATTCATATATTATCATATCCCAAAGTTGCTCCTAACTTGTTCTCAAAGAGCACTATAGTTTTAGATTTTACATTTAGGCATTTGATCCATTTTGAGTTAGTTTGGGATATTGTGTGAAGTGTGGATCCTTTTTCATTTTTATGCAAATGAATATTTTGGTCAACATAATTTGTTTAAAAGACTGTCTTCTTATCCTTTCTGTATGGCCCTTCTGTGAGGGATGATAAATTTAGGGATCGGTATAGTACTGATGAAACACAAAACTATCCTTTAGTTCTTCAATATTTCTCTCCTTACTATTATGGTCTTTGTTTTACCACATTAATCTTGTTAGACCTGCATATGATCATTTGTATAAAATTAAGAGCATTTGATGCATGAAAGCTACAATAGATAACCCTTCTGAAACAGTAATGAGAGTAATGATTCCTTAAGGGTATGGGAAGAGGGAGTTGGGGGTAAGGAGGAAGAGGGAACTGATAGCAATATTGTATAACCCCACTCAAGGGAAACAAATAACAGAATTACAGGTGAATGGATAGGTTGGATGGTGTAAGATATGGCAAATAATAATAATAGTTCCTGGGGGGTGGGGGGAAGGGGAGGAAAAGGGGAAAGGGGGTGCTGTCATAAAAGGGTTCAAAAAGAAAGAAAAAGTTTTGAAACTGATGGTGGTAGCAACTGTAAAATTCTCCTTGAGCTAAATGGCTTATGGATTGTTAAAATATCTGTAAGAGCTCCCGATAAAATTATTAATTAAAAAAAAAATCGGCTTTTTCTCCTTGAATGGGTTTTGACCCTGGTTGAAGCTCAGTTGTCCCCAGGTGTGTGACTGGCTTCTCACATCAATTTCCTTGGTCAAAGTGTCTGTTGGTGTAAGAGGAGCTGGGTTTTTGACTACTGCAGATAGCTCTATCGTAGGCTTTGAAATTAAGAAGTGTGAGACCTTCTACTGTGTTCTTCTTTAGTGTGTTGCTTATCCAGGGCCTTCCCTTTCTATGCAGAAACAGTGCTGGGGTTTTTCACCCCTTTAAAGAATTTCGATGGAACCTGGATCAAAATTGCATTAATTGCTTCATAGCTACAGATTACTTAGGGTCCTGTTGACTTTTCCACAAAGTTAAGTCTTCCTATCCCAAGCATGGTATATTCTTCCCTTTATGTAGGACTCATTTAGTTTCTTGTAGTGGTATTTTATAGTTTTCTTTCATCGAGTCTTTTATATCCCTGATTAGGTTTATTTCTGTGTTTGTTTGTTTTTGCTACATATTGTAAATAGCATTGACTTTCTTATTTCTTTTCCAAATTTTCTTTAAAATGTAAAAGAATACAGGTGTTTTTTGTATCCAGCCATTTGGCTGGTTCTTTCATTTAGCACTTTTATTATCTCACTGAATCTCTCAGATATTCTGTGCATAAAACCATAAAAGCCAAACCAACCCAAACTATTGTTATCTGTTTGTTTCTGACTCATAGTGACCTGATGTAGGGTTTCCGTGACTGTAAATTTTTATGGGAATGAACAGCTTCATGGCCTATGTCTATGAGGGATATTGGTCTGCAATTTTATTTTTACGTGCTGCCATTGCCTGGCTTTAGTATCAGTGTTATACTAGCTTCATAGAATAATTTATAAGTATTCCGTCTTTTTCTATGTTCTGAAATCATTTGGGTAGAATTGTCATCAGCTCTTCTCTGAATGTTTGATAGAATTTTCCTGTTAATCCATGAAGCTATGGCTTTGTGTTGTTTTTATTTCCTGTATAATATTCTTCATTTATTTCTGCTCTAATCTTTCTCATTATGTTCTTTTTCTGGAGACTGTAGGTTCATTTTTGCTGCTCTTTTTATAATGGTTGGTGTTGTGAGAGTAAGAGATTGATTTTAAGTTTTTAATTATTGCCATCAATTGATCACTGAGCTCTACTATTAATGAATTCAAGGGGTTTGGGTACATTGTATTTTCTTTATCTTTGACTTCTATGAATATTTGTAATTTTGAAATTTATTTCTTCTATCCCTATTAGTTCTTAAGCAAAGTGTTATTTACTTTCCATGTATTTAATTTTTCTTTCGATCTCCCTATCATTGACTTCTAACATACTCAGCATATCTTAAACTGAAAGAATTACAGAAAACTATAAGCCTTATATTGCAAGCTTGAAAGATTTTATGGGCTAAATATTGAAGGGTGAGAGAAACATCAAAAGAAATGGAAAGAACACACAGAGCCACTGTACCAAAAGAACTAATTGACTTCAACCATTTCAAGAGTTAGAAGATGGTACTGAAGGAAGAAGTCCAAAGAGCATTGAAGGCACTGCCAAAAACAGGACTACAGGAATTGGTGGAACACGAATGAAAATGTTTCAACAAGCTGAAGAAGCACAAAGTACTCATTCATCTATGCAACAGTTTACAGTATTGTGATACAAGAAGATGCTTTATTGTAATGTTTTAAATTTGATTGAGGCTTAATACATAGTTTATGACGAAGAATGATGCCTGTGCTCTTGAAAACAGTAAGTATTGTACTGGTGTGCGTGTAGTGTTCTTAGGATATGTCTACGAGGTCGAGTGGGTTGTGCTGCTGAAATCTTTTGTATCTGCGCTGAATTTCTTTCCAGTTGTTCCCTCCTTCATAAAAAGTAGTATTTTAAAGTCTCCTACTACTATTTCAGCATTGTATATTTATCTTCTATTTGATTAACGTTTAATTTACGCATTTTTGGACTTTTTCATTGCATGCATAGAAATGTGTTATGCTTCTGCTTTCTTGCTAGATTGACCCTTTAACCATTTGAAGATTCCCTTCCATGCTCTTTATGCTGGCTTTATTCTTAAAATCTCTTTTATCAGAAATTAATATTTCCACTCCTGCTTTATTCTGGTTACCATTGGCTTGATATATATATATTTCTATCCCTTGATTTTTATTTATTTGCATTTTTGTGTTTGAGTCTTTTCAAGTAGCACATTGATAGCTCCTGCATTTTAAAAAAATTCATTCTGCCATTCTGTTTCTCTTGATTGAGAGATTTAATCCATTTACATATAGAATAGTTAATAATACTCAAAAGCATTGTCATAAGGTCAATTCTGACTTATACCAACCTTACACAGGAGTCCTGGTGGGGTAGTGCTTACACATTGTGCTGCTATCCAGATGGTCAGCAATTCAAAACCACCAGCAGGTCCAAGGGAGAAAGACTCCCATATATAGTCACAGCCTTGGAAACCCACAGTGGAGTCACTATGAGCCAGCATTGCCTCGATGGCAGAGAGAGAGATAGGGTTCCTGAGAATGTCAAATTTTATGGGAGAAGACAGCCTCATGTTTATCCCATAGAGAGGCTAGTGGGCTTGAATTGTTGACCTTGGGTTGGCAGCACAATACCTAACCTAAAGTGTATAATTTTTGTTGTTATTCTTTAGTGTGTGTGTGTTTTACTGTTGATTGCTTATATGGTCCCCTACTGCATTCATTTTATAGGACTAGCTTCACTGTTGGCTTTATGTTTACTAAACATATTGGCTTTATGCTTACTACATCCCCATGAGGAGCCCTGATGGCATAGCAGGTTAGGTGTTGGGCTGCTTACCACAAGGTAAGCACTTTGAACCCACCAGGTACTAGATGGGAGAAGAGTAAGATTTCTGCTTCTGGGAAGATTGACAGCCTCAGACGCCCCCAGGGGCAGTTCTCCGCGGTCATTCAGCGCTGCTACGACTTGATCAACTTGACGGCAGTGAGTTGGAGTTGGAGTTTTCAATCCTTACAATTTTTTCTTCTTTTGGATACAAAGTGTATTACTTGTTTTTTGTGGTTAGTCTGGACTTTATTTTTATCTAAATTTAAAACAGGGTGTTGATCTTGACATTGTCCTGAGATCTTCTCCATTTGGTATTTCAGTAACTTACCATTTATTCCTCTTTTTGGTGTGAAAGGGTCTCTGGTGGCATCATGGTCACACCTTGGGGCCTTGCACACAGGATGGAGGAACCTCCAGTGGAGTAAGGGTTTCGGTGGGGAACGGGGGTGTGTACAGGAGTGGTGGAGGAGTAAAAGCGAGATGATGCTAAGGAGTCCAGGAAGAAACAGTATGTTTGGAATGATATGAAATATGTATTAACTCTTAATTAATAATAAATTTTTAAAAAAACATTGATCCAGGAATGGGTTTTGGGATCACACTAAATCCTAGCTCCAACTTAAGAACAATTAGTTCTTACATCATGACACTGCTGGATACTCACCCTCAGGAAAGGATCACAGAAGATACAGGTGCTACAGCAAAAGGTGGTGAAGAAAGTAGATGGTGCCCAGCTAGCAGATAAAATAGCGTCTGGGGTCTTAAAGGCTTGTCTCCAAACAAGCAGCCATCTAAGTGAGATGTCAACTAAGTCCACATGGAAGAAGCACACCATCACCAGTCACCGAAGGATTAATATCAGAGCCTAAATTGTGAGAATTGATTTGCAGAAGGTTATGGGTGACAATGGGAGCCCAAGGTTCATTTGGGGGAGCTATGTAAGAAATAAGCCTCCAGTGAATTCCCTTTATCCACAGTTAAGGGATGGGAGGAAAGTGGGTATTAGTGCATTGGAGAGATGAGTGTCGAAGACCAAAGGCATAAGTCTGACGGGAAGAGTTAAAATTTTGTCAGTTGACACCCCCCACCCCCTCTGATGCATGCTCCACCTGATCTGGTCCTCAACATTTTCTGTATTTTTGTTTGGTTTATTAATATTACGGTGTATCTCAGAGGTGTTTTGTCATTGGAGTTCACCCTCATATAGTTGTGTTATATGGTTTTCTGCGTTTCAGTAGATGAAACCCAGGGTTGATAAACTTATAGGGACAGCAAGTAGAATGAGGGTTTTAGGGCTGGGGATGGGGGGAGGTGCAGTGGGGGAGGGGGCTAAAAGGGAGATGATGCCAAGGAGTCCAGGAAGAAAAAGGAATGTCTGGAAACAGATTGTGGTAGCACTTATACAATTCTTCTGGACATGAGTGAACTGTGGAATGATATGATGTATGAATTAACCCCCAATTAACAATACATTAAAAAAACCGTTTGTGTTGGAAATTCACAGGTGCAGTTCTATCCTGTCCTGCAGGGACATCGTGAATTGGCCTGAACTCGATGGTGGTGAGTGTGACCTGGTGCCACCTTGTCTCCGCCCTCAGAATATAGATCTGCATGCAGAATGCTGAGTATGAAAATATCCTTTTATATTTTCCACATAGAGATCTTCACAATCCTTTAGATGGTTAATTAGCCTTATAAAAATAAGAGTTCCTTAATCAAATCCTAATTTTATATTTAGCTTATCTCTATTATTTAAAGAATAATTATGTGCTTTAAAGAATAATGTATGTAGATATATCTTTAGACATGTAGTTGATATTTTAATTAAAATAGAATCCTAAAAGTGGAATTGTTGAGTGAGGGAATGGTTTTTTTTTTCTGTTTTGGATTTTGCAACATATTTCCAAATTGCCCTCACGTAGGATATTTCCCAATGTACACAACCACCAGTAACAGGTGAGGGTGGCGACTCCCCACACCCTTGTCAACACCAGGCATTTGCATCATTTTAACATTTAATACAATGTTATATTTATTACAATTTTTATTTTGGAATCTCTAGTATCTTTCTTTCATTTTTTGTCCTTTATCGCCTGCTTGGTGAGAAAACGCAGGTTGTAAAACTCAAAGCTGTCACTCTTTGACCTGGAATTCCTTTTTCCATAGGCTCAAAAGGGCCTTTCTTAAAGAAATGCTGCCCAAACTCTGTAATTTTAAGCACCCCAAATCAAGGCACCACAATCCTCACTGGCCTCTTGTAGGCCTGAGGGGCCTACAAGGATATCTCCTATGTCTAAGGAGAATACTAATAGATGAGATGTTTCTTTTTATTCCCGTCAGCGACCTGTGCCTTTGGGATGTCTTTGAGGTGTTTGATGCTTTCTGTAACTAGAGTTATTGATCAGGGGAGCCAAAGGGTGTGTTAGAGACGGCAAGGAGGAGTGTTTTTACCGGTTTGTAGCCATTTGCCACAGATGTCTTCATGCACTTCAAACAAGCTCAGGGATTTTGATGCTTCTGACAAGATGGATGCGGAAGGAAAAATTCTTGATCTCGTCTGAGAAATCCTGGTACCCAGATACCGAACGAATGAAAAGCAAACCCTCCTGAGCCATGTGCGCAGTCATAACGGACTTATTTGAATCTCTGCAGGTGTCCTAGTTTGTGACTGAAATTGAGCTCCACAAATTCCAAGTGAGAAAGAAAAGGGAAAGAGAGGTTCCTTGAACCCATGATGGCAGTAATATGAAGAGATGCCAAAAAGGTCGTGGAAAAGTTGAATTAAAAGATAATGGAATTTTTCCACGAATGTTTTGAAGTCCTCTCATAATCTAGTTTACTACATTTCTCTAGGTTCAAATTGTCCTACCTCTGAGAAGACTAAAGAAAACTTTAAGCGTTTTGATGTGGTGAAGAATATTGAACATACCATGGACTGCAAAACAATAGACAAAATTTCTTTCGAGAAAATACAACCAGGATGCTCCTTAGAAGTGAGGATGGTGAGACTTTGGTCCATTTACTTTGGACATTTTACCAGGAAGGACCAGTCGCTGGAGAAAACCATCGAGCTTGGTAGAGGGGCATTAAGAAAAGAGGAAACTCCACGATGAAATGGATTGACCCCGGGTTTGCCGCAGTGGACACAAAGATAACAACTGTGAGAAGAGCGTAGGGCCGGGCAGTGTTTTGCTCTGTGGTACCCGTGGTCCCCAGAAGCCAGAACTGACTCGATGACACCCCAAAAGAGCAACAACTGGGTAAATGGTAAAAATCCCTATCGGACACAAGTGATTAGTGCTGGCCTGATAACCCAGAGGAGGGAAGAAAGGAAGACAGGGAAAGTCAAGGGTAGAGGGGACAATGTCCTCGGGACAGTGGAAACTAACACACGTGGGATTGCCATGAATAGGACGTAAGCTGATGGCAACTTCTGCTGCCTGGTTTGGGAGGGTGGGGCAGGGGGAAGCAACTGGTAGGGTTACGTTGCCTGGCTTTCGTGGTGTTGGTGGGGACATGTGGCTGATTCTGTCCATGAGGAGAATAGGTGATAGGAGCCACTCCAGGGCTGGAACATTTGACTTCTCTTCTGTGACACCCCCCCCCCCCCCCCCCCCGTTTTCCTTCCCTCCAGCACAGTGACAAGCTGCAGTTTGGGTCCCCTAGTGGGGACATCCAGGAACCCTGGTGACAATCTAGGATAAGCACTTTTGTGTTAATCTTAAGGTTAGTGGTTCAATCCCCAAAGCTGCTCCACAGCATAAAGATGGAGCTCTTTGCTCCCATGCAGATTTAAAGCCTCAGCTACCCTCTGTAGGCTTGCTGCGAGGTGACGCAAGTGGGGTTGCCTTTGGTTTCAATGAGGGTGTCCCAGAGCAGAGCCTGCAGCAGAGCCACAGCAGAGCTCGTAGCAGGAACAAGAAATAAGCAGCATTGCTTTAAGTCCTTGGAAGTTTTGAGGTTGGTTGTTATTGTAGCATACTCTAGCCCAGTCGTAGCCGTGGGCTTTTGTTTTTGCGAGAGTTGGAAAGATTTTATATGTGGGATCAGAGAGATGAGGAGAAAACTCCATCCTCCCTGCTTTGCATTAGTGGTATGATTTCTGAACTGGACTTTCCAAGGAGGAGAAGAAATGAAGCAGCTGGAGGAGAATGCAAAGAAAAAGAAGAGGAAAACGTCAGTCATTCCTCATAGGGAAGGTTGTTAAATCCGGGCTGGTATGTGGAGTGTGGTAGGTTCTCTTTGCTAAAAACATTGAATAAGTTATTAATCTCCATTGTTGAGTCCTAGCCGTATGAACGAGCACGGGATGGTTGAGCCTTAGTTCTATCCCGCCCATCTCTTCAGGATCCCTACACCTTGATCAATCCTGTCTCCACTACTTCATATTCTACATTTTCAGATCAATAATACCAACAAACACATATCCCTATGTAATATTTTACTGAACTCAAAGTCTTTTATCTTCATAGCACAAGAGGTTATTTCTGTGTCTTAAAGAAAATGCTGAAGGATATGGATGTGTGGACTCCTCTTCCCCTCGAAAGAAGTTTCCCATCTGCAAGACAATTTTAAGTCAAAATTCCTTGGAGCATCTTTTCTCCAGTTCCCGCATCTCAATTAACCTCTCTCCTCCCAGCACACCATGACTTTTCTACCCAATGTTGACCCTAGTCTGCTCTCAAGCCTCGGAAGGATCGTGAGGTGGTAGAGAGAGAAAAATAGGAATTGGAGTCAGACAGAAGCTGAGTTTAAATTCCAGGTCGGCCATCCAATGCAGTCATTTAGGACGAATTGCCTAAGCTCCTTGTTTAACTCTAAATGGAGATGACAAACGTTACCTTGTTTGATTGTTCTACCATTGAAAAAAAAATAACACACATAAAAGACTCTTCCCGTTCCTATAGCAAACTGGTCAGTCACTGCCCCTTCTTCACAGACCCTCGAAGTCAGAAGCCTCTTTTCGTATGCCTTTTCATGTCTTCATTGTCTTTTGAATTCATAGAATGCGAAACTCACAGGGAGTCTCCAATCAATATTTCCTGAATTGAATCCTCTGAGACAAGTCCATAGGCACCGCCCCCCAAAAGAAAACACCTTTGTGGGGCATCCAACCCTTGCTTGTCAATCAGAAATGTCCTTTGAATTCCAGAGAAATCTTTGATAAAGAGGAATCAGATCCCAGCTGATCAATGGGACTATGCATTATCAGTCCAGGTTCTAATGGTTGAAGAAACCATCCTGGAGGTGGGGGACAAACTGCCCGTGGATTTATGCGTGAGAACAACCATGGATAATTTCATCTGGGAGAAAATGTCTTTGCTGCACCACTTGGTAGGGAAAGGTGGATTGAAAAGGACAATATTCACTTATAATTAAGAAGCAAAATATGTTTTCTGCTGTTGCCCTGAGTTACTTTATTTTCTCCCTTCTTTTGTGTGAACATTTTCTCATTTCCTCATTGATTTTTTTTCATGAATTTCCCCTAGACTTACAAGCGTGATGAACTTGAAGAATTTTATTTTTTGCAATCTGAATAAAATTTAAAAGCCTAAAAGTTTCCCCCAGATCACCAGGCTTTAATGTTAAATTACTATTTTCTGGCCAGATAATCTGAAAAACTCTGATTTTGTTTCTTCTTCTGTTTCCATCCTGATAATGGTGGCTGAATTCCCTTGACTTTAATACACCATATATTCTCCACCTGGCAAAGCGTTCAGACAGATACAGATAATAAATACCCCGTAGACATACAGACAGAGAAACTGCTGTAATTGCCTTCATAATGACTCTGAGACATCAAAGGAAGGCAAATCATGGTATTTAACACTGTTTCCATTCTTTTTCTGAAATGTAATTTTATAGAGTTATTGTCAGGCCGTGTGGTGAACGTACAAGTACAGCCATCATAGTCAGCTCACATTAATTAGCTGCCCACGAGAGGGCCAGGCGAGTAATGGCAAAGTTCTCCTCATTTCAGATGGGCTGATATTCAGACAGAACCGTAAGTACAATAGCTTGATTAACATAGTTGCTTAGATCAGGTTTTCCCTGGGAGTGTGTCAATTGGCATTTTGAAGAATCAATTAATTAGCACTCTAAATAATCCATTCTTGGGTTAATGAAAGTGTTTTGTACAGCTGCAAAAAATTACATGAAGAAAAAGTAGATCTTTCTAAAGTGGCACTGAAAAAGATTTACCTCAGAAAGCCGTGCTGCCCATTTCAAAATGCCACCACTGTCGGTGTGTCTGTTTAAAGCCGTGGGGTCAACAGGCACAGTTCTCACCACGATGTGTCACTTGGGCTGAGAATACGGCAAGAGGAGGATGCTGTCTACAGTGGCATGGACATTCCCAAACCAAACTCATCCAACTCCTCGCGACCCTACAGTGGAGGTTTACCCCAGTGGGTGTCTCAGCTTGTGACTCATCTTCTCCGACGGAGATGCTGGTGGTTTTGAACTGCTGACTTGTGGTTAGCCGCCCAACATGTAGCCCACTCTGCCACAGGGCTACAAGTTCCATGTCCACTATTTTGTCTTGTAGCATGTTACTTAATTAGGGTGAGTCATGGCCAACCGTTTTCAACCACTAACCACTCGGATGGTAAGTCAAAAAGTATTGTTATAATGTGCACCATATCTTTAATCTATATACTTCTGCAGGCAATGCTCTGTCTCTATAACCCTCCCCCCAAAGAATTCTATTCCCTTCAGCTTACGTCATATCAAAATGACAGTGTGGACACCCTTGAGGGGCCCAAGGTGTATTCCTATTGCACGACTTTGAGTTTGGGGAACAAAAAGAACTGTAAAGGGGCAAGCTCGGGGCTGTGGATGGGCTGAAATTTCTCCGTGCAGTTCTCCAATTCTACCCTCCCATCAAAAGCATGTGTATTGCTGTGATGGACAAAATCCCTCCCCACAACTTTCCTGACCAGTGCAGTTTCCAATGCGCTTCAAGCTTCTTCCTAATATGCCCCCACCATTGTCTTATGTCCTTCCAGAAAATCTGCCCAATTGTCCAGTTTGAATCCCTCATAAAACACTCCTCATGACCTTCTGAGATGACTGTGAATGCTAGTGGGCTGACAGATCCTCGAGGAAGCCACTCTTTGGATGGGACTTTTCTTTTAAAAGCATCGTAACAAGACTCAGGCAAGTGTGCTACTGAGAGAAGCTGTCTGCAATCATACACTGTTGAAACGTGCCTTGTTTGGAATAAACTCATGTATGCAAGAACTGGAAACCTAGTAGCAATACTTGTACTTAACCTGGTATTTTAAACAATTATTCTTTGAAGGCTGTTACTTAACATATTTAAATGCCAGTATTATATAGATACTTCTACTTTTCAAAGTTCAATTTGTAGTTCTCAGACAAATGAAAACAGCAAATCAAATCATCAAACTTAGGTTTTATAAACTTTGAGTTCAAGATAAAATACACGATTTATGAGGAAATTTAAATGATCAGAAAGCCAAACTGTGAAAATCTCAGACATCATTGCAATCATTAAAATGTTATTTTTAGGACACCTCATCAATCTTCCCCTCTCCTGAAAGAAAGTGTTAATGTTCCCTTCTTCTTTTCAAATTCTCTAGGGACTCAAATGTAAGGAAAACATTTTTGTTTTAAATCTCCAATGTTAGCTTAATCAAATTTATAAATGAATACAATAGTTTATTTAGTGGTTTATTTGTCTCTAGCTTTTAAGGAATTGGAGTAAATTATAAATGGTGTTTATATATTACATCCTTCAGGAACTTCTGAATTTATCAGCATACCTGATATAAATCAATGTTAAAACATGTTCAAGGCCCATGAAATGGAAGACGTTAAAAAAATGCTTAGTAAATTAAGTTAAATGAGTTGTAGCAACTAAAAAGTATTTGGAATTAATACATAATTGAATCATTTGTGTAAGGTTTTTTTTTCCTTCTAAATTTGAGAAGTGTGATTACTAGTTACTAAGTATTAGTAACTTTCCAATTCACTCTCACTCCAAGCGGAAGACTACTGATCTGGTGAAAATCAGCAAATATGAAACAGACCCAAACCAGTGTTTTCCTAATTTCAGACATGGGTTATTTTAGTTCCTTTGTTATAGTGTCCAAGAAAACCCCCGCAAACAAACCAAAAAACCAAACACTGCCATAGGGTCAATGCTGATTCATACTGAGCCCCACTGGGGGGTTCTGAGACTGGAACTGTTCACAGGGCGAGAAAGCCCATCTCTCTCCACTGGCAGTTTCCAACTGTCCACCAGGAGGACCACAGCCCCCAACTGGTCACCCCTACACCACAGGGCGTCTTTGTTATAGAATAGGCAATCCTTAACAAAGTATTGGGATGTTCACGACACTGAAGTGCATTTTTCTGCGTACTGACATGTGGGTGGAAATTGTAAACCTATTTGCATGTGCTTTTTAAAAGCCCAATACCTTTAGCATGCTTTAAAATCAGGAATTTAAGTTTTGATTGGACTACAGTGTATTCTTAACAAGGGAAGAAAAGTTAAAACACGCAGTATCCAGTAGAAGCACACTATTTATGTCATCCCATTCAGATGCATTAAAGTCTCCAAGTTAAATGTCTGATTTCAAAGTTTAATGGTGACCGTGACTCTGGGATGTGGCTGGTGGACAAAACCTTCCTTCTCTGAGAGGCTGAGGAAACGTCTCGCATCTCATGCATTTGGATGATGCAAGTGAGAGTCAGCATCGCCCGTGGTTTATCGCTTATTCTTTATTTTGGACTCTCTTAGAAATGTAAAATGGCAAAGTTTACTTGTCACTGCTTGCTGTGGACTTCAGCCAGAAATGAGATCTATTGCTTATTTTGCTAATCAGCTCCTTCCATATCTGCATGCTCATTTTCTGATAGCTGATGAGGCGACAAGGTCATTGGACGTACAAGTACTTATTTAAAAACAGACATGAGAGTGAGATAGAGGTTAGTTGGGTCTATCAGAGCTGTCAATCAATTAATGAAAATTATTGAGCAAGGACACTGGGGGGGAAGTGAACAGAAGGGAGGAAGATGACCATGGAGACACAACATAGGGAAAACGACAGAACTGACTAAATGTGCTCACGTGAGCGCTAAAAACAGACATGCTCACATCCCAAGTGAGAGACAGCTTCGAGAAACAGTTGCAGGAGGGCCCTGCCACTGCAATGGCTCACCGGCTGCCAGCGCAGGGCTTTTGCCCAAAGGTATACTCCGGACAAAGCCGGCTCTCAGATGTGAAAGAGAGAGGCGTACTGCCTATGAATATTTTATTAATGCGCCAACGACCTGTGGTCAGAATTTCTCCTTAATTTGGAGACACTATTCTCCAGACCAGTATTTATGGTGAAATGGGCTGAGGGAGAGAAAATATTGGCCTCCTACCTGTAACTGTATGGCAGGCGTAAATAGCAAGACTGGGTAGCAAGAGCAACTCCGTCAACGGCCACCCACCTGGCATCACCGTCCACCGGGAGCTGGCACTGGGCAAGCGTGCACTGTGTATCGACATAAAAGAGACATAATTTATCACCTGATCCTTGGAGGAGCATGGAGGCACGCACACACACAGACAAGAGAGAGAGAGAGAGAGAAGGGGGGACTGCCAGTGTGCTTGTGTGAATGAAAGATAGTGCAGGAGAAAAAGAAAAGGCTGCAAAATGGGAAACACGGAGATACTGACACCAAATCTCTGCAAGGCATTCAAAATTCTCCAGCTGCCACGCTTTTAATTTGCTACCATTCTAATTAAAATGCAAATTAAATTTATAATTAGCATCAGCGCTTTCTAAAGAAACCTCCTTGTGCGCTGCACAAACATATGGGACGATGCTAGAGTGTAAAGTTTGTAAAACCGAGGCGAAGGCGCCGAGGAGGCGTGGGAGGGGCCATGTTCTTGTCTCTCCGAAGTAAGTTCTGCGCGGCCCTGGGACTGGCTCAAGGGCTGGCGGGTTCCTTCAAGGAGGGTGGACGGGGTGAGAGTCGGCTGGCAACAAAAGGATTGCTGAATATGGGAGATTGGCTGGGGTGTGACTTTGTGTGGAATCGGTGTCAAGGGTTACCCTGCGTGTCATCAGGATTGTATAGGAGATGCCAAAAGGTAAAAGGGGTCAGAGCTTCTAATCAAAAAGTCTATGGCCAAAATTAACCGCTGCTTGCTTTCAGATAATTAATTTAGAAATTGATGGGGAACAAAGTACCAGAATTACCTCATGATTCGAACACGTACCATGTTTGCAATATAAATTGTCTTCCCAGCTTGCTTTTCCAAAGCTGAAGGGCAGCTGGAGACCAGAGAAACAGGTTAACCAAAACGCGCAATTTCTGTGACACCTGATTTGCTGAGGCCCGTGGTGAATATTTAGGTGTTTCACCATCATCCCTTAAATCTAAATATAAAAACCTACTACTTATGATGCTCTTCTATAGCGATAGAGGGTGCTGTCCCTGAGGCTCATGGCTGCAGGAATAGCTCCCGGGCCAACTGAAGTAGGAGAAGGAAAAAAACCACCAGTGACAAAATTGCTCTTTGACACAAATCATGATGCGTTGGTCCAAGGAACCTTACCAATTAAAAATAAAATCTGCAATCTCCATGCTAAATGGGCTTTCCTTTCCTCTGGCGAACCCTACCTTTACCTAAGAGTCGTTAATATTCCAGGGACTCTTCGTTATCTATTAACCAGGCTCTCCATCAGATATTTTAAAATTTGAATGTAACAGGAATGAATATTTCATAGATGTGTGTTAAGCTGTTATTAAACTATAATGTAAAGCAGGATTTCAGGAATATTTTTATATGTCAAAAAGTCAATTAAAATGATAAGCCTGTAATATCACTATTGTGGTGCTGTTCAAAAATTCATTTCAGATGCACGGGAGGGCTTCCATCACCTTGCACGCAGGCACGAGGTAGCACTGTTACATATTCAGAGGCCTGGGCACTTCAGTTTCATTAGTAACACTGAGGTTCGTTTTCGGCAGAGATTAAATGCAGAGCGATTGCAAGGGGGGTAGGGGGATGGTGGTGTCACGTTTACCTGAGTTGCTTTTTAAATTTAATATTCCAAAGCTTGTGGGTGCTTGCTTAAATGCACTACAGACTCATTTGGAAATAAACGTCAATCCCTAGAAGACCAAGATGTGTCTGCAATAAAATTACTCTGCAGTGGCACTGCCCCTACTGTCTGAAACAAAAGTGGTAAAACACACACACACACACACACACACACACACACACACACACAACTGAGGATGCAGGCAGAAGGAAGAAAAAGTCATGGAGAGCCAGTGCTTTTAAAACTACAACATTCCATCTGTAACCTATAAGGTAAAACGAAGCATTGTGCGAGGAATGATTTGCTTTTTGCTTACATACTTAGTAGGAATAATCGGTTGGGAATATAATCAGTTATGTTGGCAGGCTTTACAGAAAGTTAAATGCTGTTTTCCCCAGAACTTTCTTTGATGGTGTGTTCTTCCCTGGGCCTCAGCTACTGCGGAAAACAAGATGTTAAAGAGGGCTGGGGTGGAGGGCAGGTGTTCTGAGATTGATGAGGGCAACAGGTGTACATATGTGCTTGACTCAATGGATGGATGTGTGGACTGTGATGGGAGTTGTACGAGCCCTCAATAAAATAATTTTAAAAAGAAGTATTTCAGGATTCTGAATTTTAAACCAGAGTCTTGGTATCACAGTGGTAAAAAGTACTTAGCTGTTAAGTAAAAAGGCAGTGGTACATACTCACCAGCTGCTTCAGAGGGACAGAGAACAATACGCTTCTATGAAGATTACAGCCTTGAAAACGATATAAGGCAGTTCCACTCTGTCCAAAAAGAGCTGCTATGCATTGGAATTAACTCAACGGCAAGGGGTTTAATCTTAGCACATTCAAAATTGATGTTGGGACATTTTTAAAGTGTCTTATTTTCTTTATTAGCTTTAAGTTAATTTCTAGCACTGATACATAAAATAAATTTGAGTCCTTTAAAAAAAAAAAAAAAAAGATGATCTGGTTGACAGGTCTGACCAAACACAATTAATCAAGTCTCGCCAAAGAAAGCCAAAGAATTCTTCCTACCAATATTGTGATGAAAAGTGTCTCCCATTCACACAGTCGAAGTCCCTTCCTTGTCCTGGCATCTAAGGGGGTTTCCGAGCTCCTAAATCAGTCTTCTGTGTGATGGACAAAGGGCGAAAAACCGCGGCCTAAAAGCATTTCTTTGTTGAACTTCTAATTGTTGTCCTTCTCTTATTCAGAAAACGAAGTCACCTTTGTCGAGGTTTCATGAACTGCTGGGTAATCAAAATTATTATGCTGCCACCTGTTGTCTGTTAATTATTCTGAGAAGTTACTCATAAATCATAACCCTGGACAATAAATCAAACTGTCAGGACCTAGGTCATAGGTCGCCCATGGAAAGTTATAGGTCATCCGCAGGGTGTGGAAGAGCAGGGCTGGAGAGCATCACTCATTGTCAAGCATGGTTGGGAGACGTGCCATCCGCACAAAAGGCCCACTGGAGTTGAGACGCATTCTGGCCAGGAGATGAGCTCCACGGCGGGCACCGGGCCGTCGAAGCAGCTCAACAGCCAGGGAGACAGCCCCCTGCTCTGTCTCGGGAACCTTGCTCCAAACAGTGCTCCTGGTGGAAAAGTCAGATGAGCTCTGGAGTGGGGATAGGAAGGCCCCTCTTCTCTTTCACATAGTCTTTGGCTTAATGGAGCAGGTCAAGTCCCAGGGCATTCATCAAGAAAATCACAATACACTAGAGCGCACTTTGTTGGAAGATGATTTTGAATGTCTTATTCCCTAAATTAATTTGGTTTAAATATGTCTTTCTTGTGGTGGGACAAGAATTTGATCAGCATTTAACATTTCTCAACTCATTTATTCTCAGTCCCCCATATTTAGAATAACACCATCACTTCATGCCGGGGTGCATTGATGGATATCTTTGATTTAAAACCTGGTCAGGGGTAAATGATTTCTGATGTGGCAGAAGCAACTTAGAGTAAGCTATAATAAGACATAATGATAAGACAGCTGAGAAACAGAACTAATATTCCAGTTGGGAGATGTATTGCCTGCTGTTTGAACTAAATTCTCTGAAATCATCTTAGTTACTTCATTAAAAATTCCTCTCTGAAATATTATTATTATTTTTGTTTTGTGTTAATTTGTCATTTTATGCTCAGATAACCATGGCTTTCCTCATGAGATAAAGGAAAATAGTCAACAGTGTCAAATTCGGTCTCAGTCCTTTGGGAAAAGACACACACACATCGTTTTTGTGAAAACCATACAGCGATCGCAGAATGGACTCACAAAGACCATATGGTAAAACATAATCCACTCCAGCTATCCCCTTGAACCTGTCAATCTTTATCACCCCACTTTTAATTGAAGAAAGTACTCTCAGTAAATAAAAAATTTGTTATGTAGTAGTGAAGGTCAAAATCAATTTGTCAATTTAAGATACAACCTTAATGCCGGCTTCAGATTTGTATCCATGGGCCTCATAGTTTAATTCTAAGATCACAGCCAAGTGACGTAGGAGTGCTAACGCCCATCGTTTAGTGATCTAGCAGTTAACCACTATCAATTCTACCTACTGGTAATGTCATAAAATATGGAAGACAGCATATGACTTGGGCATTTTCTTACTATATGAGAATGTGTGGAAGCTTTTATGACAATCTTTAAAACTTCACTCGGTCAATATTGGGGTATTTTATTCTAGGGAACTGGAATAGAAATTATTAGCAGTTAATTTTCCTGTTTCCTTTCTGAATAGAATTTTGACCCTTTTTTTTCATTGAGAAATACTCACTGAGAACCTGCAAGAAGAATGGGGCTTTGTAAAGAAGCGGGCGGGTGGGTAATGGGCTAGAGGCCAAAGAACAGAATTCCCCACAGGAGTGTAGAACCCTGAAGACACCTGTGTCTTCCTAGGTCTTTCCTTGGTCAAAGCCTAGATGGATCAATTCTGCTCAGCCGGGTGCTGGGGAACCCTTGCTGTACATCCATATTAAATAGGGGTACTCTTTATTTAGCAGGGACAGTCAGGGAGGTGTTGGGAGCGTAGTCATCCCTATACCCTAGGGATGTGTCCAGTCAACCATTCAATAAGAAGTTACCAAAATCTTACTCGAGAACATTTCCACGATGGACCAGTAAGGTTTTAGCACTTCTGCCTTACAAAAGGTGAAGTGTTCTTCTAGGTGAATATCTGGAAAGAAAGCATCTTCCGAGGGAGAGATAATAGTGTTCTCTGAGGACCTAGGGATGATCAACTTGGCCATGCTTAGCTGTGCCTACGTACATGCCACACAAATGTGTGTAGGACCAGACGTTGTTGGGAAGGCAAACCATGTCTGTCATTATGGTTATTCCAATCTTACCAAGGAGGACATTGAGGGTGAGAGATATTGTTTAAATTAGTTCCATTTTTTTAGGGAATTTTTAAAAAATTCATTTACAGGCGGGGTGGACCATTAGGGAAATTGGACAAGTTACAATGATCTTTTGGCTCAGCATCAACTTCTGTTAAGTAAGGGAGTAGGACTAGGTAGGGGTTGACAAACTGGAAACATACTCCATATCAGGCTCAACATCTCTCTTGTTTAATAAAGTTTAAGTCATAACTGTTCATTCATACCTTTTGTAATAAGATGACAGAATTGAGTAGACAGAGTTCAAAGCCTAAAATACTTATTATTTGGCCTTTTATCCCACCCCCCTCCACTAAAATGCTGTTTCTGGATGTGCTAGTCTGGGTTGACTGGAGAAACAAATCCAGGGAGATTCGTACGTGTATAAGAAAGAGCTGTATATACAAGAGCAATTGAAGATTGAGAATACATCCTAACCCAGTCCAGATCAAGTCCATAAGTCTGATATTAGCCCATATGTCCTATATCAATCTATAAAGTTTTCTTCAGACTCACGAAACACATGCAATGATGCGGAAGTTAGGAAGTCACAGGTCAGTGGGTGGGAAGTCTTGTGGATCCAGTGGCGTTGTAAGCATCTCGGCACTGGCAGGGTCTCCACGTGGCTTCTCAGGCTCCAGAGGATTGGCTCCATTAACCTCTCTCCATGTGTCTTCTCCACAGGGATGCCTTGCAGGGAGTGAGGAGAGAGAGAGAGAGACTCCTGCCTTCATGCCCACACAGAGGTCTCATTGGCTATGATCTGACCGACAGGCTAGACTCCACCCCTTCACTCTGAATCCTCCAATTGACACCAGATTATGTAGCTACCACACTGGACTAGATAAAGTCTGAGGTGTCTTAATCTTCTAAATTCTATGATTCAATACTCAGAAACAACTATGCCTTCAGAAGATAGTAAACAGTTGTTGTGTGCTGACTCTACTGGCCATATTTAGAAATGCTAAAGTACAGCTTTTCCAAGACTATAACTAGTGACAAGTCATGTAGGCCAGGTGATAGGAATACCTTTTCCACTCAAGGTTGCTACTCAAGATGATTTGAATCAGTAATAAGAAAATAGTTCCCATAACTGATCATTTTAGGCTAAAAGCACTGAATCCTCTTTCATTTCAAAAGAAGATCCTTGATATATCCTTAAAACTGGGTTATGACTTCTGATAGATTTTAAATATTATTTTGCAAAGCACTAAAAGCAAACAAAGAAAGCTGGCCCTTTGTGACATAGCTTTCCTCAAAGATAATTTCATACTAAGAATATCATTTTGAAAATAAAACAAAGTTTTTTCTTTAATATATTATTTTCCTTAGCAATTTACTTAATGGTTGTTACATCTCAGGGGCAATACTCCTTATTTAGAGCATTATACACTACAGAAGTCCCACAGACACTAATGTATGAAGATACTTGTGTTTCACTGACGACGCAGAGGCATTTGACTCTGTGGACCATCACCACTGTGCACTGTTGTGCTCATGCAGAACCGGTACCTGGATCAGGAAGGCGGCAGCTGTAAACAGAACAAGGGGGTACTGCGTGGTTTGAAAATCAGGAAGGGTGTGCATCAGGGTTGTATGAGGCTGATGCAATCTATGCTTTGTTCTGATTTTCTAATGTATTTGCTTTGCACTTTGTAGAACTCTTATTGGAATGGAATAACATGAACAAACATGTACTTTAATGTTCAGGTTAGGTGATTGTTTATAAGATATTTTTAAAGGCTCAGCACTCTAATTTGAGGTGCCTAGTCACCTGGCCTACAACTTCTAAGAAGCAGTCCTTTGGCTCTTCCATTGGCATCATTGGATTGCGTCTCGTACTCCTTTTTAAAAGGTGAAATTTTGACTCAACTTTGAAAAAGTTGTTAATGAAACGTCATTTAACTTGGCTGTGGGGGCACCCAGGCAATTTTGCATATATGGAAAACAAGCTTCATTTTAACTTTATTGATGATATTAATTAATAAAAAGTTTGAAGATTATTTATAATGCATCAATAATGCTTGGACCTTAATTCTTTCCCTGGTAGAACAAGGCATTCAAATTTCAGGGTGAAATTTGCATATTAAAATAATGGTTGCTAAGAAAGACATTAAAAAAGTTGGTTCTTTGGAAACAAATATAATCTTACGATGGAAAATAATTACAGGTAATATTTCAGCAGAAAGTGTAATTTATAGGTTTATCCGAGTAGTCATTTTTAATTCTATGCTTATAAGCAACTATATATTGTTTTATTTCTGATTTTTTTCAGTCATTTATTCTCCAAAGCATGTTTTTATTGCTTACGGTATCTAAGACTTGGACATCCTCGGGAATATAAAAATGAAGATTTGGGTCCTGGCCTTTTATTTTATTTTATTCTAGAGCATACTGCTACCTTTATTTCAAAAGTTTTAATAGTAAATATCCTTATTGCAGTTTCCATTTAAATTCTCTCTCCATCTCATAGCAGAGATTTTTTTCCCCTGTTTTTGTTAGAAATTTTGTCGTGAGCACTGTTTTGGTAAGATGCTAGTCTTTATGTTCCTGGTGGTCTATTCACCGATATGACCACCAATTTATGTTGGAGATTTAAGAACCAAAACCAATTTACTGCCATCAAATCTATTATGAACCATAGTGACCCTATAAGACAGGGTAGCGCTGTCCCTGTGGGTTTTGGAGACTAACTCTATGGGGCAGAAAGCCTAGTCTTTCTCCCTCGGAGAAGCAACGGTGGTTTCAAATTTAAGGGATTATTTAGCGACGGTGAAATCTGATGACTCAACTTTATAAATTCCACGAGACCTCCATTACCTATTAGAAACCACAACCTTGTCTGGCTGGCAAATCTGCAAGCCTTCCACAAGAAGGAAGCAAAATGAGCATGTCATCTGTAAAATTCCATCGCCTGGTAAATGTCAGATGAATACTGTAAAATGATGATTTAAACCACACATGGGATGTGTGCTGTTGTATTTTCCTCAGCCCCGGCCTGAGGCAGGTGTGGTGTTCTACCAGTTAGTGGGAGCCGTCTGGTAATCAATATCCCTTCACCAACAGAGCTACTTGGGTCATAATTATTATAGCCACACAGAAAAGGTTCACACCTATGCTTTCTGGTCCTTAATGCATCTCAAATAGTCTGTGGCTGCAGACTTTCGATGAATGTATGTGTGATGTCTGCTTGATAACTCTCTTCTCACACCCTGAGGACTTTTGTAGGCAATTTGCATTTCACAATGAGAGAAATCAGCTGGAGAGGGTTTATTGTTTTGTATAATAGAGGGGAGTGTGAAAATATCCCAGTCCTGCAGATGGTATTTCTCATTAGCCTTGAACATATACATGTGCCAGGACTGTTGTCTCTTTAACTAATACCACCACCCAAAAAGAGACTATGTTTAGAGGTGAATTCACAGTTTAGGTGGGTTGCAATAATTAGTAGAAACTCTGACAAGATAGATGGAGTACTTCTTTGAACTCTTGGCTTTTCAGTGACTGTAAGATACAGAGAAGGAAATGGCCATATGCATTGATCTATTTCAAGCAGCAAACATTTTATGTCTATAATATAATCAGTCTGATTTTAAAATAACTCCAAAGACAAACCAAGGCGTCTGTAGCCGGTGCGGCTGTGTGCACTCATGAGATCATGCACGTATGTGAGCCACCCCCAGCCCAACGAAGCAAAGCAAAACAAGGGGGAATGAAACATAAGTCAGTCAAGAGTTTTTCAAAGAAACCTAGAATGTACTGCCGTGAATTAATGTGGACGCATAGGGACGCCATAGGACAGGGTAGATCGACCCTGTGCGTTTCTGAGACTGTAACTCTTTTGGGGTGTAGAAAGCCCGGTAATCACCTGCACATATAAATAAACATTTTGCCACAAAACATAATCCAAACAATAGATACATTTAGCTCAAGTTTTATATTATATATGACAGAGGGATACATGGAAAATGATTACTATTGGTTCACAGTACTACCACCCATAGAGAAAAGTATTTATATTTGTTTGAATGGAAAAAAACTATTACAAACACCAGCAATTCTCAAATATTTGGTCTCAGGTCCCCGGTGGCCTAGTGGGTCCACATGGAACTAGCGGCTCTGAGGGAGAGAGAAAAAGGAGGCCTTGTGATCTTGTCAAAAGCTGCAGGCGCAGAAACCCCAGGGGCAGTTCTACTCTGTCCTGTAGAGTCGCTAGGAGTCCGAGTGGATGCCGATAGGTGAGTTGAGTTGTTGAGTGCAGGACTGAAAATGCAGACTGCCAAGAAGTTTTCGTTTGTGACAGCTCTAGCTATCAATGTTTACCACGTTAGAAATTAAACCTGGTAATAGTTCTAAGGTGTTTACTTATTAAGTGAATTTAAAATGACAGTTATAAGTTCATTAGGCCTTACCATGCATATTACTTTTAATTAAAAACAGAACCATCAAAAAGGAATGTGCTGATATTTGCTTTTGCAAATTTCTTTGATGTTTGGCTTGAGAGAAGATCGCTGGTTTCTTATATCTGCTTTTGAATTCAATTGGTTGTGCGATGTTCTTTAGTTGACATATGTGAGGAAGAGGAACTCAGACACATTTAGTGGAGAGATGGTAGTATTTCAATAAGCTTTCCAAATAATTGTGACTATTTTCCTTTACTGTTATACCCAAACGCAACAAACAGTGGTTTTTAAAAGGTAAATTGCAAAATAGAACTTGAAATACTAGCAAATGTTCCCGACTCTTTTGTGTTAAAATTTTTGTTGTAACATATACCTTAAACAGATGTTTTGCTTATGTATGATTTTATATTGTTACATGTCACTTGCAAAATATTAGTTAATTAGGTGATACAAATATCATAAATGCTAACATTTAATTTTACAATACAAACATCCCACATTTATTAATATTACTACTGAGATCATAAACATCTGTACATTTTGAGAAACGACCACACTTATGGAGGCGAATTTTAAGTGAGCAGATTCTTAGTTTTGTTTATAGTTCAAAGTTTACCGCTGTTAACAAAAATTCATCTTGAAGGATAGACTCAAGTGAGTTTTTGAGAACTTGTCTGCCAAACACCTAAAACATTGAATCTTTCAATCATTCTTTTAATTGAAAGTAATGTTCTACCAATAAAAGCTAAAGAGTTCACAGCTCACAGCACTTTGTCTTGCAACTGCCACTGTAACTGGTATGTGTCAGAAGTGCTTTGTCCCTGCTTCCCCATTTTGTCATATAAATATTAACCAAGTAAACAAACGTGTCCCTTGGATCGATACTTCATAGAATTAATACTTTTTACCTTACGTTGTTTTCAAAATCAAGAAGCGAACTGCGATGGACATTGTTCCAACTCTCAGCGACTCTCTCTGTGCCATTTAGGTGTCCCACTAGAACTATACTTCAAAGGATTATCAATGACTGATTTTTTAGATGTAGATTGCCAAATCTTTTTCTAGTCACCTCTGCATGCATTGAACTGTCAACCTTTGCGTTAGTAACTGTCCTCTTAGCCAGTTGCAGCAGCCAGGAATTTCCACTGCTTCACCAAGAACTGACTTTTGAAGAGAAGTAAGTTGATATGGTCCACCACTCACCTGTCAGTCTGTCTCACTGTGGTGACACACCTGAGTGTTTCTCTGATGTCAGAAGGTATGTCCCCCAGTATTTCCAATACTAGCAGGGTCACCCATGGTGGAAACCTGTAGGTTTCCACAACTTGTAGACGAAGACAGACTTAGAAGGAGACCTAAAGATCCTCTTCTGAAAATCAGCCAACAAAAAATTAGGGATCGCAACAGGATATTGTTCAACGTAGTGCTGGAAGATAGGGCTCCTGCGTTGGCAAGGTCAAAAGAGACAGTACTACATTAGTGGATTCAAGCAGAGGGATGATCATGAAGAAGGCTTCAGGCTCTTGCGCACGGGGTTATTGTTAAGCAGATCCAATAGGCAGCCACGAACAACAATAATGTAATCTAGTAAACTGGCTCAATTTAGATAAGTGGTGTTGGTGGAAAGAACAACAATACCGAGGAACTAAAAAATGATCACTGTGACTCCAGATGCATTTCAGACCACACGTCCACTTCTACGAAGGGAGAGGTGAGTCGGAAATGAGAGATGAAACTGGAAGGGAGAAAGCAGATGGAGGTTGGAGCCCTCCGCGGCTGCTGACACAAACTGGTAAATGCCACTGCTGGGGG
>NW_022111309.1:4636130-4655389 GCF_000313985.2 Echinops telfairi | reverse complement strand
TCTCGTCCTCTCCTACCAATTTCCTTTTCCACTTTCCGAAACGGAAAGACATTAGATTTTATGTAAATATGCAAAATGGAATTTACAGAGTTTCAGCATAAAACCGAATATATGAGAACAGAACAACAACTTTAGCTGAAAAATAGAGAAACGATGAGGGCAATGAATATACAGATATGCTTTACACACTTAATGTATGTATGGATTATGATGAGTTGTGTGAGCCCCTAATAAAATGATTTAAAAAATGGAGAATATTGCAAGTGAGGATGCCAATCAAGAAGTAACATGGAGATACCTTCAATAACAGGTTCACTGGTTTTTGTTTTAAAATCAGGGATTATTTAATGTTTTTCATGAATACCTTAAAACTTGCTTATAATCTGGTTTCTTTACCTCTTTCATTGTTCATATTTAAGTATTAACTGTATGAAATAATAAACTACTTTTTGGTATATTGTTAAAAGAAAAAGAAAAGGAAAAACAGACTTAAAGTAACTGGCATAACCTACCACGCTTGTATACAAAATTCAGACTCACACTTCCATATACTTAGACCACATGTCCAATGACAGTTTTATGCTCTGGTTAGCAGTTCTTCATACAAATAAAGTTGTTTCTGTTTTGACTGACTTCCAAAGGCACAGATTCGAAAGCCTAACAATGATGGCATGTGCTTCAGGTAAAAACCAATGATCTTGTACCTGATAGACGTGCCTTTCTCCTTCAGTGCAATCTCAACCCCACGTGAAAAATGCGTAACGCATATACAAGTTTGGAGACAAAATCATGGTTTGAAATAATATGAGCAATGGAAGGAAAAATTAATGTACCCATACAAAGATAGGCAGAAAGGAGAGAGAGAGAATAGATAAGGACAAGCAGGGAAACATCTGTCAAGTTGCTATAGTCCTTGTTGCTATACTGTGCCATAAAGCTGTAGTTGAATTGGAGAACATCAGGCTTCCACTACTCATTCCATGCCCTTTGACTTTCCATAAGGAACCTTGGTGGCATCGTGGGTCAAGCTTGGCGCTGACTACAAATTCAGCAGGATAAATGTAGCTGCTTCACTGTCTGCTTCAGAAAGATGTACAGCCTCAGATGCCATCACACGCTGATCTCCTCTATCCTAGATGTTTGCAAACTGTTTGAATCTACTTGATGGCACTGGGCATTTATTTGGGCCCTCAGTCAACACTGAATATCCACTGGTCCTGAACTTATTTGGTTACAGTAGTTTTCCATTAAATTTTGCTCCTGGACACAGAAGAACTAAAAAGCAAACCAGAAAATGTTCTGGATTCTAAATGAAGTTTGCCCGTTTCCATTGCACCGCAACAAGTCACTTTCTCCTTAACCACCGGGCAACCGTCTCAGGCAACAGAAAAGCCTCCTCTTTTAAGTGGTTCCTTCAGTGCCAGGAGAATCCCAAGTTGGCCAGATAGCACTCTTAAATTCTGATTCAGTTATATGCCTTAATAGAAACAAAGTTCAAAAGGAAGCAACATTTCCGTGAGTGGAATTCTAGTGCTAAAAGAGAAAGAAAAATCTTCTCTGTTTCCACTTGTCTGTCAGTTTGTTGTATTGTGATGGCTTGTATGTTGCTGTATTCAAAAGGAAGTTGGAGATGGTATGACAGAATTTTGCCAGACCAACCACCTCTTCACTGCAAATACCCTTTTTAAACAACACAGAAGGCAACTCTACAGGTGGATTTCTGTATATGGAATACATAGAAATCAAATGGTCTGCATTGTGAGAAGAGATGATGGAGAAGCTTAATATCAGCAACTAAATCAAGGCTAGGAGCTGACCAATAGGCCATCCATTGCTCATATGCAAGTTCAGGTTCAATCTGAAGAAAGTTGCAACAAGTCTACCAGAGTCAAAATACAACCTTGAGTCTATCCCTCCTGACTTTTGAGAACATCTCAAGAACAGATTTGATGCATTAAACCTTGATGGCAGGAGATCTGTTGAGCTGTGGGACATCAGCCATGAAGAAAGTGACAGGTAATTCAAAATGAAGGAGAGGAAGCATCAAAGTGGATGTCTAAAGAGACTGACACTTGCTCTTAGTTATACCGTAGCCAAGGCAAATGGGAGAAACGATGAAGTAAGAGTCCAACAGAAAACGGCAAAGGGTAGCTCAAGGAGACAAAATTTTAGAATGAGACGTGAAAAGACCGACAGTTAGAAAATCAAAAGGGATGACAGACCTGCCTTAACTTGAGACGTGCCCTACTTTGAGAGAACTAAAGTAAAAAGGCTTGTCTTGAGTTCAATACTGAAAGATTCGGTGGGAAAAGTACTGAACGATGCAGGAAGCATCAAAAGGAGGAGGAAGGCGTATACGTTCACCATCCCCAAGGGACAAGTCAATATTCAACCATTTCAGGAGGTAGCATATGATCAAGAACCAATGACACCGAGAGCAGCCCAAGCTGCACCGAAAGTCTTAGCCAAAACTAGCCTCCAGGGATGGGCGGAATATGCCAAGACATTTGGAAGACAGCGACTTGGCCAACTGGTTGAAAGAGATCTATATTTGTACTCAAGGGATAGCATTGCTGATATCAGATGGGTCTTGGTTGAAATCAGAGAACACCAGAAATAGGTTTACTTGTGGTTTGTTGACGATGCAAAAACACCAGGGAGTGTTTTGCTCTGTTGTACATGGGGTCACGCTGAGTTGAACCTGGCTCGCCGGCCCCTAACAATAATAGCCCTCAATTTCCACCTCTCAATTCAGACAATTCTGCATTTTTGCAACGAGACAAATTGTCCCTTACATTGATTACTACACAAAGAATATACCATCCCTGATAGATGAGAGGGCCTCCTAATTATTAGGCGCACTATCTGTTAAGTCATACTGTAAACCTGGGTATTCAGTAAGTAATTCTACTGTTCTATTACACCAATTCTTCTGCATAATATGGTACATAAATAATATAGTTAATCATATGCTCATAAACACAGAAACTATTTTGTTGTTGTTGTGTCAGAAATAATAAGTCAAGCCACTATGGGCGCTTCATTCGAAAACTTCTTCCCAGACCTCCTTGTCACCAGTCTTTTACTTCTGAGAATCCCAGCATCCAGCTCTTTTGAAGCCTGCAGACCGACGCCCAGCCCCTTTCACTTGGACAACCAGCCGTACTACTTGCAGCTCCCTCTCCTGTGAACACTTTCTTTAAGCACCGTGTGGCAGGAAAGTTCCTTTTGTGTGGATCTTCTGGTCTGTGACATTGAACAAACAAGCTTCTAGTGTCAACATGTTCTCTCGTCTAACCGTTGAGCCACGATGAGTTTCCCCAGAGGTCACACAAACAAGCTCCCTGTCATCAAGTCACTTCTGGCTCAGCAACCTTATGGGACAAAATCAAGCTGCCCCTGTGGGTGTCCGAGACTACACCTCTGGATGGGGACAGAAAGACTCGTCTTTCTCCTACGGAGTGGCTGGTGGTTTTGAACCAATGACCTCGTTGTTAGCAGTCCCCCTGGTAACCACTATGCCCCAAGGTTTTTCCCTAGAGGGCTTAGGTGTGGAATTAACAAATAGAACAATGAAACAAATAAAAGTGATCTCAGAGCCTGAGATACTTACATATGACTTCAAGATCTGACCATGTCTGATGTTTTCCATAATGGCCTCACTGGGTAATGGCATGCTGCTTCGCACCAAACTAATTGCCTGGCTTAGCAAGCCATGTAACAGAGCTTTATGGTGGGGGTGGGGAAGCACAGTATCCACAATCACTTGATGTCTCATGATTAGGCTCTACTGTAGTCTAGCATCAATTTAGGAGCTGTTTTCCAAAGTAGAATAGTTACCTACCAAAGAGGGCATATGTTTACTCAAGTCTGTATGGGTCTGCACTGTAATTTCCTTGCTGTGGTTTATAAGCTAATCCACGAAACATAACGTTTTTTCTTGTTCCTTGAATCTCAGTAAAATTGATCACTCTATAGGTTACTTACCAGATAGGTTGCACACACATACTTACCTATGGACTACAAGACCTTAAGTCACCTGCCATGCAGCACGAGGTAAAGCAACTACAGAAGGGTGTTCCAGCATACTCCAAATCAAAGAGTCCAGAATCATGGGTGAATGTGCCTAACCCATACGTTTCATGATGTTTATTTCTTATAAATATGTTTATTTCTTATATATATGTCTTAATAAGTTTTCTAAGGAACTAATCAGGCTAATGACTTGGACCAGTATGGTGCTTTTGTAACGTGCTTATAATTAAGAATTTATGAATGATATGATGTCAGAGGGCAGGGGACCTTGCATGGTCTGAGGCGAGCCTAAGAAGGTATATTGCTGTTTCTGACAGGGGAGGTCAAACTACTTGCAAATTACTACAGGGAAGTGAGGTAGGTGGGTGGGTTGGGGCCAGATACATAGTTATGGGACAAGGGGGGCTGTTTTTATTAATTCCAGTAAATAGTATATTCTCTTTCTGACAACTTATCTAACTGGAATTGCTAGAGGACATCAGATGGTTCCAACTTACCGTAACCACATGCACATTCGTCCTGCACCGTGGTCACAATTGTGATGTGTGAACACATTGTTGTAGCCACTGTGTCCATCCATCTCATTGAAGGTCTTTTTCACTGACCTTCGACTTTACTAAGCATGATGTCATTTTCCAAATAAGCTCTGGAACAGGGAATCTGAGGTAAAGTCTTGCCATCCTGATTGTAAGGAGCATTTTGGCTGTACTTCTTCAAAGACAGATTTGTTTGTTCTCTTGGCAGTCTGTGGTATATCAAGTTTCCTTGCCAGCACCGTAATCCAAGTGTGTCCATTCTTTTGCGGCCTCCCTAATTCATTGTCCAACTTGCACACGCACATGAGGTGATTGAAATTCCATGGCTTGGGTCAGACACCCTTTAGTCTTCAAAGTGCTATCCCTGGTCTTCAGCAGTTTAAAGAGGTCTTGTGCAGCAGATTTGTCCAATGCCGTATGTTCTTCGATCTCTTGACTGCTGCTTCCATGAGCATCGATTGTGGATTGAAGCAACCTGAAACCCTTGACAAATTCAATCTTTTCTCCGTTTATCAAGATATTGTCGACTGGTCTAGTTATGAGGATGTTGATTTTTCTTTATGTTGAGTTATTATGCATACTGCATGCTCCAGTCCCTGATCTTTATCAGTGTGTGCTTCATACCATCCTTGCTTTCAGCAAACAAGGCTGTGTAATCCACAAATCGAAACAAAGGCTTGTTCTATTCCTGATGCCGTGTTTTTCTTCATAGAGTGAAATTTTCGGATTGTTTGCTAAGCAAACATATTGCATAAGTAGGTTGAAAGGATACATCTCTGACGGTTACCTTTTCTGATTTTAAACTAAATAGTATTTCTGTTAGAACAACTTCCTCTTGGTCCATCTCCAGGTTCTGCATTCCACAACGCAGTGTTGTGGAATTCCCATTTATCTCAATGTTATCCATTGTTTGTTATGATCCACCGTTGAATGCCTTTGCACAATTAATAAAACATAATTAAACATCTTTCTCTTATTCTCTACTTTCAACCAAGATCCACCTGAGATTAGCAATGAGATCCCGTGTTCTATGTCCTCTTCTGAACCGTGCTTACATTTCTGGCCATTCTCTGTTGATGTATTGTTGTAGCAATTGTTTAATTATCCTCCGCAAAGCTTTACTTGCATGTAGTAGTAGTGATTTCATTCACTGAATTCTAAATATGTGCCAATGTCTTGATAGAATGTGGAAACTGTGGAACACTCTCATTAATATCACATGCAAGTAAAATGTGGCTCATTGGGGTTAGCGCACGGCTAACATTTATAAGACTCCACAGTCTTTCACCAGGGTTCATTACCTTTTGCACTACCCAAATGACAACCCTAATGGCGATGTAGTAGGTGTCATGTCCCCAGTTGTTGCAATGACACTAATTCCTGCAGTTCCCTCTCTGTTTATACGTTTGGAATACTATCATGGTCAGGAAAGTGATCTCAAGGGATTTCTCTTGGTTATTTTTGCTATAATAGATGTACTGTTTGGGGACCCTTTCTGAACATAGGTCTCAATGTTTTCTTTCTGTAAACTTCTCAGTGTTTTTGGAAGCAGACGGCAAACCCCATAACACATAACAAACAAAACAAAAATAATTTGATTGTTCAGTAAGGGAAGAATTACCTAGCAAACCTGTTTTTCACTCAGTAATTCATAATCACTTTGTTTCATGTCTTTGAATAAAAACCCCACAATTGTTTATGTGCTTTATGTTGTTGCATTTCTATTCTTTCTGAATTGCTAAACTTTTCTGACTTTTGGACTTTGTTTTGGGGCAAATGCTGCCCTTTTTATCAAATGGTTCCCCGAAATTCATACTTTCCTACTGGTTTTGTTCATCTTATAAGTCATTCCCATTGAATCAATTCTGACTCATAATGACCATACACTGGGTTTCTGAGGGTCTAATCTGTGGGGCAAAGAGTCTCATCTTTCTCCCTGGAGTAGCTGGTGAGTTGGAACTCATGAACTTAAAGTTGACAGCCCAGTGCTTCCTTGACAATGCCACCAAAGCTCACTTTTGGCTTTTAGACCTGCACATATTTAACTAAAAATTTGAGCTATCGGGCCAAGGGGTGTGGGTGGTTAGTTCTAAAGAGTGACGAAGGACTGTAATCTCTGAGGTCTCACCAGTTTGTATCCAACCAGTAAGCCTGGCCTTTTGCCTCTGATTCTTCAGTGTTGTCTTCCCCACCTTTTCCTACCACTCATTCCAGCACGCCCTAATGTGATCCCTCTGAGAGCACCAGGCAGAGAAGGAGAACAGCATCTAGTTCTTCTGGTCTCAGGCCTTAGACTCTGGGGTTCTGTGAATGAATTGTCTTTGTGCATTTTTAATATCCCTCACTCTTCGTTGCTCTGGATGGGGAGAGGCCAATAGTTGCACCTTTGATGGCAGCTCACAAGCTTTTAGGACCCCCAAACAATGTTTTGTGGTGTGGTTACTCGCCAAAGTGGAACGTTGGCTTTCAGAATCGTGTTATGCCAATTGACATTGGTGTCCTCTGAAAGTCTGAGCCACCAGGCCTAGTGACTCCTTCACTCAATAGATTAGATTATGGCTAAGGCATGTTTACAACTTTGCCCCTGATGTCGTCTCTATAGAAAAACAGATGTGTCCTGGAAGAAGCATAGCCAGAAATCTCCTTCGAGGCAGGACGGCAAGACTTCATTGCCAGGAGAGGCCAGACCCTGGAGAAGGACATCGTGCTGAGTAAAGTCGAGGGGCAGTGGAAAGGGCAAAGACAACATGGGGATACCACGGCAGCAAAAATGGGCTCTTGCAGAGGGACAATTGTGAGGACAATGAAGGCATGGACAGTTTGTTGTTCTGTTGTGCAAAGGGTCACCGTGGCTCAGAATGGACTCTTCTCTGCATTCCTGGAAACATCAGGAAAATAAGCATGTGGAACTATTCTGGCACCTCTGTATATTCAAGGATATAGTTCTACTTGCTTCCCACATCTGAATAGCTTGCATGTCTATCTATGCATCCACTTGTAGAATGTTGTTTCGCAGGGTTCTGTACATAATAGTATTTACCTCTGTTGCCTTTATTTTTTGTATCCTTCCCAGTGTCCTTTTTGCTTGTATTATTATGACGATTTGCTATCCTGTCCCTTTCTTTCCCTTCCCCCAAGTTAATATATAGCTACAGCCTAGTTAGTGATTTACCTTACCTTGCCTTCCCCTTCTTGGTAACCATCAAAGAGCATATCTTTTTGAGTTAACCTTTCTTTTTTTTACTTTTACAGTATTTGTTGTATTGTGACTAATTTAACTCAGCGTAATGTCCTCCGAGTTCATCCATGCTTTGGCAGATTCATCATTGTCCTTTAGCTTTCCATAGTATTCCATTGTGTGTGTACTATTGTTTGCTTATCCATTCATCCATTGATGGACACTTACATGGTTTCCATGTTTCCTATTATATATAATGCTATGATGAACATGGGCAAGCATCCAAAGCTCCCTCATATCTATTTATGTCACAATTCTTATTTCTCAGATATGGACACAGTAGTGGGGTTGTTGGATAGAATATTTCTAATTACAATGTCTTAAGGGAGCACCGTACTGTTTCCCGTGGTGGTTGTACCGTTTTACAAACCCATCCAAAATATACCGGGGTTCCAGTGTCTCCCTAGCCTTAGAAGCACTGTGGTTTTCCTTGCTTTTTCTTTTTAAACATTGCTATTAACACTAGGTAAAATGATATATAACTGTTTTTGTTTTGGCTCTCTCTAAGGGCCAATGATCTTGGGCAGTTCTTCATGTGATTTTAGGTAACCACATCATCCTTGTGATGATCCTCACTGCCACAATGGCCATTTCTCCTCACTCTTCCCAACACTTGCTTCAAAAGGCACCTTTTTGTCAAGCAATCAAAGACTATAATTTGAGTAATACTGATACTTCTACATGATTCGAATGACCAGACGCATCTTCTGTTGGCAGTTGACTAAGGACAGTGCCAAGGTCAAAGATATAATCACAGTGGTCCCAGAATCTCTCTGTGGAGAGTCTCACGTATGGAACCCAGTAAGGTGTAAGTCAGGGGGAAAGAACCGTATATGAACAGAGCTGCTTTGAATTGTCTATACAGGTGTGGCATGTGCTTAAAGACCAAAAAGGTAAAGGAAAATGGAAGCCACCAAACAGCAAGAACTGAAGGAAACCGATATTACTTCCAGGGCTGAGAGAACAAAGAGAAGCAAGAAGCTAGGGTGAGGGACCCTCTGAGTATCTGGCTGGTTGTTCTTAAAAGGCATCATGAAGCTTGTCTGTGTTTCCTCAGGCTGCCGTAACCAAAGGCCACCAAAGGTGTGGTTTTAAAGAGCAGACATTTATTGTCACTGCTATGGGGGGTGGAAATCCAAATCAGAGTGTCAGCTGTATGGATTTCTTTTGAGGTCTCTGAGCAAGGAATTGTTTCAGACTTCGCACCCACCTAGCTTCTGGTAGGTCACAGCAACCCGCAGCGTCCCTTTGCTGTTGGTAGAGACATTTTCACATGATGTCTTTCCTTTGCACCTGTGTTGGTTCTCCTTTATATCATTGATCATTCAGAAGGGATTTGGTCCTATCTCATTTCAGTATTATATCATGTTAACCTAACAGAAAACATATATATATATATTTTAAAGGAAAAATCTTTGTACCTAAAGGATGTCATATTCACAGGTACCAGGCATGAAGATTTCTTTTTCTTTTTCCTTTTCTAGCAGTGGGGGTGGTGGGGGCTGGTGTGCAAGTCAATCCATCACAAAGCTGGTTTTGAATATGCCTAAGAAAAAGCCTGGAGGGTGGACATTATGGCTGCTGCCCCACTGAGATTCCAGGACGAGCTATTACTGTTGTTTGATGTTGACAGGGACAGTTGGGGGACGGGGGAAGGGGGTGAACAGGAAAAGATGCTATTTTTTCCTTCCTTCTACTAACTTTCTTGTAGAGCCTTTTACTGATAGAATCTTTCAGGAAACCCAGGAGGAAAAACATCTGGGAAATATACCTTACCAAGTCTTGACCCAACACTAGAGAGTGTAGAAGTACCAAAGTGGTAATGCATAAATAAGTGGCGCATGCAGACCACTGTATTATGTCATACCAGTGGTCTGGTTCATTAAGGACATTGATAATAAACTTTGTGGAGGAGCAATATTGGAAATGTTAAGGATATTCTATCCTATTTTCCCCTTACTAGAACTCATTCATTATTGAGTTTCTGTGAGTGTCAACCTCCTCTTTGATAAAATGGAAAAAATAAGACCCATTATCTTGCATACTGAATGCAATGATCCAATGACATGATTTAATGTAAAGAGCATAGTGCCGTGCCTGCTACATGGGGAACAATCATGGGTGTCGATTATTAATTGAAAACCAACAGACGATTTTCTTGTTTTTAGTGACTTTTTAAGTCAGCAAAGCTTATTTTACTTTTTTCTTATTCAATAACTTGCAATGCAAAATTCTTCAGTTTTTATGTCTAAGAGAATCGATGAATGTTGAAAATCAGGCTGGCATCACTGAATTATTATAATCTATTTTCTCACAATCTCTAACTTCTTTAAAATTTGATTTTACTTTGCAAAATAGCAATATGTATTGCTCTTACAGTTTAAATTCATTTTAAAAAATCATTTATAATGTTTGTTTGGCAGGGAGAAAACATTTGCGAAAGAACATTGATAGCTTCAAAGTGTTGCAGTCACTGGAGAAATGAGCCCAGAAAAGCTAATGTTCTTATTCTTTGTCCCCACGGCATGGAATTGAGGCTGTTGCTGCCATTGTTGGGTTGGTTCCCAACTCAAAGCCTGGATCACTGTGACCTAGACATTGTTCGTTAGCTGAGTTTGGGACATAACTTGCCTTACCTTTCTTCATCCCTCACCTTAGGTGGGCAGCTTTCCTGAGACCTGTTCAAAATCAGACACACACATGTTTACTGACAGCTATGGCAACTATGCCTGGTGAACTGCCCTCCCATGTGGTGGAAATGTTTTTGAGATTGTCTTCAAGGCATTTGCTTAAGCTAATATGTAGTCGATCGGTGGAGCCCTGGTGGTGTAGTGGCTACAAGTTGGACTATGAGCCCCATGGTTAGCCCCATAGTTTGAATCCACTGGCACCTCCTCAGGAAAAAGCCTGCAGTTGCAATCTAGGAAACCCACAGGGGGTCACTATGAGTTAGCGTTGAATCAATGGCAGGGAGACTAGGTACTAAATTAGAACAATAACAATTTTATTTGTGAAGACTTGGGTATTTGAGATGGAGAGATCCCACAATTATTTGATTCACACTTCACACTGCTTGATTTTTATCTTCCCTGAAATTCCATGCCCGTAACGTTTTTCCCTCTTGAAGAGTGTGGTTTTGCTAGACTGAGTGGGACTTTAGTTTGCGGCATTGAACAAGGTGCTGACTAAAGTTGGGTAGGCTGAAATATCACTGTGTCGATCAGCATCCATTAGTCACCTCATGTGCCCTCAGGGTCACCCTAATGTGTTCTTTGTAGGAAAGTAAGGGTTTGTTTTTGTTGGTAATCTAGGATTTTAATAAGCAAGTATACCTGCAGGCAGAAGAGGGCAATTCTCAGATAAAACAAATATGTTTTCGTTTATTTTCATTGTGTCTCAATCGGTAGGCCGGTGCCCAATGTATGGTGGCCAAGAGCTCTTTCAGGTGAAGCATTTAATTAGCTTATAGGATTGTCTAATGCCAACATTTTAGGTAAAAATAAATATTCCTTTACTCTTACCTTATGTTTCCGCTTGCTGTACTTATTAGTGGGATAGCGAAGATCTTGATAAACATGAAATGGAATGTGTTAAGCTTGTTCATAACCTCCACACTGCAGTGAGAGTCAGAGCTCTTTCTCCATCCGTTTGGGAGGGGGAAATGATTCTTAATTCACTTATTAGAGTATCATAAAACTAAGTAAAAAAGCAACTGAAGCAAATAAAGAAGCATGTTGTAATGCTCCTTGGCTTTTATTATAGATAATACACATTTGTTCAAATAAATAAGAAAAAATAAAATATAAAAACATAAAAATAATGTATGGGCTACTTAGGAACCGTGTAGACAAGTTTTATTCTACTAAAAAAACTCACATTTTAACTTTTTTTATTAGGGTGTTGTTATAGAGTGAATTGGTTTCCTAAAAAAACCTATGTTGAAGTCCTACCTGGAGTATCTTTGAATTGACCTTGTGTTAGAAATGAGGTCCTTAAGATGAGGTCATAGTATATCACATCAACCTGTAGCCAAGTTTAATTGAACAAACGTTAATCCACATGACCTTTTATGGATCATATTAAATCATGTTTTAAGGACATAAAATATCTTACACGAGAATCCCCATCCATATACATACACATACACACATGTGTTTGCTGACGCATAAACATAGTCACTTGACCAAAGTGCTAAGGTGTCTCATCAACTGCTGGGTCCAGTCCTGATCTCATCTAAAGTGGTGTACTTTAAAAAAGGAAGAGACCTTGAGAAAGAGAGGAGACAGCTGGGTGAAGACTTAGGTAAAGACAGGTTATATTGGAGTGGCAACTCAAGGACTACCTGGAGCTGCCAGAAGCTGCGAGAGATGAAAAAGGATATATTCCTTCTGATCACATGGCCCTGCTCAAGACTCCCCTTCATGAAATGATCACTGGTGGTAAAGGTGCAACAGCAAAGTGGGGTGAAGAAAGCACATGGTGCCTGGCTATCAATTGGAGTAGAGTCTGGGGTCTTAAAGGTTGATATTCAAACAAGCAGCTACCCAAATGAGGAGTCAACTAAGTCCATGTGGAAGAAACACACCAGCTCGTAGGATCCAAAGATGACAATAACAAAATTCAAATATGATGAAGGGGAAAGTATTAGAGCTCAAATTATGAATACCCAATTGGTAGAAGGCGAGGAGGACAGGGGGAGCCCCAAACCTAGCTGCGGAGTAGCTAGCCAGATTAAGCCACTGGCAGACCCCACTTGTCACAGGTGAGGGTCTTGTACAGCCTTACTATATAAGACAGAGGTCATTGCAATTTTGATTATGCTGGATCAAACGTAATACTTAGTCAGGTGACCTCCCTCTTGACCTACCCTGAATTTCTTCTGGGTGCAAGTATCTCTTGAATGTTCCATGACAAACATTTCTTCCTTGACTTTGTTTTTTTATATTGAGGGTGGTCTTTTCCTTATTTCTCCTGATTTGGATTTTTATCTTTATATTATTATTACTTTATCCTTATCAATTTATTTCCATTTTTTATTGTTTCTACTGGGTTTCCCAGTTTGTGAAGCAAAGGAGTAGATGCATAGAGATAATAACTGTTAGCAAGGGCTTATATGGATGTAGGGATGGGGAATGAGAGATAGGGACAGTGAGGGAATTTGGGGAGTAACCAATGAAGGTGGGAGGGGGGGATGGAGCACTAGAACTGCTTATGATTACCTGACTCATTTTAAAAGTGATTTAAACATGGGTGTGTGTGTGAGAGGTTTTAAAATTGAATGTGGTAATGCTTGTACAATTCTTCCTGATATGATTAAGCTATTGAATTTTATGATATGTGGAATAGTTGCCAATAAAAATATGTAAAAATTCAGAATTTTTTTTTAAGACCTATGTCTTTGAATTTTTTTTATAAAACATCCTTATCACCTTCAAAGCACTCTCCATTACATGTAATGCAATTGTCAAATCTGCGATTCCATTCTTGGAAACATTTTTCAAACTTATCTGTTTGGAGGGCTGACAGCACCTCCCTCATTTTTTTCTTCACCTCCTCTACACCATGAAATCTCTGTTCTTTCATGTCCCTCTTCATTAGTGGAAACAAAAAGAAGTCACACGGGTGAGCTCATGTGAGTAAGGTGTGTGGGGACAAGACAGGCCTAATGTTTTTGCCGCAAACTGGCACACAGAGATGGCTGCATGAGCAGGGGCATTGTCACGTTGCAAAACCAGTCCCCCATTTACCTCAAATCAGGGATTTTTCTTTTGCAGCACCCTGTTACACAATCCTTTCAGAACCTCTAAATAGAAAGCTTGATTAACAGTTTGATTTGGTGGACTGAACTCCAAGTGCATTACCCTCCTCACATCAAAAAAACCCAAATGAACATCATCTTGCTCTTTGATTTTACTTGACGAGATGTTTGGTTTTTGGGGGGGCAGGGGGGAGAAGTGATAATAGCATCTTCCACGGGTTTGATCGATCGTTGTGTTAGGGGTCATAAGATTTAGCACCATGTCTTGTCATCGGTAATGGCCTTGTCATCGGTAATGGCTTTGGAGTTGTTCTTTCAAAACATGACATGTTTCCATTCGAAGCTCCTTTTCCTGGTCAGTCAAAACCCAAGGCACACATTTTGCAGCAATCCTTCTCATTTTCAAATCTTCCATTACAGTCTGCCGAACCGAGCTCCAAGATAGTCCAGATAGCGTTTCCATCTCTTCAATGGTCCATCGCTGGTCCTCGAGCATAAGTGCATGAATTTTGTCAACATTTTTGTCCATTTGGGAAGTTGACAGACATCCAGAGAGAGGTTTGTCATCAATTGACATTTCACCTTTTTTGAAAAGAGAAAACCACTTGTACACTTGAGTTTTTCTCAGAGTGCTGTTCTTGTAAGCTGTGTTCAACATCACAACAGTTTCTGGGACTTTTTTCCCTGAGCAGGAAACCATATTTCACAGCAGCACGCTGTTCTCTTAAATCACCCATCACAAAAAATGAGGTTTGAGCAAAACTGCTTTTACAAAAAAATTTACTGTGACCAGAGAGAGACTTCCCAGGTGATGCCACTGGGTGCACTAACTCAGAGTGAGTTGCTGGATGCTCGTCTAGCTGGAAAAAATTCATACTGCAAAAGCTCAGCCCTACAGAGCTTTGCTTGCTTGCTTGCTTGTTTGTTTTGGTGCCCCCTTGTATTCCTTTCAAACTCTCTTGAGAACACAGTCTTGCAGAAACTATGATTTTACACTCATGTCCCTGAAAGACTAAGATGCTTTTGACCCAAGCTATGGTGATTTTAATTGCCTTATATTCATTAAAAATCAGAATAATGAATGTTAGACCAAAGATGAATAGATGCATTTGGATCACGGTATTGGCGAAGAATGTTGAATATATCGTGCGCTGCCAGAAGAATGAACAAATTTCTCTTGGAAAAAGTGCAGCCCAAATGTTCCTTAGAACATGGAATGGGGAGGAGCCAGTCCCTGGGAAAGGACATCATGCGTGGTAAAGTAGAAGGTCAGTGAAAAAGAAGAAGATCCTCGATGGTGTGAATCAAAACAGTGTCTGCCCTATCGGTCCACGCATCACTGTGTGGATTGGACAGGGTTGGGCAGTGTTTGGTTAAAATATATATGTACATATATAGATTTGCTACTAGTTGATACTAGTTGAAGGCAACTAGACAGTGCCACAAGAATAACCATCCAGAATTGTGTGAGAATAAATGTCTGCTGTTTTCAGCTCCCCGCTTTTTTATGGCAGCCCTAGGAAACCAATCCAAATTTTATATGTGTTTTTCGACCATTCAACAATGTATTCAAATTGTACTCCATGTAGAATCACACCTCCCAAATATCAATGCAATTTTCATTCAAGTGCATTTCTTTTTAAACTCAGATGTACATTCCTCACCTCAGTATGTTTTATTAATAGATTCCACTATTTTAATCTAGTGAGTTAACCTTTACTCATTAGAGTATGGTAAGATGATGATGACATATCATGCAAGGCATTATCTATTCCTATTATCAAGTTAAGCTATCTGTTTGCATTTCTAGTAACCAGTACATGTTATAGCCCTGATGATAGAGTTCTGCATTAAGAGGGCCCGTGTAAATATATTCAGTGGTCTGGAGAGCGCATCCAACTGTTTGGCTGTCCACTGGCCTGGGTACTTTGGGAACTCCTGGCCTTGCTAAAGGATCAAGGACAAAAGACTTTATAAAGTTCTTTAGTATCTTAACAAATTGTTCTTTGGGGCAAAGCGGTAGGAGTTCCAGACAACTTCAAAAGCGCAAGATCAGAACTAAACCTCCAGGTTTTTATAGTTCATAGAGCCTGGCCACATGTTAGCCAACTTTGGTATCAGCATAGTTTGATGACTGCTACTACCTTTCTCCAAATAGATTTAATTTTATAAATTACATCAGAAAAAGCAATATGCTAAATATACTCTTTGCCTCATATATGTCTATATAAATACATAATCATGTATGAAGAAAAGTATGGGTTACAAACTTATTTGCACGCACCAAAGTGTTGCATTGAATATTCTGGAACTACCATAACTACCAAGTAGTTTATCTTATTTACTTATTTTCATTTCTGTGATCCTTCTGTTGCATTGAAATGCACTGATGCACTATTAGCCCATCTACATCTATTATTCATTAACTTGGAGAAATGCTGTCATTTGCTTGGATTCCCTCTGGCCAGTAAACCCGCAACCCATTCTCATTTAGAAACAGTTCTGATGAGCACAGAATCTCCCCACATGGTCCCATGTTCTTCTAACCTTTGACCCTTCCACTGCTGTCCCAAAGCTGCTAAAGGGGAAATGTGTCTACAATTGAAGGAAGAGATGGACGTGATCAAAGCAGAAACTGAATGGGAAGTGAGGGTGGTTCCTGTAGGGCAGTGAATCCCCCTTACATATGCCTTATTTTACTCTATGGTCCCTCAAAGAGAGGCGGGGACAGTACATATTAAGAGACAGGAGAATTATCCCCTGAATCCTTACAATACCATTTTTTTTAAACACATGCATGATCCCCTGATTTATAGAAACACAATTCTCTTCTCTATTTTGGGAAATGTAACTATCAATCTAGCCCTCCTTCCTCCATCCGTTTTAGGAGCATGCCTATACTTGCATGTTTTCATACGGAATTAGTCCAGCTTCCTCGGACTTTCCTTTTCTTGAATGGATACTTTCCACACGGAGAAATGTGGGACTTTCACCACGGAGGCATACTAATGACTTCCTTCATGCCACGTCTAGATAAATTGTTTCTCTTCTCATTTGATAGAATAACTTATTTATTTATTTGTAGGTGAAAGCACTAATGCAGTCTCCCACGACCACAAATGATGCAGTCGAGTTTCCCACAATTCGGGATTTCGCAGGGGTCAGCACATCCGGAGTACAATGGATAGGTCTGACCCTGGGAAAACCACCTTCGGGATAATGGTCTATCCCCTGCCAGGTAAGTATTGATAGAATAACTTAGATGTGTCTGGACCAAATATATGGCTTATTTTTGCATAGAAACAATACTAAAAAGCCACCAGTAAATAATGACTTTTCTTCTATTCTAGGAAATTAAAGCAAAAAATTAGGCTAACCTTCACTTCCTGGAATATACTAGATTCACTCTTGTCTTAAGAATTTTGCACTTGCCATTTTCCTATATGGGTCTTCTTACATTTAATATCTAAATCATATTTTTTCTTTGGCTATGACAGGATATAATGTTGGAAAAGCACAATAAATATAACCCTGTTTGAAAGCCGGTGTTGACAATATCCTTGGTTCCCAAACCGCAAGCCCTGTTAGCAAACCCTTGAGTTTCTGATGCGTTCTAACGAAATCACTTCACTGTGGTAGTAAGCTGAGGGTGCTGTATCTGTAGACTTCCGTGATAAAGTCCTTCCAGCAAGTTCCCAGGTGACTCATCTTTATGTCCATTCTTTCAGCTTATTCCCCGGTGATCCTAATCCCAGCTGCTCAAATACTGACTCACCTCACAAGTCTAACTTCTCACACAGAATAGCACTTAGTGGGATGCTTGTGGAAGATGTCCGTCCCTGATGAAAACAATCACCTCATGGCCTATGTCATTTGCTTTAATCTGGATGAGATCAAATAATGTCCTCACACAGAACTGCCCTGCAGGTTGCTTCGTTGGCATGGCACCTGCCCAGTGGCTTGTATATGGGTTACAGGAGTTCCTTCAGTTGTGCAGCATCTGCGCAGTATGACCTTGTGGCGCCACCTGGATCAGGCTGTCCAAATCTACTCCTGTAACTATAGGTGGCAACACTGGACTGCACAAAGAGTTTTGTGCTTCAAGATTTTAGGTCTGTTCTGAGAAATTAGATTGGTGGTCCTCAAGATTATGGACTCCCCAGATATCAAATTGACCAGTGGATTTGCTATCTTTTCATCGGTATGTTGCGAGGACTTTACCTACCAAGAGCACCCCCGCAGAGTTGGCATAGGATAACTGCAGACTTCCCCATTCACAGATGTTCTAAGCCTCTCAGTCATCCTTAGAGTTACAATGAGCTTAGTCAGGCATTGGAAATATGGCTTTCTTCAATGCACTAATTTACGGTGGTCAGCAGCTTTATGCTCTGTGAATTCAGATCTAGTAGATTGCTTAGGTGAGATTGTTCAGGTGAAAGTGGTTGATTTCAGATACGTACTGTAGCATTATCTTCCATCACTGGATTTGAATGCTCAAATTGTAGAATAATATCATTGATATCACACGCAAGCAAAATTTGGATGAAGAGCATCCAGCAATGCACGCAACAGGACATTGACTGGGAGCTGCTAGAGATTCAGACTGGATTCAGTAAAGGACATGGAACAAGGACTATTACAGCTGATGCCAGATGGATCTTGACTGAAAGACGTGACTAACAGAAAAATGCTTAATTGTATTTTATTGCGATGCAAAGGCATTCAATAGTGTGAATCATAACAAATTATGTATTGCCTTAGGAAAATGGGAATCCCGGGACACTACATTGTGCTCGTGCAGAGCGTATATATGGCCAAGAGGCAGCTGTGAGAAGAGAACCAGGGAGTAAGAGTACTGCAGTGGTTTAAAATCAGGAAGGGTGTGCACCAGGGGTTTCCTCTCACCATACTTGTTCAATATATGTTCAGCAAGGAATCAAGAAACCGGGTGGAGTGAAGAAGAATTTAGCATCAGGATTGGAGTAAGGCTTATTAACTAGCAAGCAACCTTGCTTGCTGAAAGTGAGGAGCATTTCAAGCGTTTTCTGATGAAGATATAAAATTGCAGACCTCAGTATTATTACCTCTCAATGTAAAGAAAACAAAAATCCACACAACTGGACTAATAAGTAACATCATAATAAATGGAGAAAAGATTGATATTGTCAAGGATTTTGCTTGCTTGGATCTATAATCAATGCTCATGGAAGCAGCAGCTGAGAGATCAAAAAATGAATTCCATTGGGTAAATCTACTGCACAGGACCTTTTGAGAGGATTGAAAAGCAAGGATGTTACTTTGAGGACTATAGGGTCCCTGACACACACCATGGTATTTTCAATTGCCTCATCTGCATGAGAAAGTTGGACACTGAAAAAAGAAGACGTTTGAAGACTCAGTGTTTCATTAGTGGTGCCGGAGAAGAGCATCGACAGGACCCCGGACTGCCCAAAGGACAAGCACATTTGTCTTGGAAGGCTGGCTAGAGTGCTCCTTTGAGGCAAGGCTGGAGAGATCTTCTCTTAGAAAATTTGGACATGTTATCAAAAGAGGCCTTGGAGAAGGACAGCATTCTGGGTATGAGACAGATTATTGTACCAGCCTGGCTGATAAACGCAGGTGGGATTGACTGAGGGGCGGAGAGATGGATGGCTTGGTGAGCCTTACCTTTCTTGTCTCTCGCTCTGTGATC
>NW_022111309.1:4624784-4633779 GCF_000313985.2 Echinops telfairi | reverse complement strand
AATGGAGAGAAAATGTTTTGAGAAACGATGTACAAATGCGCTTTACACAATTGATGTGTGTATGGATTGGGATAACAGATGTATGAGCCCCTAATAAAATGTTAAAAAAAGAAAAAGAAAAAAAAGCTTTGTCAAAAAGGCAGCACACGTCTCCCAAATATAGGGGTTTTCATCGCTCAAACATTTGTGGAGGTTCACAGAGTTATTCTGTAGTCTTTCCCACCCTGTTGCAGCCCATGATTTCAACGGCCACTCCCTGATTGGAATTCGCACAGCCCTTCACAAACCTGACCGCCATGTTGACCATGTCTAGCTGACTCTTCAACTAGTTCAAGAAGAGACACACAGGCTCTGTTAGCTCCAGGTTGTCAGTCTGCTTTCTTCTGGAAAGTGAGAGTGTCCATCTTTCCCAAGGTCCTAACAGAAATCACATTCCCAGAGCCTGTAATTCCATGATTTCTCCTTTTATACTGACTGGGAACAACTGGACTCCATCATGGGTTTGGATCTTTAATGTGAAGTTGAATAATTTAATGAACAGCCAGAATACTAGCTTTCTATGAATTTTACCAGATTTTTGCTTTTTAATGTTTTTTTTAAATGATGCAGGCATATCTCAGCTATCTAATCTCTTCAAATTACACATTTTATCACATTAGATATATCTTGTTCAGTCAATTCTTAGACTTTATGTCACAGAATTATAGGTATCCATTAGGAATAATATACTTTGTGTTATTTCATTTTATCAGAGAGTAATATTGCATTCAGATTATATAATTTCTTGGGGGGGGGAAATAATCCACCTTCCATTTAATAAATAATCATAGCAATATTGTAACATGGTTAATTTTGTATGTTTCTACCAAAATGTTGTGTTCTATTCCAGTCACAGTTATGATTCACCAGTCCCTGTTATAAACATGTTTACTTCTCATATATTAAAATCAATAGGCTCACAATTTTACATTTCCTTTTGAATTGAATATATCCCACTTTTAAGTACAGTTTAATCAACTATACTGGAGTTGAGCAAAATTAGATTCACGTGACTTTCAGGTGTTCTCATTTTAAAGCATTTCTGCTTTTCGGAGCTAGTTTTCTTCAGCCTTTGGAAGTTTCCTGTCTGGACCAAATTGAATACATTATGTGGCTAGTCATCAAAACTGAGTGACCTTTTCCTTTGAAAAACGGTCTGAGAAAATATGTACACATATATTTTTGGGCAAGTTATTAAACTGCCTTTGTGAAAGACTTTCTACAAGACCTTCTATTTGCTATGCTTTGAATTTCTCTGAAAACACAGTCCACACAACTGATTAACAGAGGGAAACATTGGCATGGAGATGAAATATCTATTCTACTCCCTAAACCTGAAGAACCAAGAGGTTATCCCGGCACCCCACACCTTCTACCCTGAAATCTGTCATTTCTCTCAGATGAAACAGCTCAGTTGAGCCACCTGTGAAGAAATCAATGTGATTTATTTCCAGCATAGGTAGTTCTGATACTGATAACCTCTGTCTGAGAGGAGAAGCTTAAGGCACTCTCTGCTGAGCAATTTCTGAAAGGCTCTTTATTTTCAGAATTGTTTGCCTCTCCTCTGAGTCAGGAATCATCAGTGTATTGTAAGAGCCCTTTTGGTGGGTGTATATTTTAGTTTCTGCTGAATTTCAATTAAGCAGACATTACTCTTATTATTTAGGCATTTTTTATCACTGTTATGATAAGTGCTTAATTCATGATTTCCATGCTCCACCCAAGACTTAGAGGAAAATATCGATGGGTTGATATAATTGTAGAATGGAAGAAGTTAAAAATGCCACCTTCAAATCATGGATAAAAGGGTTAAATTTTATTTTCAAATATATTATTTGAAGACACTGACAAAATGTCACATCCAAATTGAGAGGGCATCTTGATTAAGAAAATTTTATAAAAGAATAAAATTATTTATAACTATAGTGACATAGAAAATTTAAGAAATTCTTTAGAATTGAGATATCAAATATTTTTCAATCCGCATTTTAGAATTTTATTATTTAAATTTTATTTTGTGTGTGAATAGACTGGCTGTCATAAGGATGTTTTCTTCTGGATGAATCATACTGCTTCAGTGTTATTCTTGAGATAAATAGAATGATTTCACATTTCATTTAAGTCAAAATATTGACACTATAGTTCTTTGTGATCAGGAATACATCTATGTGTGTAGCCACATATAGACATATATTCAGAATTATACTATGTTTGCAGAGAACCCTGGGCTGGTACAAGGAAGCACTCAGCTGTGAGCTGAGAGGTTGACAACGTGAACATTCCTAGAGATGCCTTGGGAGACAAGATGCTCGTCGACTTCCCAAAGGTCACTGTTTTGTAAACCTTATGAAGCCATTTACATCTGCATCCATGGGGTCATCACAAGATGCATCAATTTGAGAACAAAAGGGGAACCAAGTGTTGTTGATAAATCACTTCACTTGGAACACACTGTATGACACTGTAATCATGTAGACTGGCTAGAATGAACTTGACTCCCAATGTTAACATTGCTCTCACTTTCTTCTTACTGTAGCAGTATGAACTAAATTGCATCCTTGAGACTCAGACTCCAGGATGCATAAAAGTATATAATAAACAGTTTTCGAATACAAGGGAGTACCCCCCCAACACTGATTTTATTTCAAAGCTATGTACTTATTTTTGTGTGTGCAAAACAACCTTGTCACCTTCAATACACTCTCCACTACATGTAATGCATTTGTCAAATCTGTGATTCCATTCTTGGAAACATTTTTCAAACGCGATCTGTTTGGATGGCTGACAGCACCTCCATCGTTGTTTTCTTCCCCTTATCTACGTCATCAAATTACTGTCCTTTCATGTCCTTCTGCATTTGCGGAAACAAAAAGAAATCACGCTGAGCCAGGTCAGGTGAATAAGGTACGTGGTGCAAGAAAGGTATTCTGGTTTTTACCAAAAACTGGCACACTGAAATGGCTGCTTGAGCAGGTGCATTGTCATGGTGGCAAAACCAGTCCTCCCTCTGCCACAAATCAGGCCTTTTTTGTCACACACTACTATGCAGTCTTTTCAGAAGCTCTAAATAGAAAGCTTGATGAACAGTCCGACCTGGTGGAATGAACGCCAAATGCACTATGAGTCAGCGTCTTCCTCCATTCAGGAAGTTGACAGACATCTAGAATGAGGTTTGTCAATTGACATCTCATCTGTTTTGAAATGAGAAAACCATTCATATACTTGAGTTTTCCCCATAGTGCTGTCCTTGTAAGCTGTGTTCAACATCAGTTTCTGTGGCATTTTTCCTGAGCAGGAAACAAAATCTCACCGCCATATGCCGTTCTGCTAAATCTCCCATCACCAATACAACGATGTTCAAGTGAAACTGCTTTATCACAGTGCCCAGAAAGAACCTTCCCATGCAACGCCACTGGGTGCACTAACTTAGAGGGAGTTGCTTGATGCTTGCCTGTGTGTGGGGGGGGGGGCGAGGGGGAGGGGGAAGTGGATGGTACCATGAAAGCTCTGCTCTGCCCAGCACAATTCAGTTTTGGGGAGTACCCCTTATATGTCTTGCCAACTCACTGCCATTGAGTTGATTCCAACTCACACTGGCCCTGTGGGACACAACAGAACTGCTATTCAGGGATTCTGAGACTACAACTTATTATAGAATGATAGCCTCCTCTTTCTCCAATGGATTGACTGGTGCTTTTGAACCTCCAAACTAAGAGTTAGTGACCCAAATGCTTAGCCTACCAAGTCATCAAGTTTTCTTAACAGCACAGTTAGGTGGGCCTTATTTATCTGCATTTTACCACATTGCTTTACGAAAACAACACAAAACTTTTTAGAAAAATTTTAAATGTCCAATAAAGGAGGACGTTTAAGTAATTTATGTTAAATGGCAATTTGTGCATGTATTAAAATGTATATTTATCAGGAATTTACATCAACATAAACCAGTTTTGTTTTTGTTTTTAAAAAAGGAATATAAAAAAAAAGGAATATGCCAAAATCTGTATAAAGTATTGTCATCGGATGTACACGTACATGAATAAAACCAACTGGATTTCAAATAACTATTAATTATGTTACTCTGTAAATGGTTTCTTGTATTTTTAAGATTTTTTTGTATTTTTGAAACATTTCTTTGTAAGTGTCCATGGTAAATACTATCTGTAAAAATGAAACAGTCATTTCCTTTTTAAACTGGCCACTGGCATGCTGAAGATTTTGTACTGTTCAGACGCTGAGGCATGGCAACGAGCGCTGGAGGTGGAGACCCTCCTGGTCAAGCTACACGGGGGCTCTCCGATATACAACACTGTACAATTATTCTTAGATCCCTGTGACAACATCAGACTAATCAGTGATGATTTCCAGCTAGCACTTCATCAGCATATTGATTTTAAAGTTTCATCGACTGCTCTAAGACACTGCTAGGCAAGCTGTAAGCTCTTTATGTAAAGCCGGCAGTCCCTACACTGTTTGCTCCCTGGCTTTGATTGAGCTGTTGACAATTTCTGATGGAAGGCCTTGTCCCATTGGTGAGATGACTAGTCTCTGAAGCATTCGAATATCCAGCTCTCTGCAAGTTTTCAAACGTCGGCAAAGCTGTTACTATTTTTTTCATGACCTAAATTCTCTAGACAATCCCTCTCCACGGTATTTACCTAGATGAGCTGAAAATGTATGACCACATGAACATCTGCTTCTGAATGGTTGCCGAGCTTTATGTACCCATTTGCCAAAAATGGGAAGCGAACTATTTTGAAGGTGCTCTTTAATAAGTGAGTGGATAAACTGTGACATGTCCATACAATGGAGCCTTTTTCAGAGATGAAAAGAAATCAGTTATCAAGCACAATAACACACGGAGGAATCTTAAATGTATATTGCTAAGTAAAAAGAAGGAAGACTGGTGGCACCGTGGTTCGATATTTGATTGCGAATCCAAAGGCCTCATGTGCAGAAGAAAGATACCGCAACCAGGCCTCTGTGAAAACAAGCCTTGGAACCCCTGCGGGGCAGCTCCTCCCGGCTAGTTAAGGTCACTGGGAGCTGCAAACAGCTCAAAGGCACACACCCATGAAGTCAAAGAAGTCGGCCTGGCCAAGCTAGATCGGATGATTCCAACCAAAGGACAGTCTGGAAAAGGTACATCAATAGACACTAAGACCATCATTAATTGTCATGGATGACTAAGTGGCTCACAGAGCACTTTAGGGAAGCGAGCCTTCAGCATGATACTGTCGTTGAATACAGGATGCTCTATGCATTTGTCAAAACTCACAGTACATAGCACACAATATAAACGATGAGTTTTAGCTGACAGCCATGTATCAATATCGGTTCATTAGTTGTAACACATCTAAACAAAACTGCAAGAGGTCACAACAAGATAAAGAATGAGCAAGGGCAGAGGAGGAGAGGGAAAGACAGGAGACTGGAGAGACAGAAAGTGGGAAAGAGCCACCACAGATCCCCAGGTGTAATGTGGACGGTTTAATAGTGTTGAATGGGATGCTGCTACTGATGCGATTTGATGAGATGGGTTGCGCAACTGCATAGATTATGGTTTCCTTTGTAACTATTATATTACACGAACACAAGGGAAGAGAGAGAGAGACATAAATAAATGATAGATAGATAGATAGATAGATAGATAGATAGATAGATAGATAGATAGATAGATAGATAAAGCTAAAATACATAGAGAAAGAGAAAACTCTTGTGTTTTAGGAATTGATGGGGGGGAGTTGCTGGAGGAAATCATTTTGAAATTGGGAAAAGATCAAGAGAGGGCAGCCTCTCTGGTATGTTTCAGGAACAGAACGGAAGCAACGTGGTTAAGGTATCGAGAGAGTGGATAAGAAACGTGTAGAGTCACTTGACAGAAAATACATGGTTTCTAAAGCCCATCCTAAGAATCTTAGATTTGTTTTCTAAATATGCTTACAAGGTATTTGGATGGTTGGGGGAAGGGAGAAATTCATCAACATGATGAGAAATTGGAAAGCTCCGATTGATTTCCTAATTCCCAGTCCCCATTGTCCAATTATGGAGTCCCTGGGTGGTTCAAATGGCTAACATGCTCTCTTGCTAACTGCTGGAGGTCAAAGGGTACCCAGAGGTGCTTCAGAAGAAAGACCTGGTGATCTACTTCTGATAGTCAGCCACTGAGAACTGCACACACACTGTGAAAACACACAGGGAGTCACCAGGACTTGGAACCAGCCCCAAAGCAACCAGTTTTATACTCAACTACAAGTCATGATTCAACTTATATTTTTGCATAGCCAGCCATCCTAATCTTGTTCCTGGGGTCCTGTGATAACCTAATAGTTATAAAGCTTACTTCATTCTATAACCTAAGGCAATATATATATCTCGGGCCAAAAATACCATAATGATTCCCTTTCAGATTATAGTTTGAGCGTTTAACAGGACTTCACATTCTACCAAGAGGCCCTGGTAGCACTGTGGGTTAGCCACAAGGTCCGCAGTCCAAACCTATCAGGGAGTAAGATGAGCTGTCTGCTTTTTTAAAGATTTAATCTGGAAGCCCTAAGGAGTAGCTCGACTCTGTCCAAAAGGTTGCTATGAGTCAGGACTGATTTAGTGTTGGTGTGTCTTTTAAAACTCTTCCTGACTTGGGCCTTGTCTCTTTCCTCTGTTCTCTCTACCTTCCTGAGCTTTAACCACATTGACCTTATTTTCTGATGTTTTAAGAAATAAAGTTCCCCATAACTCAAAACTCTTTCAACGTCACTTCCTCTTCCTAGACTGCTCCCAATGCATCTTTCAGCATGAATATCACTTCTTTGGGCAAAAATCCTGCACTCCTTCCAGGTCTAGGTCCCCACCCAGTAGACTCTTGGTAGCTGCAATGTTTCTTAATGGAATCCATCAGATTTTTATATGACCATATAAGACATACATAATGCCTGTCTTCCTTGTTACACACATCATTTTCTGAGGCAGGAGCCATCTTTAATGCGGAATCTCCACTGCACACCAGAGCGCCTGATACACAGATACTACTACCCATTTATTTCATTGACTCAGTCTCTCTGCAGAAGGGAGACGTCTGCTTCTGTAAAGATTACAGCCTACACAACTCTTTGTGGGTGGGGCTCTCTTCTGCTCTACCAGGGTCTCTATGAGGCCGAATCAACTGGATGCCAAGCAGTTTCTATACATATTGTACATATTTCTCAATTAGTGAATCACTTCATGGATACGTACTTCTGGATCCTACCTTAATAACATGTGTAGCGGACAATTTCATATTCTCTTTCCGTTGGGGACATTCCACATCAATTTTTTAGAATATTAAAGAAGAAACTTCTTATACAGTCCTGAACTTCTATCGCCATGGTAGGAATTCTTTAATACCAAGCTTGATTTTTCTTAGCCCTTTAAAAGGGTCAAATCACCTAATTCGAATCATTCTATGGGAGCCCCAGTGGCACAGGGTTATGCGTTGGGCTGCACTCTGTACAGCCCTCAGTTTGAGACCAGCAGCAGCTCCGCTGGATAAAGCCTGGGCTTTCTACTCCTGGCGACAGTCACAGTCCGGAAACCCACCAGTGGGTCCTTACGCATCAGCATCGACTTGCAGGCAGTGCGTTTGGTTTGGTATCTACCTATGGGACGTGGCTATGAATTCAAGCATAAATGAAGGAGGACCAGTCGACAACCTTTTTACAAATCCCTTTGCATTTGACCTTACATCCAATCTTACTGTTTATTTTCAATCTATATCCTTTGTCTAAATCCTAACCATGAGCGTTTTCTGGAGTTACTCTTTTCTTCTCCTCTCATACATTTGCATGCCAATTCTGAATATCCAGGTGACCCTTAGATACATGGGGTGAATACCAATATGTGTACTGATGCTGGACAGGCTCCTGGTGCATGTCTTATGTGATGTCAAATTACACATATACAGTTGCTTGTCCCGAAAGCACTATATCGAATAACACAAAACAGAACATAACAACAACTTGAGAGTCCTCTTTGACTTGTTCATTTTCTTCTTTGCCTATATTTCTTAATTTCATTCACTTCTGCTCCAATACATCTCTGGGGAAAATAGAATTTGATATTTCTCTTAGACTCCGTGAGATAGCCTCCTTACATAGTCTGTTTCTTGTCTGTTCTTTCCCCAAACTATCTTAAAAACAAAACGAACAAAATCAGAAAGCTGTTGCATATTTAACTTTCCTAGAGTGAAGTTCTAATTGCAGAAAACTATTTTTTAATAGCAATGAGAATTATTGCCAATACTATAGCGTATATGCTTTGCAGCAACATTTTTAAGCGGTTTGTGCTATTTAAATAATCTAACCCTCTTAAAAAGACCCCTGGAGGCCTAGTGGGTTACGCCTTTGGCTGCTGACCACAAGGTCAATGGTTCAAAACCCCCAGCCATTCCAACGGAGAAAGGTGAGGCTCTCTACTCCCAGAAAGATTTACAGTGAAAGAAACTCATAGAGGCATGAGTTAGAATCAACTTGATGGCAGTGATTTTGATTTTTTGGAATACTCTTGACACCCCCAAGAAGCAGGTTCTGTTATCACCTCCAATTAAAATGAAGACACTGAGCCAACTATCATTGAAGTACTTGCCCAAAGTCCTGCAGCTTCTAACTGGCAAGCTCAGAAGTCTGGATCCGGTATTGTGCTGTAGGCAGTAAGTGCTTCTGCCTGTGTTCTGCGAGACGTTCCCTCACCCTCTGTGGTTTCCTAATCCCTGCCTTTGCACTATAATCCCAACCTACCCTTCCCCCGTACAGCCTGATTTTTCTTTTTTCTTTTTTTAAACATTTTATTAGGGGCTCATACAACTGTTATCCCAATCCATACACACATCAATGGTGTAAAGCGCATTTGTACATCATTCTCAAAACATTTTCTCTCCATTTAAACCCCCGACATTAGGTCCTCATTTTTCCCCTCCCTCCCT
>NW_022111309.1:4485938-4623283 GCF_000313985.2 Echinops telfairi | reverse complement strand
AGAAAAGCTTGTGTTTTCCAGTCTAGCCTGTTGGGGCACCATGCCCTGTCTCCAATGTCCACCCTCATCATTCCCTGGGGATCTTGCTACTCCCCTCCCCTGATGTTCTGCTGCACTCCCCCAGTGCTTTGCCTCAGTGTGGCGGGGTCAGATCAACAGCCTGATTTTTCTTCCAGTCTACAGTGCACTCTAGACAAATTGTGCTGGGTTGTGATCCCTAAAAATACTTGGTCAAACTGACCAATCGAGCCCTAGTGGCGTTGTGGTTACCCAAGTTCCTCTGTGGGAAATGACGAGACCTTGTACTCCTGTCAAGAGTTAGCATCTCAGAATCCACCGGGGCTTTCTACTCTGCCCTATGGGGTCACTGGGAGTGGGAGCTGACTTGATGGCAGTGAGTCTGGTGCAAAGAGACGCACTGAGGCAGTTAGGGTTTAGTGGGTTACTGCAGCGTTTCCCAAAGTGGGGAGGGGATACTAGATCTCTCCAGGAGGCTGAAAAAGCAGCATCTACATTTTATCTTGGACCATGAACAGGGCAAAGAGGGGAGAGGAGGAAGAGATAGGAGAGAGCTGAGTTTTGTTTGTGTTTCAGAGAAAGGGGCCGTCGATCAAACACATTTGGCAGCTTATGGTTTGCTGGAAGAATTCTCACCTTCCATGCAGAAGACCCAATTCAAGTGCAGGCCAGTGCACCCCAGGTGCAACCACCACTTGTCTGTTGCTACGATGCTGGTCACGTTTCGGGAGAGTAAAGGACTAGGAAGGAAGGCTTGGGGAACAACTTTTGGAAATCCGTCAGTGAAAACTCTGTGGATCTCAAAAAGTTATTGGAAACGGTGACGGACTGAGCAGTGTTTGGGTCCACTGTGCCGAGGGGCTGACAACAGCGACAATTAAACAGGAGTCCCACTGATTAGTGTCTGCTCTACCGTTGATCCCCTTTTACCTTCCAATGTCAACTCAGTTACAAAGTTTTCCCCCAAACCCCCCTGTTGAACCTTTCCCAAAATCCTCCCTGTTATTCCTGGATTTAGTTATGTCTTAGAAAAATCCCCACAGTGTGCAACTTCCTCCTCCTGCTATATCAGAAGATCCTTGAATCTGGGTAGTGCTATTTTCACTTCTGAACCCCCTCCAATGCTCAATGGTCTACATTACGGTACCTTGAATCAAACCAATCCCTTGAGTAGTGCCCATGACACAGATACGAAATATAGGGAATGTTCTCTCTGTAATGCATAGTACTTTCACTTCCTCTTCCCCACAATACCAACTCTTAAAATCTTTTATATTTAGCCTTTGCAGAAAGTATTTAGAATGAGTTTATATTAGGGCCACAAATTATCTGGAGTTGAGTGGCTTATAAAATTGATGGAGAGATGATTAATTTCCTTTAAAATGGTGGCTGATCTTGAGAATTACACAGATCAGATGAAATAAACCCATTTCTAATAAACATCAGAACTAGCATAAAAGGGAAAAAGCATCCACTCTCACTGTCAACATTTTGATCTTCGGCAATAGAACAATCAAACCTTAAGAGAACGTGAAATGTGAATGATTAGAACATTTTTAAAGCACACTGTCTTGCTTTCTAGATTAAGACTTAAAAGAATTATGAAGTGATGTAAGCAAAGGGCTGCAAAGGGTCTGCTATTCTGAAAAATGACTTGTTGCCTGGTAGAAAGGGCCTATAATTCATGAGCACATTTCAGCAGCTAATGCAGTTGGTGCTACGTTATAATCCTTACACATTCCAGACCCTCGGCTCTCTGAAGGTGAGCCCTACAGGGTACACTTCAGAAAAGTTACATAAACAACTGTGAACCTTAGGCAGCGAAAATGTACACTTCGAACATGTTGAAACTCTCCATATTAAGTCAGTTTAGCACTTTGATTAAAGAGTTTAATCAATCACCATCCTAAGCTGTTTATTAATCACTTTATCAAGCAGTTGATGCATTGCCGGTTTTAATAGAATCCATTTATTTTGATTTCTACCTACTTCATCTTTCCAAAGGGCTTTTCGAATCAGCTGTGATAAAAAGGAGAGGGAAGAGGGGGAAGAAAAGAAATGAGAGTGGGCGAGAGTGGTTGCATCTAAAACCCGGCCAGAAACCTCTAACGCCCCTAAACGTGCTTTACTATCAACGCCCTACGATGACTTAGCCAATTTATTACGGGTAAAAAAAATGCTCTGGGGAGTGAATGTTTGGGTGAACCACACGGTTTAGCTCAGATAAACACAGGCCATTCGTTTGCTTTCACACCTGACACCCTCATGATATACGATCCTAATAAGATTAATCTCCCTACCCGCCCCACAGCCAGCCCGGCTTTGTTCTGTCTACTTGGGAGCTTCCACTTTTTTCAGGGACATTTTCCCCACCTTGTGTTATGATGTGTGGTTAGAGTTAAAGCCCTTGTTTCCTCGCTGCAGGGAAAACAAGATCTGTGGGAATCGCACATTTATTATGTGGCTTAAATGCTATGTGGAGGCTTTTCAACATGCCTTCTGCCTTATATATAAGGGGCAGTGTGGATTGAAAGACATGGACTCAGACTAGCTCATTGGCGCTCCCAGTCTCAACCGGCTCCCCTTCACCACCCTCTGCAGGTGATAGCGGCTATCGGGCATTTCTGTTCATTCCGTTTTCTTTTGATTTCCTGTGTAGACATAACAAATATCACACAGATTTTACCTGCATTTTAAAATCTGTACCCGCTTTTAAAAATTCTACGAATAGTTCCTATTCAATTTTCCCTCAATCGAAAAATCCTCACACTCAGAAATATTAGTTTTTAAATTCGGAGAGGGGAAAAAAAAGAGAGAGAGCTGTTGTCTATGTGATTCCTTCTCTGTGAAACCTTCTAGGACCCAGTGGGATGACCCCAGGGCCCACTCCAAGGCTGGACGCTTGTTAGAGGCCAATGGCCACAACTCCCTCCCGAGGGCTCACGGGTGGGTTCCAATCACTGATCTGAATATTAGCGCTCCCGTGTCGACCCCGACGTCACCGATGCTTCTTGTCAAAATGGGAGCCTCATGCTATTGCGGCTGCTAGCTGTTGTGCAGCACGGCCCTGGCTCATGAGGGATCCATCCAAGGACCCAAGGAGAGAACCGCTCCAACGGGTCTTCTCGACGCCGGTCTTCATGGAAACGGATTGCCTGGTCTTTCTTTGGCGGCAACACCACACCGGGTGGATTGGCATTTGAATTGAACTTACACTGCCAGCTTTTCAGTTCGCAGTCCGTGCAAACAGCTTGCACCAGCCACTCTCCTTGGGTGGGTTCTGACTCAGTAACCTGCATAGATGGTCGGAGACTGTAAATCCCAATGGGAACACAGCATCTCTTCTCCCATACCACAGGAAAGAAGACGTCATCGATCTCTTGGTGCATTTTCTCCAATACTTTTGGTTTTGATAGTTTTACATAGATATTTCATATATATTGTGCCATACGATTTGGGTAACAGCCTTACGAAGTAGACAATTATAATCCCCATGTGACTGCGCTGTGTTCTGCAACATGGTAACTACTAGATTCTTGATGGTGCAATGGTTCAGTGCTTGGTTGCTAAGGGAAAGGTCAGCGGTTCTACACTGCCCCTGGCTCCCTGGGAGGAAAGACCTAGCAATCTGCTCCTGTAAGGAAAATCAGCGAACTCTGTCCTATAAGTTTACGATGAATTGTAATCGGCTCCAAGGTACTTGCCGGTGTTACTTTACTTGCAGACCTGGGGAGAGCATTGATGGCCAAGAAGAGCGGAAAAGAGGCAAGCCATCCCAGGCAGAGGTGGCGTTGAAGCAGAGACCAGCGGGCAGAGAAGCTTTCCAGAGGATGAGGGAATTGCATACAGGAAATTACAGGGACAGCTCTGGGATATTAGGAGGAGCTTCCTCGTGGGAAATTCAAGATATCACATAAAGGATGTACCATTCGGTCTGCAGCCTAAAAGAGACTCTTACCAGGTTTTTAGCCAAGTGATGTGGTCAGATCTGCACTTAAGATCTGTCACTCTGATGGGTATGTATGGAGGATGAATCTGAAGTGGACAGATTAGAGGGAGATTCAAGCAAGCCCTGGCAATGGGCCAGGTGAGTAATGATAAGAAATAGCAAGGAGGCTACGGATGGTAGGCTTAACAAGAAGGGCCGAGGAGCCTAAACCCTTCACTGGATGACTATGAGAATCCACAGAAGGAAGGCTGGCTTGTGTGACTGAGATTATGAAAAGGTTTTGTAAAGATTTTAAATAGGCCTTTCTGTGTGATTGAGCATGCTCCCTGTATCTTAGTTGCTTGTATTACACTTTTCTGAAAAAGAAACCAAGGCACAAAGAGCTACTTCATAAAGAGAATGACGTTACATTGCCACAATCTGGAATTTGGGGATCATTTCATTTGCATCTTGCATTACTGGTGAAACAAATAATGTTGAGTCAATATGAATAAAACAAAACCTATACCCATGTCTTCAGCAGTGTCATCTGCATTCAGACAGGTCACGCTGTTACAGAGAGAAATGAGAAGAAATTTGCACAGATGTGTTAAAGTGCTAGGGTAATGAACTTTATTATTTAAATATCACATTAATTAGCATTAAATATTAATTATTAATTAATATTACTAAACTATTATTAATTATTAATATTATCGAATATCATATCGATCAATTATTTCCTCCTGATATCTTAGGTTTGACCTTCATTACCTCTAGGAATTGGGCCCAACCGTTGATCTTTGGGAGCCTTTCTGGAAGGAGCCACCTTGTTCCCTCTGGCCCCACCGTGTCCACACATGGCCAGCTTATATTCTATTTGTGGGCAGCAGGGAAAGGGTCATACTGTTCCGCATCTAGAAGCAGATACCTATGGCCCTTACACATAGGGATGTTCCATAAATGTTGATCAAGCAGGTGGATGAATGAAGAAGTATAAAATGAGACCGTTGGGCTGGGTGATCGATCTAGTGGGACCTTTCCAGCCCAACTGTCTCTAGCTAAGACTGCCCTGGTCATCTCCAGTACCGCTGTGATTAGACCACAGCCATACTCTTGAATGTGGCCATTCTTACCAATGGATAACAGAAACCCCAAATGCACTGAGGGGTCCTAGAAGAGTTGACTATCTTTCTAAAAGGCTCTTTCTCAGTCTCTTCTCCTTCTAACCACCATTAACCTTCCCCAAAGGTAACTAACTATTTTTATCTCAACTGTCTGTGAGCACTCAACCTTTGCCTTTCTTCAATGAAGCTCTTCTCAAAGATGCTGCATTATTAGGGAAGCTACTTTTATCCAAATCCCGTGACAGACTGGGAGTGTCAGGAGCGGGGACAAAGGTTTATGGCGCTGGTGTGAAAAGCTCCCCTTACAGTCTTTATGGGAGCTTGCCCTGCTTCTCCGACTGGCTATGGGAACTTCGGCCTTACTATGAGGCCCAAATAGAAATACATGTTTTTATTTATAGTCATATACTTATATCACCATTTGGGCATTTAAGTGGTGTTACATCAATCTGTATACAGGTTGTAATGTCTGTACAGCTTCACTTCTGTGAGGAATCAATAAATTGTGTGTGGCCACTTACAGGGGTACATGAGATAACAGGAGTTTTAGGATTAGTGAAAGCTTATACATTGGACACATTTCTTAAATTCGGTTTCTTAATTTGGAATAGGGAAAGAATGCCTACTTGACAGTCAAAGAGCTTTAAAGGAAAGATCAAAATTATCTCTGTGAAGTCAATTTCAACTCATGAAAAAATGTGTCTATCACAGTAGTATTGCTTTAAATTATATTCAGTGTCAATAAGTTGCAAAGCCTTTATTCCACAGTGCTGTTGGGTGGGTTTGAATTGCCATCCTTTAGATCAGCTGTCCTGAACTAAATCATCGGTGCTACCTGGGGACTTGACTGTGCTAATAAACAATGTGTATATCATAGTGCCAATTGAAGTTGTCTCCTCCCTTCTAGTTAAGAAGTAAGTGGTTGGATCTGGGGCGAATGGGAGAAGCAATATATTGAGTTATCATTCAGACATTCAGGATACTGTTAGATTAAGTGTGCCTCTCTAGAATATTGTCAAAAGAAAAGATAAGTGGGGAAGACCACGTGAGACTTGATTAGAGGTTTCATGTGATCTGCATCCTTTCTGCCCACATTCCATCAGGCAGCACTTAGCAGACACCTGATCCCTAAATGCCCACCTACAAAGGAGGCTCAAAAATTCACTGCCATTGGGTCAGTTTTTACTCAAATGACTCTACAGGTCAGGGTAGAACAGCTCTTGTGGGATTCTGAGATTGTAACTCTACAGGAGTAGAAAGTCGCATCTCTCCTATGGAGCTGCTAGTAGTTTTGAACTACTGACTATGTGATTAGCAGCCCAATATTGGAGAATACCAAATAGGGAGAAAGAAGAACCGTTGTTATAAGCATCTACACCATCTCTGCCATAATACTTCCTCTGGTCACCACTTCTTCCTCTTCCTCTGATATATACAGCACAGACAACTCCACCTCAAGGGAGCTGCTCTAAAGCTTTACACATTCATGGATTCCATTGGAAGTTCAGAAGGCCCATGCAATGCACAGTCCTAGCCACTAGGTTTAGAAGTACTTTCCCATGGAACCTTTGTGGTGTAGTGGTTGCAATTCACACTGTGATTCACAAGGTCAGCAGCATAAACCCCCCAGCCATTCTGTGGGAGAAAGACGGGGCTTTCTACCTCTGCAAACAGCTGCAGTCTCATCTCCGAAACTCCCAGAGGCAGTGCCACCCTGTCCTAGACGGTGGCTATGAGTCATGATGGACTCAACAGCAGGGTTTCCTCGTCCTGGTTTAGTGTCACATGAATGAGATGAAAACGATAAGATATCCCTCATAAGACATCGAGTAAGGAAAGGATGTCTCTGGTCAGTTCAGTTGTAATACAGTAGACCCTATGCATGTCCAAGAACAACTGGGCTCCGTAGGGTTTTCAACGGTTGATTTTCAGAAGTAGATCTAGCCAGGCCTTTCTTCCAACTTGCCTCTGGGTGAACTCACACTTCCAATCTTTTGGTAAACAGCCATGTTTATTAACTTCCTTATAGGGTTTCAAAGTCTGTAAATTGTTAGGGCATCAAATAGTCTCATCTATGTGGCTGGTGAGTTTGAACTGCTGACCTTGAGGTTAGCAGTCCAATGCTTATCCAATAGTACCACCAGAATCCACTAATCCCTAGCTCTTCTGAAACCCCACCGAGTAGATCTTCTGATAATTAGAAAACGTGGATGGTGGAGTCTACTACTTTCGGTATAAGAGTAATCCTGTCCTGTGATTAAAGCCCCTCGCCCACACTATGGGAGTGTTCATCTTGTCTGTTATTGCTCTTCATCACATCTGAAATGAGACCCGAGTTTCTATCGCCCACTTCCTACCCAAGGATTGTTTGAGGGGTTTTCCAAACAGTATTTTTCAGGCAGATTTTTCGGCCAGAGAGCAGCACAATTATTTTGGATGTTTGGGAGATGGCAGCTGTTTTTGCTTTTCATCAGATCTGTGAGTCAGGAACTACCCCCAAAGTTCTTTCTCCCGTCTATTCGGTTCTTTGTTTCTCAGTTCTCGAATATCTCTCTTAATGTACTGATGGTTGCCATGAAAGGGAAGACCAGATCCTTCCTCTGATCTTTCAAGACCGAAATTATTCGACTAGAAAATCTCACCAGGCATTTGTTTCTGAAAGCCTTTCAGAATCCTGTTTCGACTCGGTGTTTCTTTGGACTCTCTGTTTTCTTTGCAGCTCTACTTGCAAAGCAGCTGGTACTTTCCTACACTTATCTCTTCCATCAAAGACCTTGATGAGTGCAATGTGTAATAACCCAAACAGAGTAATATGCTCTATGTGGCAGCGTCTTCCCCCCAGAACCAGAACCTCAGAAAACACATCATGTTACCAAACAGCAGAAGCCACCAATGGTAGGAAATACATGTTTCTACCGTATAACATTGATTTCCAGCTATCCGGTCAGTTATACTTCTACCTTCATCAATTTCCTGCCAAGACAATCTGATATAATTGAAAATGATAATTTGGCAGCTCCCTGGTTCAAAGAGCCATCTTCCCTCTTATGCAGCATGTGGGAGAAAAACCTTGAAGGCCCAAGAGATTGATATAATAAATGAGACTGGCAATGCAGGTGAAATACGCTCGAGGTAGTAATTATTCAGAAACCCAAAGCTCCTTCCAGTTTGAGTTACTTCCATCCTCATCTTTCAGGTCCTACAACGAGGAAGAAAAGTCATCCGTGGAGAATCCAACAGGGAGGTGGACATCAGGGTGATAAGTGAGGGACACAATTCCGCTCAGATTTCATTGGCCAGAAGTGGGTCATATGGTCCCACTCTAACCCCAGAGATGTCAGGGAATTGTGGGTTAATATATGTGCCCAAAAGGGGAAACAGCCTTATAGCCCCTCTGCCACAAACATTAAAAAGCAAACAAACAAACAACACCTAACTCCAAACCGAACTTCCTGACACGGAATGTATTCCACTCTCACAGTGATCCTTTGTATGATTAACATATTTCCTAGTTTGCCTTAAGTTGGAGCTTACTGTCATGAAAAACAACCACATTTTGTGTGTGTGTTTGTGTGTCCTTATAAGGTATCAACATATTTGGTTCCTTCCCCAAACTGAATTACCTCCATAGCTTTTTGTCAAGTCATGTATTTTCCAAATATTTTCATTTGACATTTTTCCACTAAAATGAGCAAACAGTGACTGCAGAAGGGGGGAGGGGACACCAGAACTGATTTTGATGAGGTGTATACACAACTCTTTTTAAAAGCAATTTAACTCTGGAAGTATATGACATGTGAATATTATATCAAGAAAAGTACTTAAAAAAATAAAGAAAAAAACATGACCAATAGTTACCAGGGTTGAAGGAAGGAGAGTTTTCATGTCGGGGGCATTGAGTTGCTGTTAACGGTGGTGGAATAATTTGGAAAAGGATATCAGTAATGGTTTGAAGCATGAAGGGTATAATCAGTGGCACTGTATGCATTATATATGTACAAATTATTGAGAATGGTTTGTTATGTATAGTTTATCACAATTAAAATAATAATTCCATGAATAATATCAGTACAAGGAAGAATAAACTTCTAGAATGATCGTGGTGATGATTATACAACTCTTCTTGATGACTGAATTATTGAATTATATGACATGCAGATGAAGTGCCAATAAAACTGTTAAAAAAAAGATTACATAAGAAAAGAAACACCTCTCCACTGTTTCAGTCAAGTATTTATTATTATTACTAGAAGCGCTTGGAATAGCAGCAGATGGATGGGACTAGCACTTGAGAAATCTCCATTCTAGTCTTTCTCAGTAACCACTCAACTCTGCCCTGGGCTCCAGGCATTTACCCTCTCTGGGTCTTATTCTATTCCTCTATTAGGCTAAATCCAAACAAACGACAACTTCACTGCCATCGAATTGATTCAGACTTATAGCAAGCCTGAAGGACAGGGCAGAACTGCCCTTGTGGGTTTCTGAGACTGTAACTCTTTATGGGAGTAGAGAGCCTCATCTTTCTTGTGAGGAGGGGCTGGTGACTTTGAACTGCTGATCTTGCACTAGACCACCTGGAGGTGTTAAAGTCAGTCTTTTGCAGAATCTTTCCAGTTGAACATTATTGAGAGATTCAGCCTGCAGAAGGAGCGCTATCTAGGTTGGACATATGTCTAGGGAGGAAAGGGGAAGTCCAGTGAGAAAGGCCGGGGACCATCCTACTTACAGACCTTCAGCAGCCATAGACCAAGCGTGTCGGTGTCAGGAGTAGAAGGGATGTTTATATTCTACTTTCCTAATGGCGCTTTCTCGTCCCTACATCACTTTCACATCACAGGTGGTAAAGGGTGACTGCCTCGGAGCTCTCTAGTGACCCGGGCCTGGGGTCTCTATAGCTGGGTCACCCAATGTCCAATAGTAAATCCTCTTCCAACTGTCACGGATGGGGCATGGTTGCAGGCCTCTGAACAGCAGTTCGAGTAATATTAATTATGGCTGAACAAGGCTGTTGAGCAGCTCGATTATGGCCTCCCTGGGTGGGGGATCTGTGGCCCAGCTGTGAAAGCCATTTCCAGGAGACTATCAATTCTGAGGAAATGGCCATCCAGCTGAATTGTGGTGGATCCAACAATGTTAATTAAGCGGGGGACACCACTGTGAAACAGCAGCTTGCAGCCTCCCCAGGAACTCGTAGCAGAAGGCTCCAGGAGCTGCAATGTGCTTCTGTTGCCATTTCATACGCCGCATTTAGGGTAAATAAAATACTTAATCCATGTTTTCTTTCTACTCTCTTTCTTTCTTGCATGCCTTTCCTTCTTTCTCCCCTTTTGTTTTCAGTTGGTTTCATGCCATCTCTGAAGGACGGCCTCTGACAGCCATAGGGGAGCATCTGATGTTGGGGGTTTTCTGTGAAGATCCGAGGCGACATTGAAGCCGCTGTCAAAATCCGTTAGAACCAGAGGTCCACAGACCGGGGTTCAAATTAATTTTCGAAGCTGGTCACACCTAGAGTTAGTGGCATCTAGGAAATACATCCACTTACACTGATTGGAGTTTAGCACAATTGATTGAGCACCTTAGCAAAAACCTTCCGGAACATCTGAGGGGTGGAATCTACTTCCGTACAGGCCTGTGGACACTTCCGGGTAGGGCCCTGGGGACTTCCTCCCATTCTTACAAGGCTGCATTTCTTGGTCTTGTCTTCTCTGTCAGCTACATCACTTCATTTCTTCCCTTTCTAGACCGACTTCTCTGTCCTTCGGGACAGTGGTGTGCGAGGAGAATTTGCTGCCAATATCTATTCTGCTAACACAAGCCCCTCCTTTGTCCAGCCCGGATCCGTGGTCACAAGCACAGGTTCTGGCGGCAGCCGGCCGGAGTGCCAATCCGGCTTCTGCCACATAAGGGTTGAGTGGCTGTGAGGAAAGCGAGTTGATTTTTCTAAGCCTTACTTCACTTGCCTCTAAAATAGGGGAAATAGTGGTACTTACGGCGTAGGATTAAATGAACTACCTTTATAAAGTACCTGGCAGATAGTCAGTTTTCTACCCAAGCTAGTTATTAGTGTGACAAGTGCCCGCTTGTCTTCACTGCATGTGGTCTCCTTGTCTCTTAGTTTTAATTTAGACTGAGAAAGCCTAACTGGCCCCACCTAGCCAACGAATTGGCTCCTCTTAGGACAGGTGAACACAGAGCCCCTAGAGAGAACCAGGGCACTGTGAAGAGTATGTGCTGTAAGCAATGACTGGAATGCTCACATCATACTATTCTATTTGCTTCTGTTTGCCTGCTTGTCCTCATTCTGCCTAGACCAGTGTGCTTGAGTCCTATACAGTCTGATAAAGGGCAGACATATAAAGTAGTCCAAAGAAGACGAAGGGAAACTGGGTCTTTAGTTAGCTGCTATTTGTCAGTACAACTGTTTGCAGAAGGCCATGGATGTTAGTGGAAGCCCAAGATACATTTGCAAGGTCTACATGGGAAATAAGCCTCTGGTGGTTTCCCGCTCTCCACAATCGAGAGATGGGAATAAACAGATTACCCAACAGTGCGTACTAGAGGGATGACTCCAGCAGAGATCCGAATGATCAACCTGACTTGAAAAGTTAAAGCCTTGTCACTTGATCCTCCCGCTAATAATCTGGGCCTGACCTGGTTTTCAACACTTTTTGGGTTTTTGTTTGTTTTCATATTGGGATTTTTCTCTGCTGCATTTTTCCATTGTAGGTAGCTCTATTTAATTTTTGTTACATGGTTTTTTCCCTTCATTTTATTTTATTTTATTTTTTTGGTATATGAAACCCAGGATCAATGAACCAATAGAGAAAACTAGTGGAATAAAGGTTCTGGGGTAGGGGTGCAGGGGGTGGGGCTGTTCTGGAGGGGAATGGGTATATCAATAAAGAGGAGCTGATATCAAGGAGTTCAAGAAGGAAGAAAATATTTTTAAACTGATGGTAGCAATTGTACAATACTTCTTGCTGTGATTGAACTATGGAATGGTATGATATCTGTAAGTGCTCCCAAGAAAATGGTTTTAATTGAATTAAATTGTGTTTCCTGCTAGAATTCATTTCGAGCACTAGATATCCATTTTCCCTTACCGTTCTACTTCCCTCACTAAAACCTAGAGGTATTCCTACAATCAACCCAAGAGATAAAGGAATCGTGCCTGAGACAGCAGGGGACGCCACAGATCCTCCATCAAAGCATGGCCGTATTCTAATTACAATCTCCAGTGAGGAGATTTAGTTCTTCTTATTCCCAGTACTCATCTACCTAGTGGGCTTTCATCATTTTCTCTTAGTTCAAAGGTCCAGATTTGTTAGATAAAAGAAAAGAAAAAGGACGCACTAGTAGTCCATGTGGTGTTTTCAGTAACCAGAACTGGAATATAGGGTTGACAGACGGGCAATGCACTATGAAAACCTAATGTTCAATTTTAGCCTTTAAGTCCGTCACTTCATATACATGTAATTAATTGTCCATTTCTTTATGTTCGTGTAAACACTAGACATCAGGAACTTTAATGTTTTTGCTAATGCGGTAGCCTGCAAATGATGTCTCACTGTTTCAAGTTTCATTTCCTGATTACTAATGAAAAAAAATAGTGTACATTTATAAGCCAGGATTTTCTACATTTTTTTCTGTTGATGCCTTATGCTCATGTTTCTAGTTAGTGGGAGGAAAGAGTTTAATGGAGCAGAAGGAGACAATGCAGTGTTTGGTTTATGATGCTCATGAAGATGCTCTATGGAAAACCTGTTGGAAGAAGAAGAGAAACTAAATATACTGTGTGAGGAAAATTTTAACCTAATTGAGACAAAACCCATTTTGTTGTTGTTGTTGTTGTTGTTGTTGTTGTTGTTGGTGGTGGTGGTGGTGGTGGTGGTGGAGAATTGACATGATCTATGACTTAATGGATAGAAATGAGGGATCCAGCTAGAGTAAATACATAGAAGTCTTCTGTTCTCACCATAAGGCCCGGGTTTGGGCGTTGCACTGACGTCATTTCAGTAGCTCAGTGATTTGAAGTTGAGAATAACTGAACTCACTGCGGACTCCTGTTCATGTTTGTTCTCTCATGCACATCACTGTGTTGCAGCAACTCTGGTCATCACACCTTCCTCCCAGCAAGAGAGAAGAGAAAGAGAGCCCTCGAACTGGATGGCAAATGTTTTCCTACAAATTAAAAGATGGTTCCTTATGCCTACATCTCATGGGGAGGTTATTAGGGAAGTGAGTGTTAGGTTCCTCTGTAATACGTAAGGAAGAAAAAAGGACAGATGAGGTCTTTAGCATGGGAAAGCGCATGCATGGGAATAATTAAGGAAATGCAAGAACAGAAATTGGTTGGGAATTGCTGCGTTTCTCTCAGGTTGATGTCTTTTCTATATTAGTCCATTGGAAATACAATTTTGAGTTTGAGGGACAGCTTGACCTTGAAAATAGAGACTTAGGAGTCATCGACTCAAGACCGGACTCCTGGTTGCGGGTAATGGAGTGAGTGAGCGTACGGAGCTGATCATTAAAGACAAAATGGGTGGGTGGCGACCTCTAGAAAGGATTTCATTCTTTTAAGTTTCTCTAGTTAAATATTTTAAAGTTGATAACAGCTTTGAAACTGCGCAATTGCACTCTTTTTCAGCATCGCGTTGCTTCGTAGAGCTTATTAATGCCCAAATAATAGACTCCGGCACTCTTGAACTGAGGATAAAATTTTCAGAGCTGCTAAAGCCGTTCCTAGATCAATAGAAGACTTCTCTCTCTAGAACTATTTTTTTTCTCCCTCTCTCTAGGTCTTCCTTGGTAACTATTCTGATTATGCATTTGAATAAAAGGAGAGAGAGAGAGCAAGAGAGAGAGAGAGAGAAAAGAATTCCCTAATACATTTAGTTGCCTTGAGGGATAAGAAGATGCAGCAGTAAGTGTGATATGTAAAGCATCTACTCCTGTGTGGCCTTGAAGGTACACGCAGTTGCCCTCTCCTGAGCCTTTGTACTGGGCTTCAAAGCCCGAGTGCTGGGGCTCTGAGGCCTTTGGGAGGGGTGGCATCTTCCTCCTTTGGACGGCAACTTGGATGTGAAAGTCCTTTGATAGTTGGGTTGGTGTTTTAAAAGGCTGGTTCTCATAATTCACTCTTCTGACTGGATTTTTCAAGTTACGGTAAGAATTTAAATGGAGAACGCTCTTCAATTGAAGAGTAAAATGGAGAATTTACTTTTGCTAAATCTTAAATGCCGCTGAGGAAATTGTCAGCTGGGATGAGCCTGTAATAACATAAATAGCCAAGAGCTGTTTTTGTGCCAAACACTTGAATGAGCTCCTGTGACCTGCTCAGGTATCCTGAGTGGCAAATACTCTTATTATACCCATTTCTTTTTTAATTAATTAATTAATTTTTTAATGCCCATTTCTTATGTGAGAAAACGAAGCATTCAATTAGTTAAGGATATACTGCGTGTGGAGTCCCTGGGGTGGTGTAAGAAGATTTCAAAAACGTCATGGAAAGTTGAATTAAAAGATAAGGAATTTTTTTCCTGAGTTTTTGAAGCCCTGCCATACGCTTGGCTCCTAATGAATGTTTGGAAGTTTGAGTTCTCCCAGAGGTGCGTTGGAAGAAAGATCTGGAAATGTAGGTATGCTTCTGAAAAAAATTAGCCACTAAAAACTAGAACGATTGACTGGGAACCGTTCAGGAAAATGAAATGATAGTCAGTAAACCACATACGGAGGGAAAGAATGATGGCATGGTCCAAAGAATCTCATTGATGTGGCTGAAGTGGTTGCATCAGTGTGGTAAGGAGCCCCCTGTAAGGAGCCCTAGTGGTGCTGTAGGCTAGGTGTTGGAATGTGAAGTGCCAGATCCGTGGTTCGAACCTACTAGCTGCTCCTGGAGAGAATGATGAAATTGTGTTTCTGTACACTTGATGCTGGTGGCTTTGCTTTGATTTTAGGGTTGCTCTTATACTCTCAATATATACTTTAAATGATACAGAGGTAACAGATCGGGCACTGGCCATATTAGCAACAGTTGATTAATGCTGTTGTAATCGTTATAATTTTTCAGTTATTTTTTTATAAAAGCAAATGAATAAAGCCTATACACTAGTAGAAGAAAATAATGTAATCAATGTCGTTGAATATTATGTATCAAAAGTGTTGAGTGGCAGCCTATTTTTCTGTGCACATATTCCCCCAAGTTGTTGCTGCTGTTCGGTGCCATCCAGTCGGCTCTGGTTCATCGTGACCTTACGCACAACAGAAGAAAGCACCACCCGCTCCCGTGCCGTCCTCACCGTTATCCCTGTTTGGGCCCCTTGATGCGCCCACTATGTCAGCCAATAGCCTGCCTCGTTCTTCCCTGCCCCTCCTCTTTACCAAGCAGGAGGTCCTTTTCCGGGGACTTGTCCCTCCCACAAGCATGAGCGATGCAGTCTCCCCAGCCTTGCCTCTCAGGAGCATTCTGGCTGAGCCTCTTCCCAGACAGACACGCTGCTCTTAGGTCGTCCACGGCACTTTCAGCGGTCCTTGCCAGCACTGTCACACACATGAATAACTTTTCTTCAGTCTTCCTTATTCAATTTTCAAGTTCCACATTCATGTGAGGCGATTGAAAATACCGTGGCTTGGGTCCGGGACACCTTAGTCCCCGAAGTAACATCTTTGCATTTCAACACTCTTAACAGGTCTTGTGCAATAGACTTACCCAATACAATGTAGCATTTGATCTCTTGACCACTGCTTTCATGAACATTGACTATGGATGCAAGCAAGATGAAATCTTTGACTTTGACCTTGGCTACAGTAAAATATTACTTTTGAAAACACACACACAACTTGTGGAGCATAGCTGCACCCTGAAATACATATGGTTGCCATGAGTCATATTCAACTAGACAATGATCTACTTTGATTTGATAGGTAGGTTTCGACAGAAATACAGAAGTTCCAACAATGATAACAACAGAGAAAAAAATATACTAATGGGATGGAGCAATGTCAACTTGATATAGAAACCAATGAGCGATGTCTGAGGCTCATTTCTACTGCACATAAGGGCTATGGTTGTGTCTGGACTTCTGTGAGGAGGTTTTGCTCTAGAGAAGGTTTGAGGTTGTGTGTTAGTTAGAGAAACAAATCCAGGGACACTCGTGTATGTATAAGAAAGCGTTTTATACCAAAGAGTAATTGTATATTAAGAAAACATTTCTTAAACATATTTAAGAAAGCTTCCAGGGAGGAAGGCAGGAGTTCCCAGAATCCTCAAGAGAAGGCCATGCTCACACAAAGGCATGACTGACTATGACCTGATTGACAGTCTAGACTCCACCCCTTCCCTCAAGTTGACAGGAGATTATGAAACTGCCACAAGTTGCAAGTTGCAAGTGGAAAAGAAATCATCATAAATTCATAGGAAAAAACCCCAGACATTTCCATAACTTCCAACAACTCCAATTTTGGTACATAGCTCTAGCAGACGCAAGTAATAATGATTTAAAACTAGCACTCTATGCATATAACCCAATTAAAAAACGGTTGCTTCAAGCTTGTGGAACTTCCTTGGCAAATCTACAGTAATTATATTTTAAGGAGTATTTGTAAACTCTAGTAATTACCCAAACAAAGACAAGTAAGAGATACAGGAGCAACGTGATGACAGAAAAGCAGGTGTGCCATTGAAATAAGGAAACTATTTGGAAGGTGTCTTAACATCCTTAGAGGGATTCTCTAAACAGAGCCTCTGCCTCAACTCAGGGCAATGCTTTAGCTCTAGTGTTTCCGTACAGTGCTCCCAAACAAATTGAATGTCTAGAAAGGATTTGCAATTTTTGTTTCCCCTGGGGTGAGGCGGAGGGGGTGAGGGTCTGGAAGTGGAAGTCGGTACATACAAAATAAAGAAGGAGAGCTTCTTTCTCTTCCATGCTTACTTTTTTTAAAAAAAATGACTGGCTCATGGAACAGCTAGGAAAAACTAGCTGAGTTTTTCATTCCTATATTCTGCAGAGGTAAGCTTGCCCTTTGTGTCTGAAGAAGTTTCCTGGGGGTGTGTACTTCAGGGTCATTCTTCCTTTCATCCCACGTGAATGGAGCCCCATGCAAAGTGTTAGAGAGTGAATGATGGAGAGGAGACAGGGATGAAGGAGCCCTGTGGACTGAGAAGATTGAAGGAGGAGGCTCTGGGTGGTGCCCACTGTTAAGCACTCAGCTCCTAACGAAAAAGCTGGTGGTTTAAAACCACTTCCTGTGCTTTTAAAGGAAAGCCTAGTGGTCTGCTTCCATAAGCCGCTCCACAGCTCCACCCTGACACACATGGGCCACCACGAGTCAGAGCAGCCTGCACAGCACCCTTTTTTTGTTAAAAAGTGGGATCAAAAAGGACTTGATGGCAAGTAGATATTTAGGGAATCTTAGTAACTAAGCAAGGAGTCCTGGTGGTATAGTGGCTACGTGCTGGGCTGTAATCCTCACGGACAGCAATTCAAAACCACCAGCAGCTCCGCGGAAGAAAGACTGGGCTTTCCACACTTGTAAACAGTTCACCATCTCTGAAGCCCCCAATGCGGTCTCTAGGAGTCAGCATTGACTCCATGGCATGGAGTTTGGTTTTGATGTTTGTTTATCGTGAACCATTGGCAAAATACAGCCCAGTGTCAGAACTCCACATTTCTCAGGATCATGTTAACTTCAGGAGACTATCGGACAGCAGACTTCTTCTCAAATCAAACAACAAACAAACAAAAAACCTCACGGCCATCAGATTGATGCTGACTGATAGTGTCTCTATAAGCCAGGGCAGAGCTGCCCCTATGAGTTTCCTGGACCGGGCCGCTTTACAGGAGTAGAAAGGCTCTGCCTTTGTGGCCAGAGCAGCGAGTGCTCCCCAACTGCCGACCTCGCAGTTAGCAACCTAGCATGTAAACATTCCACAACCAGGGCTGATTCTAAAATACCCGAAATGAAATTCCTCTCTATTTGCCTTCCCTGGAAAGTTCCATTCTTGCCCAGAGCTCTCCAGCTCTCTGTTTCAAGGGCTGGCTAATCAGGTTTCAAATCATGTCAGCAAACTCCCTTAAATCTTGTGTAAAATGAGGGTGTCCAGGCTAATGGAGTGAGTTAGTGAGAGGCGACCGAAGCCAATGCTTTCGGGACGTTTATTCTTCTGATGTTCAGTAATCAGCCACAAGTCACAAAGTCACATAAGTCACACGTTCACTCTGTGGTGTTTGTCTTTCACCTCCAGAGACGGATATTTCTTATTCCTGAGGAAGGCACCACAGTGGAGGCCTTCTTATGAGAGTGTGTGGGGAGCGATTGAATTCAGAAATTGTCACAAGGCAGCTGAATTTCTTCATCATTCACTATAGCCATTGAATGTCTCCTAAATGCCAAGAACCAGGCTGAGGACAAAAGATATACTATTGACCAAAATGGACTTTATTTTTCCCTCATAAATTAGCACATGCCTTTAGCACATTTCTTTATATGTGTAAGTGTTCTTGCCTAAATCAATATCCATGTCCTTCTAACAAGTAACTCTTAATAGGTACAATGCATCCCAAGACCTTGCAGAAAACACATACTCTCAACAGCCTGCTGACAACATGGCCCCATGAAGGAAGCTGCCGTGAGATCTCAAGCTCTGTCATCCACTAGGCCAAGAGTACAATGTTCATGCCCTAAAGTTGGAGTCCGTGGGCCACGCAACAGTTAAAATACTGGACTGCTAACCAAAAGGTTGGTAATTAGAATCTACCCACAGGCATTTTAGAAGATGCAGTCCATCACTTAAAAGGTGATGGCTTCATTTTTTTTCTGACACACATTAGGAGAGCACTATGAGTCATACTCAACTTGGAAGCAGCTAGTTTCCCTAATTTGGGGGAAAAAACAAACAAAAAACAAGCAAAAATGTTGACTTCACCTCAAGACACACTGGACTTGCAGTGTTTAGGGAATGGAATTTTTCTCCCGGAGCCACCTGATCAGAATGTCTTTATATTCAATAGTACTTAGTACAGGCAAACATTTTTACCTCTAAATGTTTGGGGTATTTTTTAAAATTAATTTTTTCCATATTTCATCTTCATTCTCAAAGAACAATACTTTGTTTTGCTTGATGACAGTGAAATGAGTTAGTATAATTAGAAAAAACTTTGAACCGAAGAAGCTTGCAATATTTTGATCAATGATAAAGATCTCAGAAGCAAATTCTATAGTCTTTCCAAAAGATAATACTGGTGCAAAAGACATCAGAATGAACATGTTCATATATTTTCATTACAAAATCACGGTAACAGTCACGCAGAGAGAAAAACTGCGTGAGAACTTCAGGGAGTAATGAAGAGATATTTTCTCAGGACGGAGAAGTGAGGAAAAGCCCAGAAAAAGGGAGAAAGACTGACCCAGACAGACGCTGTACCTCTTGCTAACACGAAAACACAATTGTTCACAGTGGTTTAACAATGTACCAGATATACAGCCAGTGAGGGCATAAGTGTGTTCTATGGTCGATAAATCTGGGAAGTATTACAGATACATACTTCAGGAACATGATACAGATTAGCACCCTGAAAGCTCTAAAAAGTCCTATGAGGGAAAACAAACAAACAAAAGTGTTGATGTTGTTTAACTTCTCTTTTCCAACTTTATTTGGCAATAGAACTAATTTTTATCTCTCATATCAGCTGTCAGTACACTCCTCCGGGGTATTTTCCAAAAAATTATTGTTGAAGTATCCTAAGGTAAAACGGCTACAAATTAGTTTCTCAATAAAATAAATGATGAACTGAGACATTATGTACTTGGGAAGCATAGAAAGATGTCGTTTTCATGTAAATATTGACAACATTTTTTTAGAAAGAATAGAGAGATAGATGAAATAATATAGAGCATTATAGTCCATTAAGAACATAAACAAAAGGTGTGATAGGACGTAGAGCATTTTGGTAGTTATAAAACGTCTCTGTTACTGATGAACTTGAAATGTAAAACTGTTACTCAATCTGTTTAAATGCTTCTGTGACTAACAGATGAGGCAAACTCCTACTTTTTTACTCTAAACTGGTTCAAATGGCTGAAGCCATTTGAGAAATTCGGCATCTCGCCAGTGGTGTGTCCCGTCCCGCAGCAGGGGAAAGACTAACGACAGTATTGCTTTTAGAACTTGGTCTGGAATTCCATGTAACAAAGGTGCCACCTTGGGCTACAATGAGGTAGGGCTTTCCACTGAGTTAAGGTGCCAGGGCCCTTTGTGCTGCCTAAGAAAGCAAGTGGATGGCTTTCATCCCCGTGTCTAATGGCTCTTAGGCAGAGACCAGCAAAAGGGTGTTAATGGCTTATTAATAGCAATACAGATAGGTAACCTCTACTCTGCTATGTTCTTGGTACATAGTGTTCTAGAAGTAGATCATCTTATGTTATCTTTATCCTTTATGGAGCAGGTTCTCTTGTCTCCATTTTATAAAGGAAGCAACAAGGTGTAAGGAGTAGAGTGCTCGTGCAATACTGCACAGGATGTGTGCAAGAAAGCCAGAATTGGAACCATGTCCTCCAGGTTTCCTGAATCTCAACTTTTGATCAGATTGGTGAATTCTTGGGGGAGTGGTTGTGATTTTATCTCAGTTTCTGAGTAGCAATGCCCCTTAGCAGCTGCTGGGTTGGCTGCAGGCTCCTGGCAAACCTGTGCACCACTCTGCTCCATCCCTAAAATCATCTGTGGAATGGACCATCATGATCCGTAAGGTTTTCAGGGGTGGATTTGTGGAAGTACATCGCAAAGCCTTTCTTCCTCACTCCTTTTGCTGTGGACGTTCTGCTTAAGTCTGTTCCGCATCACAGCACAATGCATGCCTCAAATAACAGAGACGTGGTGGCTGCACAGAGGTACATCGACAGTGAATGAGATCGAGGTCTATTGCAAGAAACATGAGAATTCAACCCTATTATTTTATGTTCTCGAAAGAAAAGCTCATGATAACTCAACTGATAAGAGAAGAACCCAGGACTAAAATCAATGGCCTCAGGGATAGAGTTGAGGAGCCTTGGTGATGTAGAGGTTTTGTGTTGGGCTGCTAACTGCGAGGGCAGCAGTTTGGAACCACCTGCTGCTCCATGAGAGAAAGACGAGGCTTTTTTTACTGCCATAAAGAGTTATAGGCCCAGAAACCCAGTGGCACAGTTCTACCCTGCCCCACAGTGTTGTCATGGGTTGGCATGGAGTCAATGGCAGTGAGGTTGAAAAATGGAGTTGAAGATGGATTGGTCCTGCAGACGCTGTGTACAATTTGGAGATGCACTGAATCAGTTCAACAAGGAGACCCCAGGAGTTGTCCAGGAACATGTAGAATGTGTTTGAAATATTACTACCATAGGTGGGCCAAAAGCAATGTGAGTTAGTTAATTGTGCCAGCCTGGCCGGTAATCACATGTGGGGCTAATTGAAAGGCGGAGGGATAAATGGGTGGTGAGCCCTCACCTTTCTAGTTCTCGGGTCTCTTGTTTTGTGATGGTTGCACCGGGTGCAGCTGCCTTAGCAGTTCCCTGCTTCAGCTTGCAAGATTGACTTCCTACAAGACATCCCCAAGGAGAAGCTACATGGACCTATCCTGATGCAGCCCTGGGTGCTGGAGCAGCCGTGTGGAGACACCTGCTAGTGCTGAGATGCTTGTTCGTTCACTGACTCAGCTTTCCTCCTGCAGTCGGCATCATTGCCTCTGTTTTGTGAGGTGGAGGACTTTGTGGACTGGTGTTGGGTTAATGGGTTAATGTTGGACTTGTGGGCTTGGGCAGCATTGGGTGGGGATGTTTTGTGATGCACATTTTCTTCACATAAAACTCCCTTATACATGAGTTGCTGTGGATTTGTTTCTCCGAAGTACCCAGACTAATACACAATGAAAGAGCCTCATTCTCTACCTAGAAAGGAAGATTGGAGTCAAATTTATTTGCATTCGTCTCCTTGATGGCATTGTGGAAGGTGTGGGGCTGAAGATAAATAAGATCCCCAGAATCTCTCAAGAGACTAGACAATGTCTAGAAGGAGACTAACAGACTCGTGGTTCAAACAAGTCATTCACTGGCTTGGCATTTGGAATTGCTGTGAAAGGTCTTCATGCTCTATTCCTCTCTAATCCTAGGCTAGCCTGTACAATAGCAGCAGGAGTATAGCACGGATGCACTTGACAATTTAGACACAGAGATTCAACTTTTGCAACATGCTGGGATCATGTGTGCGATGAAGAGAGGTGCTGTTGATTTGTTTTGGGTCCTAGGACACAACACAGAACTGTGCATTGCACACTATTAAGGACTACAGGGGCAACCTGCTGCTCAATACCTCTGTAAGGGTTGACCAGCAAGGAAATTACTTTGAATACAAAGGGGCACCTGACCCAAGTAGTGGTGTTTTGAATCGCCTCCTACGCAGGTGAAAGTTGGACCCTGCCTAATGAAGACCGAAGGAGAACCAGTGCATTTGAACGACGGTGCTGGTGAAAATATGGAAAGCACTACGGACTGCCCAAGGAACCAATAAATACATCTTGGAAGAAGTGCAGCCAGAATGCTCCTTAGAGGCAAGGATGGCGGGGTGAGAATTCATCTCGAGTTCTTTGGACATGTTCTCAGGAGGGACCAGTCCCCGGAGAAGTACATGGTGTTTGTGACAGTAGAGGGGCAGTGAACAAGTGGAAGGCCCTCACCAAGCTGGATCGACAGCCTGCACCCCTGGGCTCAAACGTAGAAACAGTTGAAGATGGTGGCATTGAGTTTGACTCTGACAACAGCAACGAGGGGCATTTTCATAATTTGCTCAATGTCTGGAGTAGCTTTTGCATCATGCTGCGCTGCCCCGTCAGGACCTACTCCAGAGTGGAGTGGGGCAGAAAGAAGATGATGCATTCCCTGCTTCCTGCGACATGGCTCTCAGCTGGCCACTAGAAGGACAGGAGAGCAGCCCTCAAGTCATGGCAGAATTCTATAATATCCCAAATGATTTTAATAGCCTGTTGAGCAGGGGAGTGGCAAAGGTGGTAGTTTATAACTATTTATCTTTTTGCATTATTGACTGCCTACTGTATTATGAGGGGGATGGGCTTAAGAGTATTTATGGAATTATTCCATTACCTTTTGAGTGCCTATTTCCATGAACTTTTTGAAGCCTCTCTCATACAACGAGTCAAAAATTCCTGCTCAGTAGTAGCTTTGCGTTTTATTAAGTCATATTTTGCAAATATCTCCAACAGAAATTACCACACCAAAAAAAACCAACAACAAAAACCAAACCCCCAAACCCCCTCCCTCTGCAGAAGACTCTAGTATTTAGTAAGCATTTTGATAAAAATAACGCATTTGGAAAATAAATCATCAATAAATTATAAAAGTGCTATCTTGGTTGGCCAAGACAAGCCTGCTATAATAACTTATTTTATTGGTGAGCTGTTGCTTAAAGCAAAACTGGAACTCTTTGAGAAACATTTAAAAGACAACCCAGTCTGTGCCCCCCTCTGTCTCTTTTCCCAGATTGATACATGTGGCCCCGACACTTAAAATGAGAAGTCCTCAGACCATCCTAATCACATTGTCAGTCAGATAGTCATCTCCTGAAAGGGGCTCCTTCACCTTGAAGGAGGCATGTACAATAGTGATATGTAAGCAGCTCAAAGACTCAATACCCCTTTTTTCTGCAAAGCAAGGCTGGGTTAGGAACAAATCAATATGTTGGAAGTAAAGGTCAGACGAGGAAAAGTGACATGAAACAGAACTAAGGGAACAATATCCTTCATGGAGACCGTTTGAAGTTCCCGTTACCCTGTGCTAGCTGCCGGGCCAATGTATTTTATCCTCGAACAGAAGGCAGTGCTCTTGAGGAAAAGTCATATTTTAAATATTTATCTATTCGGGGCCATCCTTATTGCATACAATCTTTATCCTATTGATGAATACTCAAAAAGAATCCTGTGTAAAGTGCACGGAGTGTGTGAATTTGAGTTGCCAGCTTTTTGTTTGGTTTGGTGAGGTTGTTTTGTAAGCAATGGGATTCGAACACACATATACATTTGGCTACCTTTTTGAACGGTTCTCAATTTACTTTTTCAAGTGGGCCAGATGCACTACTATAGTCCTTAAAAGGGTCAGGACCATCTCCTTAGTTTCCACTCTCTATACTTATTGCTCGGGTGTAGCTTTAAAGTAGCCCATGAACCCTATTCATCTTGCTACACATTTACCCACAATTAACAAGCAAGCCGTCTTCCCTGCATCCAGCCCTTCATTCTCCCGGGCCTCATTCCCCTGCCTCTCTCTTGATCTGCCATTGTGCGGAGAGCTGTTTGTGCCATCTCAATCTGCCCCCCTCACCAGCCACACAAGGATGGGGGGAAAGAAAGCGCCCAGCATTCAGATGCTGAATAGCAAATTGCTCTTGAGTGTCCTTGCTTCCCCCAGCTCTCCCCCTTCCACTGGAAGGACAAGGGGGCTGCTGAAAGCAACCATACATTTTGTTCAGTGCTCTTGAAAACAAGCGTTTCACACCTGAAGCCTTTCACGGCAGCCCAGAAGCACCCCTTCAAACCACTTAATTGCCAATTGCTTCAGAGCTCCTTGTAAAAGTTCATTATGTCAGCTAGCTCCATGGCGGAGACAAAGTATGCGAAATGAGAGTCCTCCTTCTTCCAGGGCCAATGCAGCATTAAATATCCCCAGATCACTGGGTTTTTTGCTGCTAGCAGGCCAGGATTGGCCCCCGTTGGAGGTATGCACAGAAACCATCTAGCATTATTTAGAAAGGAAAGATGCAATGCCTCTTGTGTTCTTTGTCCACGTAAGACAAAAGTGAAGCGATGCCAGAGAACCCACGAAAGGGGGCTTCCCCCATGTTTGCGACGCTGGAAGTTAGTGTCGGGGGCGGGTCACAAAGATCAGCCCCTACAAGAGTGTGCCTAGACAAATTGGGTCACCTGTTTCTTCATTAGGTGGGAAAAAAATTAAAGCGTGTGCCAATTCTCAAAGTTAAGAGGCTCTATCTATCCTTGAAGTGCAAAGAAACTCACAATAAGATATTCCATGAGAAAAGAATGCTCACCTTGAATACAATGGAACGAAACGATGCTTTATTCACTAAAGGACTGTTAGGAAGTTGCAGCTGCAGATATGGTCTTTAAAATGACCTGGAATTTTTATTTTTTTTTTTAGCCCCGCACCCTGCAATCCTCTCATTCTTGTCTACCACAATTCACACCACCACAATCAATTTGATGAAGAATCACACCTGGGTAATGAATGACCCCTTCATCGAGAAACACTGTGTTTCGTAGTCAACTCTTTCCCCTAATTCCAGGGAGCTTGCGCTGCCCAGGTAAGAAACTGCACAAGGACGGAGGTGTGGGGAGCATTTTCCGGGGTTCATTTCTTGAAGGCGTGTTCTTTTTCAGCAGTATTCTGAGTTATGCAACACTGACTGTTGCTGTTCCCCACGCATTTTGAAAACCACAAGCCTGAAGAGAGAGGAGTTTGAGAACCGTGTAGTAATCCCTTCCAGTGAAAAGGCAGTTAGGTTTGTTTAGATGCACCAATCTCCCACTGGATCAATTCATTGCCATCTTCTCAGATACTTTGGAATGGAGGTCACTTGTAGAAACCCACAAATTCCTTCCTAAAACAGCAAAGCAGTGAACCGAGGAGGAACTTGCAAACATCCGAACTCTGAGCACAAACCCCTCAGTGGCATGATTCCAATCAGACATTGAGAGCTTCCTGACTTTCAGGAAACCCATGGAAACTTGACACTCCAGAGTAGTGATGGTCTGTCTTACCATGTGTTAGCGTCCTTGTCCACTGGATCACCTTTCCAGAGGGAAGCTCATTCTCCTGTTTTCTTTACTGGTTCCCAACTCATTGATAGGATCACACAGAGACTCCATCCGGAGCTACCTGGTGAATCAGTTGATCTGCGCTCACTGTTGGCACTGCTGTGGCTGGGATTACGAGATTTGTTCTCCTTTGTTGTGGTTGTTAAGTGCCATCGAGTTGCCTTCACCTTCATAGCTACCTTATGTAAAACAGAAGGAAATGTTGCCCAGTCTTGCTCCATCCTCAACATTAGTGTGATATTTCGACCCATTGCTGTAGCCATGGTGTCAACCATATCATAATCAACTCTTTTTTTAATGCAGCTCAGGCTTTTTCTTTGCATTTGCAACTTAACATTTTTTTGAATTTCATTGGCACATATTTACATGTCATAGAACTAAATAGCCCCATCATTCATACCATACGTATCAAGGAGTTCAATCATTCAAATGTATCAATCACCACCACATCTGTCCTAGAGCATTCCCCTCCCCCATGGTTGATTTGTCCCCAGCGTGAGGTATTCAACTACAATCGGCTCCAGGGCTCCCTCCCCACCTCCACCTTCTCTATTTACTAAGGTACCAGATTTTAACATGGGTAAAGCAGGAAAAAAAGCGGGACACCATCGATAAAACTCATATCCTGGCGAAATAGCCACATGGCAGCCGAAACCCGTATACCCTAGCTCACCCTAGCTCGTCGTGCATTCTTTCCAAAAATCAGGACTTTTTAAAAACGCCACGGGACACGGGAAAAATTGTTAAAAATCGGGACTGTCCTGCCAAAAGCGGGACGTCTGGTCACCTTACTATTTACCCCCAAACTCCCCTTCCGCTCCTTGGTAGATGAAATCTATTCTCCAATGAACATTGCTCAATAGAATAAGATAATAATGCTTTAGCCAAAGTATGTTTATGCCTTTCTTTCTTTTTGCTTTTTCCCTTGGCTTTTTTTTTCCCCTTTGGTGACTTACTTGTTAGGCTTGCTTAGGCCACTTAGTTTGTGGTTCTATCATTTACCAGTGTTCTATGTGGGAAATATTTAAATATATCAATGTGTACTGCGAACTGTTCAGCAGTATAACTTAGGTAGGCTATATCATGCTTTTCCATTAGACTTAGTGAAAACGACAAATGCCAAAGTGATTTTCTTGGGCACTACAACAGTAAATGGGAGGAAAACAACATTGACAATGGCTCCTCATTTTCTCCTCAAACAGTATCTGTAATAAAGGGTGTGGATATTGTAACACTCACTCACCATCATCCGGTTGATGTGGACTCATGGCCATCCTATAGGACAAAGTAGAACTTCCCAATGGGTTAAGGAGACTGTTATTCTTTTTGAGAGTAGAAAGTCTGGTCACCCACAGTGCAGGTGGTGGTTTGAAACTGCTGACCTTGTGGTCAGAGGCCAACATGTAACCACTACGCCACCAAGGCTCCTCTGAGTATTGGATACTAGAAAGAAAATCCGGTGACTACAATCTTCTAAGTAAGATTCGGCTTACTTTAGGATGCTTGGAGACAATGCTTATCCAGATAGAAAAAGGCTATCAAACTATGGTCAGCAAAACAAACCTGTCAGTTGACTTTGCAAATAAAATATTATAGGACTATAACCACATCTGTACGTTTATGTGTGAGAGGGCTCCAAAAAATTTGTGGAAAAATGAAATTGAAATATAATGACCTTTTTTCCATGAACTTTTTTAGTTCTGGATGACTTTTGCATAAGGACTGTGATAAAGAGCGTAGGACTTACCAAGTGCAAAGTGTTCACGATCTGTCCCTTTCCCCAAAGTTTACTGGCCACTGGAGCATCAGAAAAGAATTGCTGATTCCTCCTACAGTTTTTTACATGGAAGAACATGGATCATTGACAGAGAAGATTATTGTCGTTTTCTTGGGAATCTGAGCTTTGCATTGTGGGTGGAAAACACTTTGAGATAATCCATGTAATTGCATGCATTTACTTAATTAAGCTTTTATAAATGCTATTTCTTCTGGTCAATCACAAGAAAATCCAAACCAAACCTATCGCCATTGAGTCAATTCTGCCTCCCGGTGAGCCTAAAGTTCAGAGTAGAGCTTCTCCATCAGTAGCCAAGGCCGCACATCTTCATAGGAGCAGGAAGCTTCAGCTTTTTTCCATGAAGTGGCTGGTGGGTTCAAACAACTGACTTTCAGTTAGCAGCCCAGCACTTACCGACAACAACACCAGACCACAAGGCCACCCATTCACTTAGAACCCGACTGTGGCCATGCCTGTCAAGCAGCTGCCACGTAGTCAATGTTTGTTAAGTCGGCTTTCTTCAGACGAATGCTCATTGTTGAACATCTTTAGGCCCAGCTCCTTGAAATGAAGGAGTAAGACCACATCTTGGTACTTTTTTTTTTTTTAATGTGTGCCCATTACATCACTCGACTTTGGTACCTTGTTGAGAGATTTGGAGTTTTTTGAACAACTTCTTGTCTTTCAAATGAATTTTCTTCTTTCTTGTGTCTTTATTCCATTTACTCCAACTTTCTGACACCTTTTTTAATGAGTGGATGATTTCTCTTAAGAAATAGGTTTATTATCATTGCTTTAGTAACCAAAAAACCAAAACAAAACCCTATTGTTATTTCAGAAACAAGCCATTTCCCAGGGTAGAGTCCTGCTTCCTCTTAGTCAACATATTCAATATAGCAGCTGTTTTATAAACTATCCTTTGGCACAAATGTGCCAACTTCCTTTATAACTTACCTGGCAACATTTATTGACACAAATAGTGGAAGACTTAATCAAAGTCTTGCCAATATTTCCTTTGTGCCAGATTTGTCATCTTGCATTATTTGGTGCTTACTCTAGCCATCGTCGAAGCTGGAGAATAAAGGGCTTTTCTTTCTTCATACAGAAAACAAAACAAACAATAAAAGCTCTTCATTGGCAGAAAAAAGAGGAGTATATTAACTACCACTTACAGAGTGAATTTTAAAACTCAAGGAAAGTTTTTAAGTGGGGAAGCTTAAATCTGCCTAAAATCGTTTCAATTTGTCCAAGGAAATTTGCTCAACTCTGAAGGTAAATCAAAAAGTTTTGCTATGGATGTTCCAGTCTGTGCAAACATAGGTTTATTCCAAACTAAACGTGTCTCTTCAATTAGTAGGTGACTGCAGACTATTTTTTTCAGTAAATTATGTTTCTTCTCATTAGGTTGCCTTCAACAACAAACTTTTTAAAAGTTGCTATGTGAAGATCGCTAGCCCAAAGGGCCATCTTTCTGTCAATTTCTTAAGCTTATAATAAAGATATTTTTATAGAATGAATTACAATTGGACACATTTACCAATGTGATCCAGAGGACCAGGGCCAATCAAAACAATGCCTTTTGAGCAGATTGTCTAGGCCAGTTAAATTCAAGAGAGTCAAGATAGTTCTTTATTTTTGTTTTTGTTTTTTTAATTCCTAAGGGATAATCCTGATAGATTTTTCTTTAAGGACACTGAACGATCACAGGGCTTATTATGAAGTTTGTTTTTTTTTTAATTGAAAACACCATTGACGAGAAGAAAAAAAAAATCAAACTTGTCCCGTGGAATTTTTCTTTGTTATCATGACAACACACCTGCTCATTTGGGGAGTGTAGCAAGGGCTGTCTTAGGAGAAATTAATTGGGAGGCCTTACCCCATCCACTCTACCACCCGGATCATGCCATTTCAGACTTGTTTTCAGTTCCCCAAATCAAAGAACATTGCTAAACAACACAATTTGAGTCCCTTGAGGATGCTAAAACTGCCATTTTGATTTCATATAAATCACACAGCATAGATTTATTTGAGGAAAGGTTAAAGAGATGTCAGCACTTCCATCAGAAGTGTATAGAAAGAAGTGTATAGATGGAGGACATCTTGAGAATCAATAGTGTACACCGTTTTCTATTCTTGCTTAATAAAAGTTTCTATGGCTTTGTAACAATACTTCTAGACTTCACCTTGAATCAATCTCGGTAACAGTATATTTTCCCACAGTGCTAATTTGATTTTGAGCAAACTTGGAATTTATCTTTTTGAAAGATGTGGTTTATTTAAGTCCAGCACTCCGTGCAGTTTATCTAATTCCAGTCATTTCCATGGCTTATTTAATCTCACACTCACCTCCATATGTTGTTTAATATTCACCTATATGTGTCGGCTGGTTTCCCAAGGCTGGTATAACACAGTATAGACAGTTCCTAGATCATGAATTAGATCCGTTCCTAAGTAGGCCTGTAAGTGGCATCTGTAGTAAGTAGGACCAGGTGCGCACGACTCTTACGTCACCTTCCTTTAGTGACAGAGTAGGATGACACTCACTGCCACAGATTGGATTGGAACTCATAGAGACCCTACGGGACAGGCTAGAACTGCCCCTGTGGGTTTCTGAGACTGTCACTCTTCAGAACAGAGTAGAAAGCCCATCTTTCTACACCGGCTGGTACGGTGCTTTAATATTGAACTGCTAACCCAAAGGTCAGTGATTTGAACCCACCAATCACGCCCTCAGAAAAAGAGGAAGCAACCTATAAGACTCTGAAACAATGTGGATTAATTCTACTGTCCTGTAGTGGCTCATTAGAAGGTCAGTGTGGGTTTTGGTGTGAGAAAATACTCTTAGCCTTTCCCAGGATGTAAAAGCTGCACTCAGAGCAAGCGTAGATACTTGTAATGAAGTATTTGTTGTGAATCGGGGACTTGGTTCTGTCATTGCCAAGTGAGGGCCATTTTAAATAACGTTAAAAAAAAAAAGGTAAGTTGTGTGTAAGTCGATCATTTTTAAAGGAGGACATTTTGGGCCATTAACTGGGCGATTTAAAACCTTTGAGATGCATTCTTCCATTCTGATGCTAGAAGCTGAATTTGTGGTGCGAATAGGTTCATGCTCTATCTTAATGCTCTTGATAAAGGTCCTTTGTTTCCTCTTCCTTGTTTCTGGAAAATATTTGCTCTACATTCAGCATCCAATGTCACATGGCCATCTCCTATGTGTTGGTCTTGGCCTTGTCTCTTCTTTTTATGGGACACCAGCCATATTGGGAGAAAGATGGGGCATTCTATGTCTGTAAGCAGCTAGGCTCAGAAACTCACGGGGTTCGTTCTAACCTGTGCTATTGGGTTGCTATGCGTCGGCATAGACTCAATGGCAGTGAGCGACTGAGTGACCAGCCGTGTTAACGTAAGCTCCACCCTACTTCAATATGACCTCCTGTTAGCCTACTTGATAACATCTCCAAACTCCAAACTCACTGCCTTCGAGTCGGTTCCAACACCTAGTGAACGTATGGGTTTCTGAGTCTGTAATGTTTTACCAGGGTAGAAAGCTGCTTCTTTCTCCCACAGTGTGGCTGGTGGTTTTGAACTGCTGACCTTGCAGTCCAACAAGTAGCAAACCACTCCACAACCAGGGCTCCCTATCATCATCAAAGACCGGTCCAAACACGATTGTGTTTTATAGGGAACTGGATTTAGGATTTCAGCAGATCACTTAGGGGGACACACATGCTATTTAAAATAACACATATATGTGTCAGATAACTGCTAACAGTTATGTAGCAAGTAAATGTCAGCAGAGGCATTCAAACAATTCTCTGTTCTTGACAGCTAAACTCCATGGTATATAAGAGAGCCCATAAGTTCATATAAAATGGAATTTACAGATGAAGGAACTATTCTACACAATTGTTGAAGCTCATTCACACACTTAGCTACACATATTCACACACATGTATATGTATGTATGTATGTATGTATGTTTGTGTGTGTATGTATATATGCATATATATGAAATATTCTCAACCATTACTCAACTGGTCCCTAAACTACTCAATAAAACTCAGATCATCTAATAATGCCCAGATCATTTAATTGCCTACCAATGCTCTCCTGAGGACAAATACATTATCTCCATCTTTCTAGAAATTTCCACTCATCCAAATCTCAAGTTCTATCTCCTCCCCAAGCTTGTTTTTTCTTTATTTTTTCACTTGAAAAATAACATCTTCCTTCGTCTGAGCCTGAGCAAAGAAATTATCCCGTCTTACCTCCTGCATTTCCTCTGGCCTTCAAAGATATTGTTGATGGGATTTACTGTAGACTGTTAATGCTGCTGCAACAACCAGCATTGGGGGTTTTAAAGAATAAAATAAATGTATTCTCTCCCATTTCAGCAGGCTACACATCCAAATGCAGGACACCAATTCAGGTGGGAGGAGGAGCCCTAGTAGCTTAGTGGTTGCACATTGGGCTGTGAGCCACAAGGTCAGCAGTTTGAAACCACCAGCTGCTCAGCTGCAGAAAGATTGCTTTCTCGTCCTATAAAAAATCACGGTCTTAGAAACACCCAGGGCAGTTCTCCCCTGTCCTGTAGCCTCATTATGAGTCATCAGCAACTGGATGGCGGTGAGTTTTCTCAGGTGGCATGAGCTCAAACGTTCCCCCTTTGTGCTTGTTGATGTTTGTGTCTGTGCTACTGTTATCGCTCAGGTGGGATTGGTGTAGATGGGCACCCTGCACCTATATGGCACTTTACACTATATGTTATTTTAGTGAACATAACAAAGAAAATGATATTTCCAAACAGACTTCCACCCACATATACAGGAGTTAGAATCCTAACACTCTTTTGTTCTTTTTGGTGGGAGGGGTATCCACAATCCAATGCATAACAGTGCTGTTAGTCTTCTCCGTCACTCTTTTTGCTCGTCTGTCACCCACTCAGCCACTCGTTGCCACACCTTCCATCAGAATGCCTCACCTCAGGTCGTAGCATTCCAGTTACAGCCCTGCCTTCTCCAGGTCTCTCTCCAGCAGCCGGAGTGCTCAGACATCCATCATTTGCACTGTGGCTGGAGTGATTTGTGCAAAAGTGATAAGCTGAAGTTTAGTCAATGACTCCCATTAACTGAAGCTCCTCTTAATTTAAAGCACTTCATGATCTGGATTCTCTTCGCTCGCCTGGCTTTCTATATATCTCCCGAGACTGGCGGCAAGACCCTCAAAGGCAGCAGGCGTATATCTCATTACCTGGACTGGTGCCTGGCAAGCAGTTGGTGTTCAATAAAACATTGTTGAATACATGATTGTGCTCATAATCAAAATGGAATATCACTATTGCTTATCACTTAATAGGTATGGTCTGTAGTGCAAAAAAAAACAAAAACAAAAAGGAGGCCTGGTGGCCTTCTCTGATTCTGCAAGGTTGGCAGTTCAAAAACCACCAATCCCTGTGCCAGAGAAAGTTGAGGGTATCTACTGCCATTGTAATATACAGACTTAGAAGAGTCGCTAGAAGTCAAATGCAAATCCAGTGAAGTAGGTTTGGAGAGAGAGAGGGAGAAAAAGAGCTATTCTTATCATCATTGGCCACAGGATATTTATCACTGACTCACTCACTGCCATGGGGTTGTGACAGGGCAGAACTGCCCCTGTGGGTGTCCCAGACAATCAATCTTCATGGGAGTAGAAAGCTTCATCTTTGCCTGAGGATGGGCTGGTGGTCTGGAGCTGCTGACTTTGTAGTTAGGAGCCCAACACGGAAGCAGTGTGCCATCGGGGCTCCTAGTGTTTACCAACTCGTGGGAGAGATTGCAGTGTAGACGTGACCACAACAGGAAACATAAGGATGCATTATAAGTGAGTGCGTGTGTATACGTGACCACAACAGGAAACATAAGGATGCATTATAAGTGAGTGCGTGTGATGCCCAGCACCACTCCCAATGAGGACCCTGGCCTTCTGAAAAGGTTCTTCTAGTTTCTGGGGTCTGCTGGCAATCCCTTGGGTTCCTTGAAGTGCTTTGGTGTATATTTCCCCCCATGTGTGTATTGATAGGTCAATTATTTTTAGCTTATTTATAGGTCTTTCATTTTCCAAAATTTTTTGAAAGTCAGAAACTAAGTCATTAACGCACATATTCATAATTCACTGAGCTGTTCTCTTCCAACTTGGTATGCGTGATCACTTAAAGAACACCAGGACAGATTAATTCAAGGCACGTGCTTGTTTTTGAGATGAATTTACTGTTTTTTAAACCTAAGCCAGGCGTTTTGTTGTTGTTGCTGGAGCAGTCACACATTGTCTCTGCTTCTTTGGACTGCCTGTTAAGAGTCAGAATTTGGCAAGAAGGGGAGAGAGACTTTCAACCTAGTTTAAGGAACTTAAACTTGCACCTTGCTTGCCACTCTCAGAAATAGCCCAATCTGTTCTTAACAGGTCTCACAAACCTCATAGTTAAAAGATTTGCTGATGAGAAACATCTGCCTCAACTGGGGTCCAATGGAGGTTCCTTGGCAAGTTCCACTTGCCTGTGCTATTATTGCCCTGAGTGGGTTTGCTGTACTCATCTGCATCAAGGGGAAGCTGCCTCCCAGCTTCTTTATATACTTTTCATATGCCTTCTCTGCTTACTGAATCCAATAACGTCTAATTTTTAGAAAAAACAGAACAGGCAATCCTACTTCAACGTTATTTTTGAGCTTCAAGTTTGGGGTCTTTATAGAAGTAAATCTAAAACACCAAAGAGAGGCTTTTAGTCATCGTGGGACAACGTAAAGTCACACAAAAGTGCAGGTAAGGAAATCTGAAGATGGAATGTTTGTTGCTTTTATAAATCGCTGAGTTGGGTAGAAGAGTGACATTTGAATGAAAAGATCTCAACTCATATCTTCATCCTGCTAGATATTCAATCTGACCCAGATGAAGCATGTTGCCAATAAAGATGATTAACATCTTTATTTTATTAAGATCAGCAACTAGTGGCTAGAAAAAGAATGCAGACAAGTCCTTAATGACTTTTGGATTTAAAATTGATATTGAAATTTAGGATGCATATTTTTTATTGAGATAAAGGATGTATATGACATGAGGCACAAATGAAGAATTATTCATGGAAAAAGAGAAATAACTGAGTTGATCCTGAGCTATATTTCTGACACCTACAAGAACAGCCCATGTTTTCTCTATATCTTGCATAAAGAAATTCTACTCTCTCTGGTGATGCATATTCGACTCCCCCACCCTCATGGTAGGAAAAATCTAATTTTAATGTGTGCTGAAGCATGTGGTGTTTATGGGAAAAGTTGTATGTGTGTGGGTGTTCGCTTAACGATTCAGGCGGGATCTGAAGGGTGATTCAAACTTCAGAAGGCTTTCCTCCTTTTGAATATCAAGAGACCCAAACAGCGAAGTAGATGAATCCACTGACAAGCCAAGAAAAGCAACATGGCATTTTCAGATCATAAAAGTAGGGTTAATTTTTTGCTGTGAATTATTTCAGAAATGCTTGCCATTCCCTAAGCAGATGATTTAGTTTCTCACCTAAACTGGTGTTTGCCTTTTAAAGGCGAAAGGAACTACATTTTGATTAAAAACAAATGCAAACTAATTGATGCTTTTCAATGTGCCAGTTCTTATGGTCTTCAAAGTCAGGGAGAATGGTGTAAACTTTAATACTTTAATAAAATTTACTATACTGTACAGGTACCATATAGAATCAAAGACATGTTATAATATTTTTTTCACTTAATTTTAATTATCCAACACTACATAAAATGTTTTGATAATACATGCTTGCTAGTTATTTACTCTTCATGAAATTTCGATTTCTGTTGATTTTTTATGAAATGTAAAAGTTCTATCATCTAATGAATTAGAGTCCAAAATAGAGATTGGGGTGGCATCTTTGAAGGTCACTTTCATGATCGATCACGACCCCTGTGTGTTGGTTCATTGCTGAGAGATGAGCAGGTTGACAGGACAAGAGAGCAAATGAAGCATAAAGAGAGTGTAGCCCTGTGCACAGCCATGGCTCCAACTCCTGGCTTTGCTGGTTGGCATAGTGAGTGAGAATGTCCTCCAACCTGCTGTTTGTAATAAAAATCTCTGGGGTAGAATACAGGCATGCAATAACTGCAGCACCCTGGTTAAGGGTTGCTTCATAACTTTTGGCACCCCCTAGTATTTCTTTTTCTAGTTCAGGGATAATTATCTTGGTTCATAGTGGGTGGTATTTCATTGCCAAATTGTTCTCTTGAGATTAAGTTTGCCATGAGTTTTCCGGCAAATAGCTTGAAATTTCCCGATTAATTAAATTAGATTTGTAATACTTCTTGTGATGTAGAAACTATCCGTCATATCACTGATGAGTCTCTGGAAATTTTTAGCTTTACAATGAAATTAACCTCTTTGATTTGCAAAGGGACCTTTAAGCTTTAACCATGAAAATACCCTCAGCTTTGCCAAGCCGCCCAATAGACTGTAAGCTGTGTGAAAGCAGAACAAAATTCACTTTACTGCAGTGTTTTCTCTCCAAGGTCTAGCGTAGGAACTGCAACACAGGAATTGGCTAAAGGTGTCTTGGATTGAATTCTGAATGTGTGTTCTTGTGCCTGATCCAATTACACAACCGAGGCCATCTGCAATATAATAGGGTTGGGGAGAGAGTAGAAATGATAATGTAACAACTATTTTTCTAGATAGTCTAGCACAGTTTGGTATAATTCTGTCTTCTGTCTTATTCGCTGTGGTAATCATTTGATTCCCCGGTTTTTGTGTTCCATTGAGAAGCTTGCCCTTCATAGCAACCCCACAGCACACAATGGAACTTCCCCATAGAGTTTTCTAGGCTATAATCTTTATGGGAGAATGTCAGTAAGTTTTCCACTTTGGAACCAATGATGTGTTCATACTACCCGCTTGTTGTTCAGCCACCAAGCGCCATAATTCGGGTCATACATTGTGTTTATATCCAAAGAATAAGAACTACATGACAGAGAATGTCAACAAAAAAGAAACAACATGGGATAAATTGCGTTTTAGTAATTTTGTTCTATTTTCAGGAAATGATCAATGGAGACAGGACATTTGGGTCTGTTCTTAAAGAGGAAGATGTCTTGAGGCAGAGGGTGATAAAACAGTTTTCTTGGAGGAGGGAGAAAAAAACGGACAGAATTTATTTGTAATTATAGATTCAGAGAATGGATGTGATCAAATCATTCCATTTCATATTTAACTAAGTTTTATTGAGAGTATCTTTCTTTTATCAAGCGGTAAGCTGAGGCTTTTGGAATGACTGCCTAGGTTAATCCTGCAAACATACAGTGTGGTAGCTCTCAGTACCCTCTTTTCCAGATAGGTGTGGGCAACATGCAGATGACCACATGGGGCACAAAGGCACTGTAAAGGGTAATATAGGTTGTTAGGGTCAACACATAAAGCTAGAGGCAGGATCTGATCTATAGATAGTCAGTTTTCAACATTAGGTATGAAGAAGCTAAATTTCAGAAAGATTAAATGATCTAATCAGTGTAGCATAGATGCTATATCATAAACTGGGATTCCAATATGGATTTCCCAGATCCAAGTTTGGTACTTTCCCAATATAACCATTCTTCTGGAAAAATCAGAAGAGAAACTGATTTGATAGGTTGGACCTAAATTACAAAATTCTTGAAAATCAGTCTAAGTACTTTAAATTTTATTGAGATCAACTGATGCCTCTGGATCACCTACTGAAGGACTCAAAGTGGTTAGCCTAGATATACAGCATGGTTAAAGACTAGAATTAAACAAAATCTCACAACCATCCTGTCAATTCTGATTCATACAACCCTATAGGACAGAGTAGAACTACTTCTGTGGTTTCAAGATAAAATCATTCTTTACAGGAGTGGAAAGCCGCACCTTGTCTGTCTGCCCCAGAGTGGCTGGGGATTTTGAAATCAGTATGCCAGGAGTTGAACATTGTGAGAGTTAATTGTGTATGTTTATTTAGCTATACTGTGATACCAGTTTTTTGTGTGAAATATCAGGCTAGTTTTTGTTATAGTCATGTGTGATTAAATCTCTGGGGCTCAAGCAAAGCAGATTACCTTCCATGTTCTGTGATGCTGGTGGACTTCAATCAATCAGTTGAAGTCCTTAAGATAAAAAAGGGAGTCCCTTGTAGTACCATGTATTTCCAGACATGTAGATATTTTTCCATAACACTTACACTCTCCATACCTGATTTATAGATTACTTGATTTACAGATTTTGGGACACAATCCTACAATATTTTCCAGCCTGTCACCCAATCTATAAATTTTGGATTTGTCAACCCTCAAGTACCTGGAAGAAATTATAATTCTCTATCTCTCCTCTCTCTAGATAGACAGATAATAGAAAGATAGATGATAGATAGATAAACAGATAGATAGACAGACACGCTCTGTGTGTGTGTGTTGGATGCTCCATTGAGTAGATTCAGATGCATAGGGACCCTGACAAATGTGGCCTATATGGTTTCCTAGGCTGTAGTCCTTTTTTTATATTATAAACATTTTTATTTATTTATTTTTAATCATTTTATTGGGGCTCATACAACTCTTATCACAAGCCACACATACATCAATTGTGTAAAGCACACATACATGCGTTGCCCTCATCATTCTCAAAACTCTCGCTTTCCGCTTGGACTCCTGGAATCAGCTCTTCATTTTCCTTCCCTACTTCCCCCTCCCTCATGATCCCTTGATAATATATAAATTATTATTTTATCATATCTTACACTGCCCGGTGTCTCCCTTCACCCACTTTTCTGTTGCCCATCCCCCAGGGAGGAGGTTATATGTAGATCCTTGTGATTGGTTCCCCTTTTCTACTCCACCCCCCCCTTCCCTCCCAGTATCACCACTCTGACCACTGGTCCCGAAGGGTTTATCTGTCCTGGATTCCCTGTGTTTCCAGTTCCCATCTGCACCGCTGTGCATCCTCTGGTCTAACCAGGTTTGCAAGGTAGAATTGGGATCATGATAGTGGTGGGGAGGAAACATTTAAGAACTTGAGGAAGATTGTGAGTTTCATTAATGCTACACTGCACCCTGAGTGGCTCATCTCCTCCCCACTACCCCTCTGCAAGGGATATCCAGTTGTCTACAGATGGGCACTGGGTCCCCATCATGTGCTCCCCCCATTCATGATGATATGATTTCTCCCCCGCCTTTGGTGCTTGATACCTGGTCCCCTCGACCCTTCGTGATCACACATGCTGTTGTGCTGCTTCCATGTGTGGTTTGTTGTTTCTGGGCTAGATGGCCACTTGTTTACTTTCAAGCCTTTAAGACCCCAGATGCTATATCTCTTGATAGCCGGGCACCATCAGTCTTCTTCACCACACTTACTTATGCACACATTTGTCTTCAGCGTTTATATGGGGAAGGTGATCACACAATGATGGTTTTTGTTCTTTGGTGTCTGCTACCTGATCCCTTCATCACCTCATGATCGCACAGGCTTGTGTGTTGCTTCCCTGTGGACTTCGTTGCTTCTGAGCTAGATGGCTGCTTGTTTACCTTCAAGCCGTTAAGACCCCAGATGCTATATCTTTTGATAGCCAGGCACCATCAGCTTTCTTCACCACGTTTGCTTATGCACACGTTTGTCTTCAGTGATCGTGTCGGGAAGGTGGGTATCATAGAATGAACATTTAGCTGAGTAAAGTGCTCTTGTATTAAGGGAATGTGTGCGAGGAGGACCAATGTCCATCTGCTACCCTAATACTAAACCTATAAATATATGCACATAGGTCTATTACCCCCATAATCAGAAATATATTTACATATGTACATGTCTGTATTTAGGACTCTGTGAATGCCCTTTACCGCCTACTCCTTTCCTCTATTTCCTTAGGCTTTCTCCTGTCCCACTACCATGTTCAGTCTTTATTCTGGTTTCAGTAATTCCTCTTGGTTACATTGCCCTTGATCACTCCCTACCTCCCATCCCCGCCCTGCCAGTGGTTCTGTGCCACTTGTTGTTCCCTTGTCCCTGGGTTGGCCAACACCTCCTCACTTCCCCTACCTCCCATTATCCCATGTCCCCCTGGGACTGTTGGTCCCGTTGTTGTCTAGGCTGTAATCTTTACAGGAGCAGATTCCCAGGTTTTCCCTGTGGCTCATCTTGGGAGGTCTGTATCGCCATCTATGTATATCTTATATTACTAGTTTTGTTCCTCAGGTACTGAAGAATAAAAGTGAGAAAATAGAGTCCTGAATAGAAAGGAAAATGCAAATGGAACATGAGAAAGGATATGTCTAGCTATTGATTGACTCCAGAAAAGGAATCAAGCAAATGCAGTAGGCGTCTCATGAAGGATCTTTTTAGAAGACATTGACATGTCAAGCTGCCGAAGCCATGTAAATGGCTCAAGTTAGAAGAATAACCATTCCACAGAGAAACTCACATTTACATAGTACAGTCCATCAGATCAGAACTCGGCAGTAGAGCTTTCCTTGCCTCTCTCCATAACAGAAACAGACACCCATTGTGGATTCATAACTCTATATCGGCCCTAAATTTTAAGATAAAGACAAACAAGCAATTCAAGTATGATAAAACGTGTGGCTTATTAAGTAGATCTCTCTGTGAAGAAGTCGGCTACCTTAGTTTGAAGGAGAAATGTTTTTTTTGTGATTGCATCACTTTCTCTGTATTAACGGTCTCTTTTTCACAATTGTTTATCTCCCAATACTCTGATCCCATCTGCAGTTGAACTTTATAAACACTGATTTGAAACCAACTGATTTGATAAAAAAAAAAAACAACCAGTACTAACTACTCATATTTCTGATATGGCTAATTGGGAACATTTTAAATATTATTGATGAAAGGAAAAATAAGAAACTTCCAGAAATTAATTTCAATGTAAAAACAGTCTATTGAAAGTACAGGCCAATTGGGAATCACTTTTGTAAATTACAAATAGTATCCATTCAAACCCTGGATTGGACAAATAATAATTAAAAATTCAAAGTTATCAATATAGCTTTTAGCTCAATTTAAAATATATGTCAGCGTCCTTTTATGAAAAGATCAAACTCCTTAAAGAATATGAGGAGGCACCCAAAAATAACTGGACTGGTTTTTCATAGCTATGTTTTTAAATTTTTTTACAAAACAACCTTATCACCTTCAAAGTACTCTCCATCCCATTTTATGCATTTGTCAAATTTGCAATGCCATTCCTGGTAACAAATGAGTTTCACAAACTAATTTGCACCTCCCTCATTTTTTTCTTCACCACTTCTACATTGTCAAATCATTGTCCTTTTGTGTCCATCTTCATTCACCGGGGGTGGGGGGGGGAGTCACACAAAGTGAGGTCTGGAGAGTAAGGATCATGGGACAAGAGAGGCGTGCTGTTTTTTGTCAAAAACTGGGCACTGAGATGGCAGCACGTGCAGGTACATTGTCGTGGTGGCAAAATCAGTCCCAATCTGCCAAAAATCAGGCCTTTTTTGGTCACACATTGTTACTCAATCTTTTCAGAACCTCTAAATAGAAAGCTTGACTAACAGTCTGAACTGGTGGAACAAACCCCAAATGCACTATGAGTCAGTATTTTCGTCCTTTTGGGAAGATGACTGATGAACAGAACGAGGTTTGACATCAATTGACATTTCACCTTTTTTGAAACAAGAAAAACACTCATACACCTGAGTTTCTTCCATACCACTGTCCATGTAAGCTGTGTTCAACATCACAACAGTTTCTGCAGCATTTTTCCTGAGCAGGAAACACAATTTCACAGTCACATGCTGTTCTCTTAAATCAGCCATCACAAAAAACAAGGTTTGAGCAAAACTGCTTTTACAAAGAAAGTCACTGTGACCAGCGAGAATGTTTCCAGGTGACACCACTGAGTGCACTCAGAGTGAGTTGCTTGATACTCGCCCAGCGGGGAAAAATGGGTATTATAAAAGCTCTCCCAGAGTAGTCTTTTTCCCCATGTTTTTGTTGGGTGCATGTTTTCTAACCTAATTAGATTTTTAATTATCAATGGCCCATGGATGATAGAATTTAAATGCAGCAAAAGTAAGGTCCAAATGATTGTAGTCTATTGCAGGCTTCTGAAATCATCTGAGCTGGATACATTCCACGTGTCCCAGACATCTCTTACTCCTCCGGATCTCACAGAGTCCAGAAGGCACATAAAAATATTGTAACATCAGAAATTCTGTTTCGTGTTAAGTATATTATGAATCAAGGTAGAGTGGTTTGGTCAAAGTGTTAATAATAGAAACTATGTGAGCCCTTATTTGTGTTGAATAGCTACTCTAAACATTAAAAATTGCTTAATCTTTTTTCATATGACTCCTTCATGCAAATATTTTTGGTCCCCCCTCTATTTGATTCTCTGTCCTTCCTTTTCTTTCTTAGATGGCTTACTATGCTTTCTGTTGAAGCAATTTCATTTGAAGACATTGTGATTGAAAACAAGTTCTGCCATTGGAAGGCTTATGCCTGAGGGGGAAGAAATTGAGATTGGGGTATAGGCTGTTGTTGTCTTCATTTCATAACTGCAAAGCAATGTGCTTATCATGAAGCGAGTCTGTCTGCAGTTGTGGTGGTGGGTCTGATGGATCCCAGACCTACCTGCCCTCCAGGTGGATAACATGTGAGCCTGCCTTCTGTGCTCTGGAATTTAATTTTGTAATCAGCCGAGAATAAAATTTAAAGTTACAGTAACATTTTCTTACTGAGACTGGTAACAAGCAAACTTGAATATTCCAATTAATGTCTGACTTTCTCTAATAATTTCTTCTTTCTTTTAAAAAGAGTATTAAAATATATATCAAAGCCATGCACAATTGATAGCATTTTCATGTTCTTTACTTACAAGGGCAATGGAAATATATTCAGCAGAACTCAAACCGTTTTTATCAAAGAACAAAAGCTCTGATTTTAGTACAAGGCAGGGGCACATATCCCACAACTGCTACTTAAGACCATATTTTATGTATTTCCTCCTAGGAAGCATGGCTAGGGTCGATCATAGTCTTCCTGGTTTGTCCCCATTCACTTCTTGTTCTTCCTTTCGTTATAATTACAGAAGCTGGGCTGTTGCTGCTTGGAATTGCTTGACCCCTCTAGTTTAGGGATGATTCCAGAAGATGGAGAAGAGCTTCCTAAAGTTCCGAATGAAAAGAAATTTAATCAGAAAAGTAATCATTGGCTGTGATGGGAAAAGGAGGCTGGTGTGAATGACCAAACAGCTGTGGACCACCAAAAACGTCAACTGGACTCAGGAAGCGGTAGACCTCAAATAAATCACTAACATGCTTCCAAGACATAGCTTGAAAGGAAAAATGAATCAGAGAAGTGTTCTGAAGTGCTAGAATGCACCGGCTAATAACTTTAAATAGTCCATTGAGTCTTCCGGAATTTTTTTTTGTTCTTCTTCAAGAATAATCTGCTTACATCGTTAAGACCTCAGCTAAGCTCAGTAACACAAATTACCAGATGTTGTATCCCCTAGTCTTTCCATCAAAAGACCAACCACCAAGCTTGTTGAAAGGAAGAGGTCATTGTCCCTCCCTGGCTATAAAACTATTTTTGCAACTCCTCACGAATGAAATGAGAACTCCTCTCAGCTGTGGAAGGGACTCTCCCCCGCTCCTTGGAAGTCTCCTGGTTGGCTTTGTTATGTTCTAATCATGCACTCATGTGTAAGCTAATAATGTGAACAGAGGGAAAATGAAGAGACTTCAAAAAAAAGGGAACAGAAAAAAAGCTGAATGAATTAGGGCAATTGAGGTCGCTCTGTTTCATTTTTGCTGGAAGGATTTTAGCCCTAGTTTTTACCTTATCGCTTATTACACAATTTATGATAAAATGAGGTGTGATTCCATTCTTATTGTTGTGCTATATAGTCTATTGAACATGCCTATATAGAATTCATTTCAGATTTAAACACTATCTTAATTATGAACTGAATAAAATGGACAACCTATCACATTTTCTAAATTGCTAGCAAATAGTTTCACTTTTTATCACATTGTCTACTGATGACATATTAGGTATAATAAGGTTCAGAGACTATTCTTCTTTTTGCAGTGCAGAGTAATTTTGCCAAAATATTTCCCATGTGACAATTAATATATGTATTTTTTCTTTCTGAATTATAAGTTTGAGAACTTTATCCCAATGTCATGCCTCATGATATTTTTCATGATTAACATCAGGAAAACTTTAAAACTGGAGATCGCCAATGATGGGATGCATTTTGCAAAATGAAAACATAATAAATGTTATATTTTTTCTCTTTAATATTATCTTTTTATTCTCTGTAATACATAATGTCATTGTAGTTTGTATTGAGGATACAAGGATAGAAATTTTTCCACCAAAGGCATGTTATAAGTTGGAGATATTAAAATATTTCTGTGATTTTAAGTAAAATATACATTTCATGAAGTAACAAATGTATTAAAAATGGATGTGCATATGCCTTAAAAGTTTAGTGTACTTTAAACTTACTTTCCACAACTCATGGTGAAAATTGCCTAACGGACAAATTATATATGCATATCATTTTTTAGATAAAATAGTCCTTCAACATAATAATCATCAGAATGTATGACTGTGTACACTTTCAAAATCCATTAATAGTATATTTTCAAATACATAGAAGAACAGGGAGAAGAAATTGTAAACAACATAAAATTTGTAACCATACTTAAATATTTACAGATATAGCACTTGTTGAATTACTAGCTTAAAATCAGTTAACTGTGATTTGAATGTCAAATAAGTAATTCTTTCATTTAGGACGAGGGATAGCAAAATAATTAGCACTTTATTGCCAAGTATTTGTTGATGGTGTTAAGCTTACCAAAATGTCTTATTTGCTTAATAGATATTGCTATCAACAAGAGAAATATACTTTTGTACATTATCCAGAAAAAGAATATGTAAATATACAAAGAGGCTTCAAAAAAGTTCATGGAAAATGAAATTAAAAGATAATACAAATTTCCATGAACTTGTTGCAACTCCCTCACACATGTATATATAAAATATAAATAAATACACATGTATATAGGCACAGACACTGAATTTCGCTGCCTTCTTTCTAAAGTTCCCTAAAGCAGCAAAACCCTAAACCTGGTCAACAGTTTCTTTACAACAGGGCTTGGTGTTTCCTGAAGTTGGAGCCCAGGCTGCTAATAAATCAGCGGTCCTGTAGTTCCCCAGGGCCACCCTGCTGTCCACCAATGTAGTCTCGTAGATGCTTCTTCTGAACAGCTCGAGTGAAAGTTGATTCATTTCTTTCATTCATTTTCTTTTACTTTAAGTGGGGAGTTGTACAACACACACACACACACACACACAAATACAATTTTTAGTCATTTAAATGATTTGCTATCACAGTTATTCCATCTTTTATCTCTAAAATAGTTTCAACCCTGTTAATGTGTGCATGTACTTTTTTCTTATCAGCCTCTCAGCAGCATTTGTGATTCATAGCAGCCATCAAAGTGATAATAAACTCATTCACAATACTAACAAACACGGGGCTCCCAGTTATTTACCAGGCAAATTCACTGCAAGGCTGGGCTGTGGAACAGGGGAGAATCAAGATGGTGTTGATTGATAAATTGACAGGTTAATTTACAAGTGGATAATAGGAGTTAGACCCAGAGGGAAAAAAAAGGAAGGGCTGTATTCTAGCTTGGTTGCACTGCCATCTGTCTTATGCCCGGAAATCTGCAGGAATGAGGGCCGCCGGGATCATCTAACTATACAGCCTTCATAACTTAAAGACAAAGCCTCCCATTTACTGCTCTTTGATGGGTTGGTTGCCTTCGTTCCTCACGGTTTGACCCTGATCGTGTCAAAAACAGTACTTTAGCGCAGGGATTTTTTGTATAAGTACCACTTAGAAGATCCTTTAGAATAAGTTTCTCTGTCCGTTTTACAAGACAAAAAATGGACAAAATCGTTTTTGAGCTCGTCTTTTACAAATATTAATTGCTGCGTGATTGCTGAGGCTGACATGCATACATCTAGGTCTCCAGGCCCCCGTGGTGTCTTCAGATGCTGGTTCGCCTGGCCATTGACCAGCACTGCTGTGGCAGGAAAAAAGGTGACGAAACCTTACAACAGACTTCTTCCTCGTGAATATTCTTTTAGGGTTTAATGGTTGTGCATTTGGAGTCAATTTGAGAATTTTTAAAAAGCAATTTTACAGGATGCTTCAAAGCCACTTTTAAGCACTATTAAATTTGCTTATTTTTATCTTCAAATGAAGCATTTGATTCCACAGGACAGGCATTTATGCTACTGGTTTGTAGGAAAAATTTTAAACAGACCAATTCTTCTTTCTCTCCTGTCGGACGGATAGCTCAGAACATGTCCTCATATGTTGCCACAACAGTGTCATTTACTGGGCTAAGGCCACCTTTAAATAGAAAATTTGTAACTGTCGCCACTTTGGGAACAGCTTAATCTATGCTCTTTAAATGTAGCTGGTTGGAGACTGTTTGCAGCAGCATGGCTGTGCCCTGGCCCTCACCGAGAGGGGCGTTTGGCTCTTGGGTGCCAGCACCTATGACCATGGTATTATAATCCTGGGGTCACAGCCTATACCCTTTCTCCCCACTGTGGAAGTGGGAACTCTTTTCTGATTAGAAAGTTCATTCAATGCTTAGCTAATGTTAAAACTTGTAGCTGTGAGCAACTACTCAGTAGTTTGACACATTTTCAAGGAAAATGGAATAAGGCACAGAGGAACATGCCCAGCGTCTGTAGCTCAGTCACAAAACCCCAACAGTAATGTTATTTTTAAACAGACATTATCTTACCCATCAAGGTATCACGATCAACTATTGCTATGAGGCCCCTAGGTGAGCAGCACAATAAAGTCCATGAAAAATGTCTGATCCAGAAATAATGTCAGAAACACGCTGTGATTGGTTTGTCTGCATGCCATACAATGTCCTCCTCAATGGAAAATATCCTTTGAAAACAACATGCTTTTCTGGATCATTGGTATGTCACGGCTTTCCTCATTTGTGAAAAATTAGACTATTATCACTCTAGTTTTCTTGACAAGTTGTATACTTTTTTAATTAAGTCTCATAAAAATCACAATATGTTTATATTTTAAATGGCCAATTTTTCTTGATGTGGCGACGGCCTTATTCAAAAGCTGTGTTTTATTCATAAAAAGTAATTCATTTTTTTAAAAAAAGTATTTCATTTTTTAAACTTTATAATCTACAGAGGCAACCTGAATTCTTTCTTCAGATTATAAAGTAAGGCTTTTTTTTTTTCCCGAGGACAGATTCAATTTTTCATTATGTAGTATCTTCCTTTATAAGACTTAGTGGCAAACACTCTGTTAAAATAGAAAAATAATTAATAGCTATTTTATAGAAATGTGTACTTTTATACCATATTTCTTTAGAGAATCTAATGGAAGAAACAAAAATCAAAATTCAGGTTTGTCCTATCTCTAAGATTCCAGTTGCAAAGCTATTATACTTCTAGAACCATAATCTCTAATACATTATACTTTCATAGCTTTAACATACAAACTGAATTTCTAGAGATTAACGTTTTGTAAAAACTGACTGTTAAAAGAGAGAAGGAAAATCAAACTAGTTATGTGTTTATAATTTTGAATTCTTTTTAACAAGGGATCCTTCCCTCTATACAAGCTAAGGAAAGATTTTCTGCCTTTTTCTGTAGACAATAAAAAAAATTCTGAAGCTGAAAAACAACACGAAAGATGTTAGGTCTAATATCCCACCCAATTTCTGAGTTAAGCCAGTGACAGATATGTTTCAAAGCAGGACTATTTAGACACATTGATTTTTGTTGTCACTTTCTTCTTATTTTATATGTCACCTCAAACCTGGGAATTAGATGAATATAAGAAGGGACCACTGATCGTTGCTCCTCAGGAAGATTTGTCAAAGTCACCAGTTGTGCCACATGGCAGTGGCCCTGCCCAGAGCTCCGCTTTGCCAACAGGCAAGTTTAGGTGAACTTGACTTCACCACTTCATCCAGATGACCACGGTCTCCTGGTTTTTAAGAAGACGTCGCTGTAACTGGAGTCTGGTAAATCTCAAAAGTAAAACACTAAGGAAAAAGAAAAAACAAAACAAAAACTTAAATCAATCCCGGCTCCCAACTCCCATACTTCAAAGTCCTTTGAAATCCTGTAAACAAATTTTATGAAGCAAGTCATGCAAGCACTGCTTTCTTCAATTGTATGCTTCCAGGATAACACGTTGACATCCAATCTTTGTGTTTTGAAGAGTTTATAATAATAAATAGAAATCAATGCTGGAGACTGAAGGGTGCATCAATTATGCCTCTTTTATCTCAAAGATTCTTTCTATGTTGTGTCTATCTAACCCCATGATTTTTTTTAACATTGTAAAGAGTATTGTTGTCTAATTGGCAATATAGATTCTGAGGGCTGATTGAGTCTAAATTTCACTTTAGCAGAAATAAAATTTCTTTATTTTATGTGAAATAACATTTTCTCGTGGTTCTTAGCTTTGAATAAAGAGACTATTCTGTGTCGCATAGAATAGAAAATGGAATTATAGGACAAGTATGAAAAAAAAATTAAAACAACAAAAGCCAAGAAAACCCTCATATATCTAATATCTATTTGGTGTAGAGAGAGGATGAGACCAAATAATTGAAAAATATGAAGTGCTATGAATAAGTTTCAAACTGAAAATATTTGGAGAACACAGCTTCTGTCTATCCCGTGTGGAAAGGAGAGTGACTGATGAAGTGACTGATGGAGTCACTTGAGAGAGACAGGTTTGGAATGCTGAGTATGGGTGTGTGTATGAGGGTGGGGAGGTGTCTGATCAGTTCTAAAGCAGAGAGAAGAGACAGGGGACTCTTGGGCAGATTCTACAGATGTAGTGACCATGGTCTCAGTGGAATAAGATCACAGGGCTATGTAGAGAGAAGGGAAGGGTCTCAGATGCTATCCTTGTGTAACAAGAGATTTGCTCATGGAAAATATACAATTCCTTTCCTGCCTTTGGGAAATTTTATTTGAGCCCACTGGGAGAGAGGCCTTGCTAAGCTGCAATTGCCTATTATTTGAAATATAGCATCTGCAAGCCTCCTGTGTAGGATCATTCAAAAGACAAACAGGATTTATCTGCTAAACTTTGTTGATTACTCACTCATTTTGAACTCAAATTCCTTCTGTAGATATTTTCCCATAAAAATAGGCACGCAGTTGTACAACCAGTTTTGGATGGTGTGAAATATTTGGTGCTCTCTAAAATGCATGTAAACATGGTATTTTTAGACTGAATAAAATATTTCTCCTCGACACGTTCTTTGAAAAAAATGAATTATATTAATTGAAGGAGAAAAATGTTAATATTTTAATATAAATGAGCATTTATGAAAACTAAGATTGATGTCAAAATGCTAAGTCAGAGAAAAAGCAAACAAACAAAAGTAAGTGTCAGAATGCCATACTATATGAAAATCATATTCTTTTAAAGTTGAAAACCTGTGTGATTAGTTTCTCAGGGGTAGTTTATACCAAAGTGCTGGACAGAATCCAGTTCTGTGGATTCTTAGAGTGGTCTGGTTACTATTACCTCTCAAAAGTTGAATTGTGTCCCCTTAAAATATGTATTGTAAATCCTAAACCCCATACCAATGATTATAATCCTATTTGGGAATGGATTTTCTTTTTAAGTTAATTAGAGAGTACTGGTGTAGATGGTGTCCTAAATCAATCTTTTGAGATACAGAAAACAGACTGAGCCAGCATCCAGGCAATCAAGCAGAGATGGGAAAGACTGGAGCTACCAGAGATGAGATTTCCCAGGAAGAAAGAAACATAAACTAAAAAGAGGCAAAGACCTCCACCCAGAACCAAGAGGGAGAAACCCTTTCCCTAAAGCAGGACCCTATATTTGGGCTTCTAGCTCCTAAAACTATGAGAAAGTACATTTATGTTTGTTAAAGCCACTCATTTGTAGTATTTCTGTTATAGAGTAAAAACAAAAACAAAAAAACTAAACTCATCACCATCCAAGCAATTATGACTCATAGCGAATCTATAAGACAGAGTGGACCTGCCCCATGTGGGTTTCTAGAAAGGCAACTCTTGATGAGAGTAGAAAGCCTCATCTTTCCAAGGAAAGTGGCTGGTGGTTTTGAACTGTGGACCTTAAGGTTAGGAGCTCTGGTGACATAAGGGGTTATGTGTTGATCCTTGAAAGAGTTGTGTCTAAGAAATCCACAGTAGCAGCTCTGTCCTGTCTTATAGGGTTGCTATGAGTCACAGTTGACTCAATGGCAGTGTTTTGAGTTTGATCATGAGATGAGTCGCCTCGATGCCATCAGATACTGCCTCTGTATACTGCGGACCACCATGTGGTGGTACAATTACAGTGATTTGGGTGGGGGTGGTGGTGGTGGTGAGGGGCAGTGGGAGGTAGAAGAACAGGAAATCCTTGAGTAGTTCAGAGTGAATGGATAGGTTAGGGGTTTGAGTCCTATCCCTAACCAGAGTGAAACAGTAACCATTGAAGCACATTCTTGAAGCTCTGAAGCTTTAAGCCCATTGAAATCATTGAGCACAATTTTACTCTGACGCACATGGGGGTCACCTTATTGATTCAAAGGCATCTGGTTTAAAGGATTCAAAGATAGTTTTCCATTGAACCTCAGGTTTTTATCTTGAAAGTTAGTTCAGTTCCACTGACTTTATTCTTAAACACTGAAATCAGCATTTCAGAGTTTTAATTGAACACCAAATTAAGAGGGAAAACGTAAGACAGATATGGCATTATTTAGTGAATTCTGGTTCACTTACTCATCAGTAGGAGTCTATATTTACCCTATAAACTGCTGAATTCTAGTAGTCCAAATCTCTCATGGTAAATTTTCAATGTGTTTGGAAGTTTCCAGATAAGGAAGCAATGTGTTTGAGTATGTATATGTATCAACGGAGTAGGAGCATTAGGATTGCTATTGGGCACTTGCATTAGGGAAATCTGTTGCACAAGATCTCTTTAGAGTATTGAAAAGCAAGGACGTTACTTTGAGGACTGAAGCACACTTGATGCCAGCCATGACATTCTCCATCATCTCATATGTATGTGAAAGTTGGGCATTGAAGAAGGAAGACCAAAGAAGAATGGATGCCTTTGAATTGTGGTGCCGATGAAGAATATTGAAAGAACCATGGACTGTTAACAGGACAAACCAATCTGTGTTGGAAAAAGTAAGGCCAGAGTGTTCCTTAGAGGCAAAGATGGCAAGACTTCATTTTACAACTTTGGACATGTGGTCAGGAGAGACCAGTCCTTGGAGAAGACATCATGTTTGGGAAAGTGAAAGTTCACTGGAAAAAGGAATGTTCCTTAGAGGCAAAGATGGCAAGACTTCATTTTACAAACTTTGGATATGTGGTCAGGAGAGACCAGTCCTTGGAGAAGACATCATGTTTGGGAAAGTGAAAGTTCACTGGAAAAAGTTCACTGGAAAAAACCAGCTGGACTGACACAGTGGTTGCATCAATGTGAGGATGGCACAGGAGCCCACAGTAATTCATTCCAGTATTTAGAGGTTCGTTTTGGGTCAGAGACCACTCGATGGGAACTCACAACAACAAAAACTTTGGGCACTTGAGAAAGAACCACCACGAAGCGGTACGCATGAGAGGACATAGAAATTATGTGGCACTATCTAAAAGGTTTTGCAAACTGGCCTAGGGTTAGTGAATACCGTCAAAATCCCTAGGAAATTCTGATTGAGCTTATGTCATGTGTAGTCCCAAAGACCACTGAAGACAATTCTCTGTATGTTTGCACTTCGGTGATAAGACTAGGATGGTCTAAAGATTGTATAAACAATAAAACGCTTCTTGATAGCGTTTTCAGGACTGTGATCTTCCAGAAACTGAGTACCAGGCTTTCAAGGCTCTTCTGGGTAGATTCAAAGTGCCAATCTCTCAACGAGTAGTTGAATGCTTATCTCTGCCATCCAGAGACTTCCATTCTTGATAGATTCTATTATTATCACCACTTCACAAGGATGGAAGATACAATGGGTAAGTTGCTCAAAGTCATAGAATGAATCAGTGATGGTGATGGGCTTTAAACCCATGGAGTCTGTACAGAAACAAAAGCTTAATCACAATGCTCTCAAGAAGACAGAGATAAAAATTCATTTTGGTCAGTGAGTAGAGTCCTGACATTAAATTGCCTTGACAACCCTTTTATGAGTTGGCATGATCTAAATTCAGATAGAAAAGACTCTTAGAAGTGTTTGTGTGACATCTCCTTTTTCCCTTATAGCCTACATTTTTTCAGGGCACTTCTTCTCCCTTCTTTTGTCTCATGAGAAATTCAGGTCAGCAAACACTTGATGTCTCTTGATGTTTGGCAAGGGCACATAGGGCAAGGGACTACATTTTTTTGGATCATTTTATTGGGGACTCATACAATTCTTATCACAATCCACCATCCATCCATTGTGTCAAGCACATTTGTGCATTTGTTGTCATCATCGTTCTCAAAACATTTGCTCTCCACTTCAGCCCCTGGCATCAGGTCCTCTTTTTCCCCTCCCTCCCCGCTCCCCCGTCCCTCATGAGCCCTTGATAATTTATAAATTATTATTCTGTCATACCTTGCCCTGTCCAATGTCTCCCCTCACCCATTTTCCTGTTGTCCATCCCCCAGGGAGGAGGTCACAGGTAGATCCTTGTAATCTCATAATCGGTTCCCCCTTTCCAACCCATTCTCCCTCTACGCTACCAGCATCGCCACTCACACCAATGGCCCTGAAGGAATCATCCGCCCTGGATTCTCTGTGCTTCCAGTTCCCATCCATACCAGTGTATACCCTCTGGTCTAGCCAGACTTGCAAGGTAGAATTCCGATCATGATAGTGGGGGTGGGGGTGGGGGCGAGGAAGCATTTAGGAACTAAAGGAAAGTTGTATTTTTCATCGTTGCTATGTTTTGCATTCTATTGGCCAGTATTTTGTTAAGGATTTTTGCATTGATGTTCATTAGGAATATTGGTCTGTAGTTCTCAATTCTTATGGGATCTTTGCCTGCCTTCAGAGTTATACTAGTTTCATAGAAAGAGTTTGGGAATTTTCCATCTTTTTCTATGTTCTGGAAGAGTTTGTGTAGGATTGGTGTCATTTCTTGGAGGCTGGTTTCTCTTTGTTGCCCTATGGGTGGAGTTGTTCTATGTGATGGTCTCTTATTTGCATTCGGTGAGTGTTGATCTTCTGCCCATACTGGATTGGCAAGGATATTTTGTAGGGATGGTTTTTTTTGTTTTTGTTTTTTTTTATATTCTTTGAGTTTTTCCTTGTCTGGGAAGACTCTTACTTCTCCATCTATCTTAATAGATAATTTGGCCGGATAAAGTATTCTTAGGTTTGTGTTGTTTTCCTTCAATTTTTGGAATATGTAACTCCATTCCCTCCTCTTCTTCATCGTGTCCACTGATAGGGATGAACATACTTTTATTGGGGTACTTTTATATGTGACTGTTTGCTTTTCCTTAGCTGCTTTTATGATCTTCTCCTTTTCCTCGTCGTTGGATAATTTGACTATTATGTGTCTTGGTTACTTCTTCTTGGGATTCAGTCTGGCTGGTGTTCTTTCAGCCTCCTGATTGCTTGCTTGATTTTCATTTATTAAGCTTGGGAAGTTTTCCTCTAAGAATTCCCTTGCTATTTTTGCTGCTGACTTCTTTGTTGTGTCTTGTTCAGTAGTCCAATTATTCTAATATTGTTCCTATTCATAGCATCAGACATGGCTCTCAGGTTTTCTTCAGCTCCTGATTGTCTTTTCCCATGTGTTGAGGTCTGCTTGGTTATCCTCTAGGTCATTGATGTGATTCTCTGCCTCCTCAAGTCTGTTTGAAAAGTCTGTCAATTCACCACTAGATTTTGTTATTTCATCCCTTAAGTCTTGTATTTATTTTTGGTGCATTGCCTTTATCTCCTCTATCATTTCATCCTTTTTCTGTATCACTTCCCTTGTATCCTGTATGACTCCAAGCAGCATTCTGAAAATTTCTTTCTGTGGCAGGTCAATATCTGCTTCTTCTATGCACATCGTAAGGTTCATGACTTCTCCAGGCATTGTCTTCTGCTTCTCCTGATTTTTTGTTGAGGCTGTTAGGGCTGGTTTCTGTTTACCTGTTATTTTAGAGAATCCTGGAGCCATCTTCCAGAGTCAAAGAGCACTGGGCTCTCTCTTGGGGGACTCATATGAGTGCTTCTACAAACTACCTGCCAGTAGCCGGACTGAGGGGTCGGGCTCCTGCTTTATCTTCCTGTGGTTTCACTCTTACCCTGGCCAACCAGTATTCTATTGTTTGGAAAGTGAGTTGGATAGTCCTATCATGTGATGGTGTTCGGATTGTTGTGGGCCCACGAGGGTGTCGTTTCACTGGATGATCTCTAAGTAAGATGTAGCGGTTTGTCTCACAGTGCTTGGAACAGCTCGGGTGGCACATGGTGTTTCTTTCTGTAACTGCAGTGTCGAGAAGGGCCTGTGGGTGTACCTTCCTTGGTGTAGAGCACTGTAGCTGTCAGGGGGAATTACTGTAGTCCAAGAGATTACCTTGGAGGTTGCGTGGATGTTCCCGCAGCAGTGTGGAGCCCCACCGGTGGTGGGTAGATGTTCCCCTCAGTCACTTGTAGGGGAGAACCCCCAGCTTCTCGGTGCAAGGAGGAGGACTGGCGTGATTTCCGTAGCTGCGTGTAAAGTCAACATATTCAGGCACGAGCTCCCTCAGTTGGACCTTCAGAGTTGCCCTAAGTGGAGGGAAGTGGCCTGGAGGCTGATAGTGGATTGTGAAATGAACCAGAGGGAGAGGAGAAGAAAAAGATGAAAATAAAGACGGGAGCAAAAATGCCAAGCAAACTAATACCCCCTTACAAAAAAAAATTCACAGGCTGAACAAAAGTAAAAAGCGTCCAAAAAAAGAAAACAACAAAAAACTAAAACAGTCTGCTGAGCCTATGGCCGGAAAGAGGGAAGAGACAGAAGAAGAGGAGAAAAGGAGAAAACGTGAAAGAAGAACAAAAAGACAGAAATTAAAGAAGGAAAAAGCGAAGGAGCGGAAAAAAAACAGATGAAGAGAAAGCTGAACCCTGTGCTGTGCTGTGTGTAGCACTGTCTCATGCTATGTGCAGCACTGTCTTAGGGGGCAGGCTGTAGCTCTCCCCAAGGGGTAAAAACACAACAGTGGTCACTAAGATTGGCTGTGATGATAAAGAGAGAAGAAAGAGAGAAGGGAAAAAATAAAAAATAAAGAGATAGCTGATCCATAATTGCCTGAATGTGGGGCCAGAGGCGTTTAAACCCTCGCCCAAGTTGGCAGGTTGGTGTGCCTTTTTATTGCAGAGGCCCCAATTGTGCTGGGCAGAATTTCCCTAGTTGGCAAGATCACCTTAGAGGTTATGTAGAGGTTTACTCAGAAGTGCAGAACACTGTCAATGGCTGTCGATGGCTGTCACAGCTGCCTCGTGTGGTGTACAGCAATCCCACAGAGGGCAGGCTGGAGTTCCCCCTGATATTTGGATTGATTTGTCCTAGGCAGAGGGTGTCTGGAAGCCAGCAGTGGCATATGATAGGAAAGAGAGGGAGAGAAGAGGAAAAAGAAAGAAAAAAAAGAAAAAAGAAAAAAAGAGAGGAAAAAACCCCAAAACAAACGTGAGCCTGTTGAGATCAACTGCGGTGGGAAAGATATCCTGTTTCCTCAAAAATAAGACAGTGTCTTATATTAATTTTTGCTCACAAGGATGTGCCAGGTCTTATTTTCAGGGGATGTCTTATTTTTCCATGAAGAAGAATACAGTACACATTTACTGTTGAACAAACAAACAAAAAGGAAATTTATTACCTGTATACGGTACGGTAGTAGTTGTCATCACAAACCAGCATAACCAGCCAAACTGTGAATCCTACAGTATCAAGAATTTCTTATTGCTACCATTATTTCCATGTACAACAATCTATGCTACATTTACTCATTCATTCAATGACAGTCATGTCATCATCTTCTGGAACATCATCATGATCCAAACCCTGAATTTCCTGGTGAATTTCTTGTGACTCCATTTCTTTCAGAATCAGTAGACCAAATCTCTCATGCTTAGCAACAGCGCTGTCCTTAAATGAGTACTTCTTGTCCAGGTAGCCTGCTCGTAGTGCATTTGCCATGCAACTGTCAGTGCTTTTCTCCCATGAATTCTTCACCCAAGTCACAACCTCTTGCAGTTCAAGTTTCACAAAGTTTCCACGCTGATTTCTCCACATTCTATTTTCAAAGTAGTCATTAATTTCCACACACAAATTGTCCTTGAATGACTTGTTTATTGCAATATCAAGAGTCTAGAGATAGGCCGTCATTCCTGCGTGAATCATTATTTGATCTATTTTTCTTTCATGAAGAAATGTCTTCATGTCTTTAGCGCGGTGAGTGCTGGCTACATCCCAGACTAGCAGACCTCTTTGGTTCCCTCGCATAACAAGCGTGAGCATTAAATCGACCCACTTCCTTATAACTGCTTGTGTGGCCGCCCAGGCTTTTTCAGTTTCAAGAATAAAAATGCCCAAAACACGTTCAATCTTTTCCTTCTTTCCCTTAGAAATGATTAAAGGTAGGATTTTAGTGCCATCCAGCCGAATTACCAAAATACAGGAAATACAATTACTTTCGTAAGCAGTGGAGGGAATGTACACTGAGGAGACGCCCCACTATTCAATTGTTGTTTGAGATGATTGGCCCATCAACACTGCAGTTTCGTCCATAGCAATCATGTTGGAAAGACTGTATTTAGAGAAGTCAGCATCATCAATAAAGGACTTGAATGCAAGTGCTCGCTTACTAACTTGAGCATCTTCCAGCCTAATCAATGTTGTCGATCTTCCTAAAGACAGTTGACTTCGCTGAAGGAAACTATCCAGCCAGTGTTGTGATGCTTTGAAGTCTTCGGGGGCTATGTCAAACTGTGGTGCCATTGCAAGGGCAAATTCTTGAATCTGAGCCCTATTCACAACCAAAGCCTTTGCTCTCCTGTGAACAACCCATTCACAGATCAGTTCTTCCAGCTTGGAAAATAATGGTTGCCGACCTGATCCACGCTTGCGCTTTTTAGCATTTCCCTTGTCCACTCGTTCAATGAGGTTACCATACTCTGCTCGCCATTTTCAGACCAATCGGATACTCAACATCTTCTCTTTGCAGAAAGCAGTAAGATTTTGGACCCAAGAGTCTTCCACAATTCCTTTCTTGTACTCCATGGAGTAGCTTTTTCTTTTTGTGCTCATGTTTAGGGGCAAAAAAAAAAAATGACACTGGGATATAACAGGGTGGGGGGTGGGGGTCACTTAAAATGACACAGGAGGATCAGAGGAGGGAATCAAAATGACACAGGAGAATCAGAGGGGGGGGGGGGGATTACCATTTTGTAACCCCTTCTGATCCTCCTGTGTCATTTTAAGTGATTCCCCCTACCCCTACCCCTGAGCCAGTGGACACCTTCACCAGACATCCCCCCACCCCTTTATTAGACATTTCCCCCTACCTCAGTCACCCCTGTGTGTCCACACAATGTGCCTGTCTCCTGCCCCGCGCAACTCACTGTCTAATTGTGAGTCAGCCAGACTCCATCAGGGCAGAGCAAGCTTGTCCTGGTGGCGGCGCGGGCTCTCTGATTAAAAGAGCTCGCACTTCCTGTCTGCTCCGGCTGTTCTGCACTGCAGCCAACAGTGAGCTGTGCAGTGGCCGCCGCTATGGTCCAGAGTTACGGTAGCTTTTATTATCGGGGAGGTCTTATTTTCGAGAAGGTCTCATTTGGGCGGGGGGTGGGGTGGGCGGAGGATGCCTTATATTTCAGCAAGAGAAAAAACTGTAAGTGGGTCTTATTTTCAGGGGATGTCTTGCTTTCAGAGAAACACGGTAGAAGAGTGAGAGAATAAAGAAAGAAGAAATAGAGTGGGCAGTAAGGAGATAACTGAGACTTGGTCACCTGACCGTAGGGCTGGAGGAGTTCCAACTCTGCCTCCAGGTGGTGGGGTGGTGTGCCTGCTTGATGTAGGGTCCCAAAGATGCTGGGTGTGATTACTCTCGAAGGCAAGATCGCAACAACTGGCCAGGCGTCAGTTCCCACTGTGGAATTGAGCACTGGATGTATGTAGTATCTATGTATGCTGTATGTCGCAGGACTGCGGGGGGGGGGGGGGGGGGGGGGTGTTCCCTCAGCCCCATGTAGGGCCCCAGAACAGGCAGGATCTCCCCAGCTGTGTGTGGAATCACTGAGAGGGAAGTGGGGCTTATTGTCCCATCTAGACTGCTGGTGCCCTACTAGATCAGATAATTTATTTTATTTTATTTCCCCCTGGTCAACTAGAACACAATAAAATGAAATTTTCTCTCTGCCTCCAAGTGTCTTATTTTTAGTAGAGGCCAAACATCTATTCTGAAGAAGTGGTTGGTCTTCCATTTCACACAGATTTGCTTCTATCACTAGGGCAATATTTCCCAACCACTGTTCCTTCTCTCTTTTTTTCCAACTTTTGACTTCCAATTTTCAAACTTTATCAATGCATATTGTTTGCATATTGGATCACTTTCAGAATGAAGCTATTGGTACAATTCTTCAGTTTATTCATCACTGGCATTAGCGGTTGGCGTGCAAATTTGAATCATGGTTGCATTAACTGGACTTCCTTAGAGACATAGATATTATGCTTCAAGGTAGATCTTGAAAAATTCTTTTTGATGATGAATGCAATGGCATTCTTCTTGAATTTGTTATTTCCATAATAGGAAACGATGTGATTTCTGACTCAAATGGCCAATTCCCATCCACTTCAACTCACTAATGCCTACGATATGAATCATAAGTATTCCATTTATTTATTGACTATTTCCAATTTACTTAGATTAATGCCTTCTAAATCCCAATTTCTAATTACTACTGGATGTTCGTAGCTGTGTATGCTCTTTTAACATCCTGCCCCATCAGCAAATGAAGGCCCCCAAACTTTTCTTCAACCGAGTTATTAAGGTCATCTCTACTATGAAGAGGCAGCCTTTCTTCAGCCATATTTTGAGTGCCCGCCAACCTGAGGGACTCATCTTTCAGTACCATATCTAACAATATCTTGCTGCTATTTATAAGGTTTTCAGTGGATAATCCATCAGAGATGAATACTGTAATATTTCTTGGTAGTCTGTTCTTAATTGGGAAAATGCTCTGAAACCTATTTACCATGGGTGATCCTGCTATTCTTTAATATACTAGTGGACAGCTTCCAGCATCACAGCAACATTCATGCTACCACAGTACAACAAACTGACAGATGAGTGGTGCACATGAAGCTTTTGCTGGTGAAAATGAAAGGCTGCAGCCTTCAGTTTGAATTGAAATTCAATACAAAGAAAACAAATTTTCCACAACCCGACCAATAGGCAACATCGTGCTAAGTGTAGCAAAGATTGGTGTTGTCAAGGATTTCATTTTGCTTGGATACACAATCAGTGTTCATGGGAGTATCAGTCAAGAAATCAAAAAGCATACTGCATTAAATAAATTGGCAACATGCGACCTCCTTAAAGTATTGAAAAACAGCGATTTTACTCTGAGGGCTAAGGTGAACTTCACCAAAGCCATGGAATTTTCTTTTCCTTGATTAACTTACATTTCCTATTTTTTTAAATTTATTTTTAGTTGGGAGCTAATGTATAAGTTATATCGCTCCATAGTTCAATCATGTCAAGCAGTACTGTACAATTGCTACCACAATCAGTTTCCAAACATTCTTTTTCTTCTTGGACTGCTTGACATCCTCTCCCTTTTCCTCTCACCCCACCACTGTACCCCTGCCCATTGAAACCTTTAGACTACTTACTATCCCTGTAGATTCATCAATCCTGGGTTTGCCCATGAAAGATAGACAATGAGTAAGGCAGACTGCGCAGAATTGATGCATAGGAATTACGTTGTGGGTGAAGAATATTGAAAGAACAATGGAATGCCTGAAGAACAAATAAACCTATCCTGGAAGACTTGCTCTGTGGCCTATTCTGTAGAATGCCTGCATGTTCTATGCTATAAAATGTACTATGTGCACTTGGGAAATGTGTTGTCTGTTGCTATTGAGTAAAGTACTCTATATGAGTCTATTAGGTATATATATATAAGTTTATACTTCTTATTTCTTACTGATACATTTTATATTTTTTATAAAACTATATATTTCTGTACCAGCTTTTTATTTACTGTCTCTTTGTCTGATATTCCTATAGCCACCTCATAATTTTCTATGCTTGTACTGTCAATCTATTTTCATATCTGTCTGGATAATTCTCTTGTAAAGATTATGCAGCTGTATAACTTTAAAATATCTATTTTGACCATTTCTACTCTTTAATTGGAATGTTTATTCCATTTACATTTAAGGTAATTATTGAAAAGGAAGGGGTTTCTTCTCTCAATTCACTTTTCCACCCCTTTTTCTTTCTGTGTTACCTTTACATGGATAGAATTGTATTTCCCCAACTATATGCATAAACTTGACTGGGTAATAGTTCCTTGATTTATCAGTTATGTAATGATGCAATGTGGTAATTATGTAGTGATACACAATGATGTGAGCTGATGTGATAAGCCAATAAATTATAAAATAATTATCTCAAACTGGTTACACTTCTTATTTAATATTTGAGGAGTTACTCTTGGGTATGTCCTGCAATGCCCTTTATCTTACAAGAAACAAGATGATAAAGAAGAGAGCAGAGATCAGAGGACCTAAGTCATGGAGAAAGAAGAGTTACAAGTCGAGTTCCCTCACTCTGAGAACCTCCTGTTCTAGCAAAGACAGGTGATAAAGACCTTTCTCAAAGCTAACAACCAGAGAAAGACTTCCCAGGGGGCTGTCACCCTAAAGTCATATTTCTTGCCTCCTAAACTGTGATAGACAAAACTTCTGCTTGTTAAAGTTTTCCACCTGCAGGATTTCTATTCTTGCAACATTAGATAGCTAGGATAGTCTTATGCCCGTTTTTGTCTATAATTTCTTTCCTGCCTTCTTTGATTGTGTTGGTTTTTTGTTTGTGTTTTACAGGACTGTTTTGGTTTCTTGCTTGGTTCGTGGTGGCCCATTTGGCATCCTACATGTAACACAATATGGCAACCTCCTTCAAGAACATATAAAAACTCTGTTCCTATATAACTCCTCCTCTTCTAACTTAAGTTATTGTCACACATTTCATCTTTCCACACTGTGTCTAAGAATGTATAATTATAACTATTTTGTGCACTTTTTAAGTAATGTAAAGAAATTAAAAGTGGTTTTACACAGTAAAAAGAACAAAACATTGCCTTTTATATTGATATTCTGTTCATTCATTATTGTGATAATCTGGCTTGACTAGAGAAATAAATTCATATACTCATGTTTATGAAAAAGCTCTTTATCAAAGAGTAATTGTACATTAAGAAAACATCCCAGCCCAGTCCAGATCAAGTCCATAAGTGCGATATTACCCCATACATTGATACTAGTCCATAAGTTCCTCTTTAGACTCATGCAACACATGCAATGATGCCAAATGCAGGAAGATCACAGGCCAGTGGCTGGAAAGTCTTGTGGATACAGTGGTGGTGGAAGCATCTCAGGGCTGGCAGGGGTCTCCACATGACTCCTACAACTCTAGGGCTCTAACTCACTCAACTCCATTAGTGTAGCTCCATGTGTCTTGTCAGCAGGAAGATGAAGCAAAGAGTGTGGGTCTGGCCTCCAGTGATGTGTTTATTTTTGCTGTGCCCCAAATGAATTCATCAAGCTGCAACCTGATTGGCAGACTAGACTCCATCCCTTCGCAAGTTGACAGGCAATTATGTAACTGCCACAATTATTTTCCTGGTTTCCTTTAGTTCTTTGTCTATGTTTTTCTTTAGCTCTATGAATTTATTGTAGTTGTTATATAAAGATTTGCTTAGCAAGTTCAATATCTGTACTTCCTTTAAAATAATTTCTGCCCTTTCATTTTGCCCCTTCAAATGAACCATATTTTCTAGATTCTTCATGTGTCTGTGATTTTTGTTAAAAATTTGATATTTGAATATTATAAAGTTATCACTCTAAAAGCCAGCTTCTCTACATTCCCTAGGATTTGTTGATCATTACAAAAGGTGGGTATCTTCGTGCTTAGCTACTTTTTCAAATAATTGTTGCCAAGATTGTATTTATTGTTGAGCATGATCACTGTAGTCTCTGTTCCTTGAGTTTGTGTTTAATTAGATTTTGACAGACATTCTAGCAAATTACCAGAGGTACAAAAAGAGGAAAGAAAGAAAGAAAGAAAGAAAGAAAGAAAGAAAGAAAGAAAGAAAGAAAGAAAGAAAGAAAGAGAACAACTTCTCGGTTTTTCCAGACTGCTTGGTTTCTGGACTTTTCTTCAACACTTTTCCAGGGTAGCACTGAGCCTAGCTATTAGCTTGCAGTGAAGGCTCTGTCATTTCGGATCTTGTCTGAGCATATATTTTTCTGAGGTGCCTTTTTATGTGGGTGGTTTTGAATGTCCTTAGGTCCCAAAGGAACTCTCCCCAGAGAGTTTTCTCCAGAACACTTTTCTCCACAGCTTTAGGTTGTCTGTATGTTTCAATCATAAAAATTGCCCTAGGAATTTTCAGGTTATTGGTTAACCTTACAATGATCTTATGAAAGAGTTGCCACTTTTTCCACTAGGGTGAATTCTGTGTTTAGACAAGTGCCTGGCATTTCCTCTTCAGGTAGCCCCCAAACAAGTTAGAGCAGACATATATAGTAATTTGCAAATGAAATGTGTTGTGATTCCTCATATCAGACTGCTGCAGAATTGGGATGCAGTAAAGCAATGCTATGATGGCATGGTGGTCACATATTGGGCTGCTGACAACATGGTCAGTGGTTCAAAATTACCTGCCTTTCTATGAGAGAAAGGTGAGGTTTTCTTCTCCCATAGAGTTACCGTCTTGGAAACCAACAGGGGCAGGTCCATCTTGTTCTGTAGGATGGTTGTGAGTTGGAATCAACTCAGAGGCAGTGAGCTTGAGTACAAACAAGGACTAGAAAACCAAACGCAGCCTTGTTGCCCTTTTAAGTTAACAATTTTTTGATGTACCATTTTGTTGGTTGTTTTAACATTTTTAATGTTTTAGAGAGTTATAGAAAAGTCAGTTCTACTGGTTTCTACTGTCTTTCTGTGAGTGAATATTTGAGCTATTTTGCCATTCTGTGGATATAACCTTTGATTTGGTATGTTTCTTAACATAAGATAATTAGAGTTGTGTGGTAATTCACATTTTCCTAATTTTTTTTAGGTGCTGCTATAAAACTCAGCACTAAGTTAGTTGCATGTCCATCCTATATTTTCCCCTGTTCTTGGTAAATTATAACATGCTATCTTGGGGCTTTAATGTTCATGGAGACACTGGTGGCACACCAGAGTTAAGTGCTTGTCTGCTAACCAAAAAGTTTGGCAATTTGAACCCACCGGTTTTTCTGCAAGAGAAAGGTGGAGTCATATCATTCTGAAAAGACAATGGCCTTAGAAGTCTTATGAGGCAGTTCTATTATGTTCTATAGGGTCATTATGAGTAGGAATTTACTTGCCTTTTAATATACATGCAAGTATTATTCCCCTATCACTAGCCCTTTGTGTTAGCAAATGATATAGTTAAATAAATAGTTGAATAAAGGAATCTCAAAATTACTAAGAAGATATATAAATCTTCCAAGAGAGTTGGGAAACTAGCTATATTTTTAGGCTGTGCCTTTCTCTAGTCCATATGTAAATATAATATAATTACCATGGTATGTTTACTAACTATATGAGTAACTCAGTCATAATTGAAAATCTCAATGAAAGATAACTGATTATCCTAAATGAATTTTATAAATCTATAACTAATAAATAGACGTAGCTATCTGTAATTGTGTGTGTATGCACACATTTGCAAAACCTACATTATGGAAAATTCAGAGTCATATTTTGACGTTTTAGAACCTGTTTTTTTTTATTTAGCAGTGTATTGGAGTATCTTTCCATCATTGTATATGTTCCAAATTGTTTTAGAGTATCACACAGAGGGATTAACTTCATTGTGGTCTTCCACAAGTGAAAGTTCCAATCATGCATTTAAAATGCTTATTTACATGTAGTATCATAATTCATGCAATCTTGCATAAATCCTATAGGCAATTGTTGAAGGAATTATTTCTCATTCTTAACAAATCTAAGTTATATGCAGCTTGCATATGCAGCATACATAATTGTAACACATTTTATGTAAAACTCAGTCTACAAGACCCTTGCCCCCTATCTGAAGTTACTATCACCCTGTTGTATATAGGGAACATGATATAAGGACTATATTTCTTCTGAGCTTTCAAGGGACTCTAGTGGAAACTAATTCTCAGAGATAAAGAGACACTAATTAGCTGAACTAAAATCTAACTCTCTTACCTCCACACTTAACTCCTGCTACCTGCATGCAATATATCTGGTGAAATTTATATTTCTTTATGTTGAAGTATAATCCATAATAAAGGTTATAGGGTGAAGTATAACGTCAATGAAACCTACAAATTTCCTCTAGCTCTTTAATGCTTCCTCCTACACCCCTCGCTATGATAACCCCAATTCTACCTTACAAATCCGGCTAGACCAGAGCATGTACATGGGTACTGATAAGAGCTCGAAATGTAGGGAATCCAGGACAGATAAACCTCTTAGGACCAATAATGAAAGTAGTGATACCAGGAGGGGAAGGGTAAGGTGGGAGGAGAAAGGGAAAACCAATCACAATGATCTACATATAACCCTCCCAAGGGACGGACAACAAAAAAGTGGGTGAAGAGAGACAGCAGTCAGTGTGAGACATGGTAAAAAAAAAAGATCAATTATCAAGGATTCATGAGGGAGGGACAGAGGGTTGGGGAGGGGGGAAATGAGCTGATACCAAGGGCTCAGGTAGAAAGAAAATGTTTTGGAAATGAGGATGGCCACAGATGTACAGATGTGCTTTACACAGTGGGTTTATGTATGGATTTTGATAAGAGCTATAAGAGCCCCCAATAAAATGATTTTTTAAAATTATGTGATCTTCATTGGTCAGTACTTCAAGTCTGCTTCACTTTTGGCAAGCAAGTTTGTGTCATTGGCATATTGCAGGTGGCTAACAAGTCTTCCACTAATCTTAGTTTACTGCCTTAGAAACGGTACAAAAGGGCACTGTGAGTCACAATCAGCTCAATGGCGGGGCATTTGGGTTGGGTTTGGTTTTAATCATGCTTCATTGGCATGCACCCCAAACTGTGCCTGCACACTGACGGCGTCAGGGACTATAGTTTTTAATCATTTGACATCATTTAATTGGATAATTTTTAAAAATGTAATGTTGTATTCATATCAAATCCATATAAATGATGATAAGTGAGTAGTATAACATAGTTTTTAACACTCAGCTTTCCTCTGTCCATTGTCTTCATTCTGGTAACCCTGAAGGCACAGGAATAAAACCTTACAGTTCTGTGGATGACTTGGATTTGACTGATTGCAGTACACAGCAGAAGGGTAGCCATAGCTGATCTCCTCAGGCTTCCTTGTTACTCTAAGGCGGAAGTCAGACGGAGGTCCTCCGTTCCTTTTTCACCTATTGTGATGCCAACCTTTTGTCCCACAGCACTCTACTTCTATGCTAGCTTCAATAATTCCTTCTAAAAGCCTCGTAGAACTCATGGACAATAGCACGACGAGGGGAATATTTTAGGGGACTTTAACAACTTACAACAAGTCAGGATAAGTAAATAGTACGGATGCAGTCATTAGTTGAGAGCAACACCTCTCCTTGGCCAGTCGTCAAATCTCTCTCCAGCCCTCAGCCTCACTGTCCCATCGCCTCAGTGCATCTCTGTTCCGTTTCCTGGTCCCCTTGACCGCGTCTGGTACCTCTGATCTTCAGGCAGAGCTCTCAAACCGGGAGCACTGGTGGCTGTTCTTCGAATGATCCTGGGCTTTCTCTCTCTGCTTGTGGAGGCAGCTCATCATTGTAGCTAGGTGAATGGCAGCTAAAACTGACCAGTTCCTCTTACCAGTGTGACTCGTTCCCCATTTGTGTAGTCCCACTGTGCTAGGCTAAGTGGTTCAAGGATGCATCCCAGTCCAGCTCAAATCTGTAAGTCTGATGCTAGTCCATACGTCCCTCTTCAGACTCCGGTAACTGTGTTCCTTTGACCCAGCATGCTGAACTTGGAAGCAGGATGACCAGGCAGCTCTACCCTGTCCTGTAGCGTATCAAAGTCCGCATCAGCTGACTCCATGGAGCTGAGTCGAGCCATTCTTACAAGCATTTCTACGTTTGAGTCCATCGTTTCAGCCACCAAGTCAGTCTGTCCCCTTGAAGATCTTTGTCTAGTTTTGCTGACCCTCTATTTTACCAGCATGATGTCCTTCTTCAGTGACTATTCTCTCTTGACACATCCAAAGTGTGTGAGGGAAAAGTCTTATATCCTTGTCTATAAAGAGTCCTCAGGCTGTAGGTCTTCCAATATAGATTTGCTCATTATTCTGAACTTCCATGGTATATTTAGTATTCTTTTCAAATATTCTAGCCCAAATGCATCAATTCTTGTCAGTATTCCTTATAAATGATCTAGCTTTCTCATAAAGGAGAGGATTGAAAATACCATGACTTGGATCAGGCTAAACTTGGTCTTCAAAGTGACAGCTCTGCTTCGTAACACTTTAAAAGAGATGAGCTACAGATTTTCCCAATGCAGTATCACCGGATTGCAGCTTCTATGGGTATTGATTGTGAATCTGTGAGAGTCCTCGGGTGGGAAATACCTCTTTCTTGGCTTCGCATGAGAAAGAATTCATGCTGAAGCCTGGTTTATGATCCAAGTGGATTTTTATAAAGGACAGAAGAAGTTTCAGGCTTTACAGCTAACTGAACTTAGTACTGCACTGAGGTCAGAGAGAGAGAGAGAGAGAGAGTCTGTGGTAAGGCCAAGCAGAAGAAGGTCCAGGAAAAAGAGGCCTGTGGTCTCCAGGTTCCAGCCTGTTGGGACCTGCAGCTGGGAGACATGGTTGACGGTACTGGTTGATCCCATTGGCTGAATTAAGCCCACCTGGCCTAGATTGGGGCAATCCAGGTGTATCGCCCACCTAGATGTTCCGCCCCCACTGTCTTGGGGCCTGAATTGGCATATGCCCTTTAGATTTTATGGACTTCCAATCTCCTGTAGGGGGCCCCTAGGCATGGAGAAGATCAACCTCCTATCTTGCTACCTAACAGATCCAAGTAAAATGAAATACTTTAAGATGTTTATCATTTCTCCATTGGTGGAGATGTTGTTTACTGGTCTTTTGAGGATTTGTGGTTTCATTAAGTTGAGGTGCAGACATATTGAAGAATGGAGTATTTGATCTCTGTGCGTAAGTGCATCGAGTCCTGTATGCTTCCAGCAAACAAGGTTGCCTCATCTGCATATTTCAGATTGTTAATGAACTTCCTCAACTCTTAATGCTATTTCTTTTTGTTTGTTTCCATAGGTAGTTGATTTGATTCTTGATTATATCATAAGGCAATATCTCAATGTATCATTGCTATTTATGCTTTTAAAAAAAGTATTGATTATGAATAATTTGTTGGTCTTGCAAAATTCTACTATTTTATGACCACCTTTCCATTAAGCTACCTTTTCCCACTGCTAATCCTTTTTTTCCCCTACTTTCACATTACATTTTTCTAGTAATTATCAATGCAAAATTTGGTAAATTTTTTCATATGGGAGAAATTGGTAAAAATCCTTAATTTCCTGATCTTCGGTACTAGTAGTGGTGAAATATGTTTGATTAATAATTGTATTAACTATTCTTTCCTATATATTTATGGATAATAGCCTCAGTTTGATAGCAGTGTATTTTATAATCTCCTGGTGATTGAGTCAATGTTGACTTGTAGTGACCTATAAGACAGGGTAGAACCGTTCCTGTGAGATTCCAAGATTGTAACTCTTCACAGGAGTAGGAAGCTCAGTCTTTCTCCCATGGAATGGCTGGTGGTTTTGAACTGCTGGTCTTGAGGACTACAGCCCCACTTGTAACCACTATGCCAACAGGACTCCGGTGTGTTTTAGTATAGATCTTGAAATGTTCTATTTAATAAATATGATGACATTCTTCTTTGACATTCCTGGCATATAATTGTCTGATTAAAAAGGGTCCTCAACAGCCCAATTTAGCTTGCTAGTGACAAGGATAGGTGCCCTGCTGGCACAGTGGTTGCACCTTGACCTGTTATTCACACAGTCAGCAGTTTGAAATAACCACTTTCTTCTGTGGGGGAAAGATGAGGCTACTCCCATAGAAAGTTACAGGCTCAGAAACCAACAGGGACAGCCCTAACCTCGTCCTGTAGTGCTGCTTTAGCGGGGATGAGCGACCAAGATATCCCTTTCACAAGCGCCGTAGGTGTTACATTTCATTGTTGATAACTTCCAGCTTTTCTATATTCATACTTTTTACATTCCATGTTCTAATTATTAACAGGTATTTGTCAGAAGTTGACGATCTCTTCTTCCAAGTCTGTTTTAGTTTGTAGACTTCAAGGAAACCTGGTCACCATGGTACACCTTGATGGTTTTTCAAATACAGGACCAGCATTAGAGCAACTCAGTAAGATAAACTAATACACAAATGGTAGACTGTTTATTTGGATCGCTGATGTTGGTATCATCAGTATATTAAATGGTAGGCACTATCTTGTTAAGTATATAGATCATATGGGTTAAAATGTTTTAAAAATATTTTAAAATAAGCTTAAACATGTGTTATGAATTGATATATGTCTCCCAAGCAGATATTTTGGAGGTCTAGCCCCTGGTCTCTAGAGCATTTCCTTGTTTGTAAATAGGGTCTTATCAGTTATAAGGTCATTCTAAAGTACAGTGGGTTCTCATCTAATCTACGTGGTACTTTATTTTTAACAAAATAGCAAACACAGGAAGACAAGAATAATGGCTTTGTAAAGGCAGTTGTGTTGCACAACAAGTCAAGGGATGCCTGGGGCTACTGGAAGTTAAGGGAGAGAAGAATTTTCTTCCAGAACTTTCGAGAGAACATAGCCCTGCCAAGACCATGAATCGAGACTAGTAGCATCCAGAACTTTCTGCTCTTAAAATCTACCTACTTTATGGCAGCTCTAAGAAACTGAGATATTTAATCTGGAAATGCAAATCTGGCTGTTATAGTATCTATTCTCCAAACTGGATGGCAGACAGCTGCAGCCAACATAGAAGCAATATATGTTACACATCCTGAACAACTGAGAGACACGTTCAGAATGTGACGTCTAATAGGACAGCAACTTGTTAGAGTTAAATGCTATTTCTATTTGTGAACGATTGCAGAATAAATGAAAATTTCTGAAGTTTCTCATCAGTGCACATTGTGTCTTTTGCAGGGTGAGTGATTAGGAATAGGAAGCAACAGGATGAGGATGGCAGGCCGTCTCTGGCTGCCTGATATTGCCACAGGAGACAGAAATTACTAGAGTATTTTTGATAGTTCTATTCAAAATTAATAGTTTTACTCAGATCCCATGTGGACAGGAAAAGACATGTCAGAAAGAGACACAAATTGAAATACCGAATCATGGTATCTTGCAAGCAGACTGGTTCTGAGGCAAACAAATCTAGATTACAAGGGAGAATTGGTAAGTGAAATAGCAGGAAGAGCATCTACCTGGCTGTGGTCTGCAGGTTCTCTTCTGCTAAGGCAGAGGGGGAGATTTAGTAACTCGGTTGTTTTCAAGATACAGGATTGGAAACAAGCAAATATAGCCAATCTCAAATGAGAATTCCTGACCTGACTTGTGTAAAACATTTTGCGAGGTGCACCTTTGAAAACACATCCCCCTTCACTCCAAGGTAGGAAGTTTCAAATCAAGAAGACAAAAGTAAAAATTAGAACTGAGTCTCAGCAAGTTTGAATCCCATTAAGGATGGTCTTTTATTTAAAATGTTCTTCAGGATTGCTTTAGAGAGTATGCACACAGATTGGCTCTGGGACAAACATCCTGACTGGGAGTTCTATACATCTTTGTACCTTATTTAATTTCATAATATATGTTCTGGTTGTAGAGTGGGTTCTTTTCCTGACCCTAGAACAAACCTGGAAAATATTGCACTCTTTTGAAATTTTTGTGTCCATATTTGGATGTTTGCACATTTTCTGAAATAATGTCTACTGAAAAGGTCTTATAAATTCTGGATACATGATAAAATAATATATTTTCAAATGTATACTTGTTCTACAAAAAAGTAGATAACATCTCCAAAGGCCACTTCTCTTTGACTTAGTATAAAACTATATGACTACTAGTTGAATTTAAATATTAGATATATGGTGAGTGATTCTTTTATACAAATATGTCCCGTGCAATATTTAGAGTATATTTATACCAGAAACCAAATATTTGTAACCTAAATTTCAAGGAGTATATTGTCATTTACATGGCAAACACATGTTTTTGTTAGCTGCCCTGTTTAGTAGCCTCCCCTTCATCATGATTCTGTGTTACAGAGGAGGCGGACGATCCATACTGTGTGTTACAGAGGAGGCGGACAATCCATATTGTGTGTTACAGAGGAGATGGACGATCCATACCATGTGTTACAGAGGGTTACAGATGATCCATAGGGTTTCCTTAGCTGTAATGTTTCTGGAAGCTCTTCTTCCATAGAACCTCTGGATGAGTTTGAACCACCAACCTTTGAGTTGTCAGCCAATTCCAAACAGTTGTGTCACCCCAGGTCAAACCAGAGGAGTACATCAACCATGAATTTCTGGTCACCCTAAGGTTTGTGCTTCTGTGTCTAGAATTATATAATGGCTAAGGGAGAGATTGGAAGCAAATAAACCCTTTCACTTTCTGAGTTCTTTAAAATGAACTAAGAAATTCCTAGCATACACACATTAAACCATATAATCTAAGAAATGAGTTTGTGGAATTTACTGTTGTTATTTTATGAACTTTATAAGGAACATTAAAATTTCAATAATCTTGAAAATAAATAGAATCGATTTTTTTTCTTCTGATTGGTTATGAATGTCTAATCTCTCTTTTTTAAAGTTACACAATATTTAAGCATTTCAAACTGAGAATCTGAAATGGTTTTTGGATCTTCCCTAAGCTTTATCCTCTTGGGATAGATGGTGTATTTGCTAATTAGTGAACGGAGTCTGGTCTCAGATGCTGGATGGCCAGGGCTGAGCTCTCAGGCGTCCAGGTGCACCACGCTCCTCATGGAAGTGAGTGACCAAACATCAGTCCTCCCAGTTCTCTCACCGGCATCACTGGCACTTTGGAGAATGAATATTTGTACCCAGCAACCCAGTACACCTTCCTAAACTGAATAAGCAAGCCTATCACTATGTTGGGGAAGAAAAAAACGCATCAGTGCACGGTTCATAGGCTTTTCCCCACTAATGCAGTCTACAATTCTTACAAAAAACAACACTCCAAAACTCCTTCCAAATAAATTCTTGTGGTCATTTCTGAGTCTTTTAAGAAAATATATCAATATCATCCCTCTGGAATCCCCACAAAAACCAAGATAAACCAAGTGATGGCTCTGAATTTAATTAGTCCAGCGGATTCCCTCAAAAGCTTGGTTTGATTCAATATTGCTGTCTGAATGGTATGGATACGTTCAACATATATCTCCAGTTATTATTTGTTCCATAAAAGTCTCTTTATTAGATTTAATCTTGCTTAAGAGATGAATGGAAAGATCAACTCGTTGAGCTAGGTAATCTTTGTACAACACTTTGGTCATCCAGAGTGCAAAGCTTGCTGAAGCGAAGTTTTCAATGAAAACGGAAAATGCTGAATCGCGTGAGACACTAACTTCTCTTGCTATTGCACCAACGGTGACGTTATGATCATTATCTAGCAGTTTCTGTGTTTCAGCCACAGTTTCTTTATTCCTTGAAGTTGACAGTCTATCCTCTTTCAGCTAAGTTTTTCCCAATCCTCCTTAAAATAACTGATGCATTTAAAAACTGGTATATATATATGAAAGCATTCTGAAAACTGGTTGCAACACTTCAATGATTCATTTTGCTGATATTTTGATATCAGCTATGCCATCAAAATTGATTTTCTCCCAGTACAGGAAGTCCTCTTGGTTTGAAGACACTAATAAGACGAAGACAATTTTATTACTGAGAGAAGTTGCCTGCACTCTTTTCCCCTGCCCTTCTCCTTTTCTAAGCATGATGTCCTTCTCCAGGGACTGGTCTGTCTCTGACAATATGTCCAAAGTGTGTAAGATGAAGTCTTGTCAACCTTGCCTCTAAAGAACACTCTGGCCATATGTCTTCCAAGACAGATTAATTTGTCCTTTTTTTGCAATCCATGGTATTTTCAATATTCTTTCAAGATTCTCCAGCACTATAATTCAAATACATAGATTTAACTTTGGTCATAAGATTGTTCCAGTTTTCTCATCGATGATTCCTATTTCTCTGGGCTTTACATTAAAATCTGCAACCCATTTTGAGTTCACTTCTGTGCACGGGGAGGGGTATGGGCCTCGTTTCATTCTCCTGTGGAAAGAAATCCAGTTTGTGCAGCACCATTTGTGGAAGAGGCTGTCTTTGTCCCATTGGAGTTTCTAGCTCCTTTGTCAAAGAGTAATTGCCTGCAGGCTGATGCATTTATGCCTGGGGTTTCTGTTCTGATCCCTTGGTCTATATATCTCTCATTGTACCAGTAAAAAGCTGTTTGACTACTGTGGCTATGTAGGAGGTTTTGAGGTCTGTTAGTGTGAGTCTCCTGCTTGGTTCTTCTTTATAAAAAGTTCTTTGCTTATCCTGGTCTTTTGCCTACCCACATAAAATTGGTAATTAGCTTTTCCATTTCTTTATTTGAAAAAAATTTTTTTAATTTTTCTTTTTTTTAAGATCATTTTATTGGGGGATCTTACAACTCTTATCACAATACATACCTCCATCCATTGTGTCAAGCACATTTATACATTTGTTGATGTCATTATTCTCAAAACATTTGCTTTCTACTTGAGCCCTTGGTATTAGCTTCTCATTTCCCCCCTCCCTCCCCACTCCCCGCTTCCTCATAAACCCTTGATAATTTATAAATTATTATTATTTTGTCATATCTTACACTGTCTGACCCCCTCCTCATCACTGATTTGGATCACTTGTTTTTCCCTTGTCCCTGGGTTTGTTAACACCATGTCCTTTACTGGCCCTATACTTTTCTTGCTTGGGAATTTCTTAATGACCTGCTCTATTTCTTCTTTTCTTATGGGTCTGTTGAGTTTTTCAATATCTGTCTGAATTAATTTGAGTGTATGATGTAGTTCTAGGTATCTGTCTATTTCTTCTAGAGTGTCCCAATCTTTTAATACAGTTTTTCATAAAAACGTGTTATATTCTTTTGATTTCTTTTGGATCTGTTGTACTGTCACCCTTTTAACTTTTTTCCCCTGGGTATTTACTATTCTTTTTTCTCCCCCTTTGATATATTTGCCAATGGTCCATCTATTTGGCTAACCCTTTGTGTTAGACAGGGTTCTCTAGAGAAACAAAACCAGGACACTTGTGATTTTATTTATAGATAGATATATAGAGCACAAAGGAATATAACAGCTAATTAGTCCACACAGCAGTACAGAGGGCTCAGCTTAAGTCACTTCCGTGGAACAGTTAATATACTGAAAGACCTTCAACTCATAAGAGCTGCTGGATCCAAGGTCAAGGAAGCAGACAGCTGAGTATTCTGTATGGCAATTCAGGCAGTCCAGCCACAGGCAGCAAACCACAGGGCAGGTCACCAACAGTCAGCCAGATGACAGGATCTGACTGTCCGAAGCTCAAGTGATGTGTACACCAACAGCATGGTGAAGCAAGTCTCAAAGGAACCTCAAGCTCTAGTGACACAACCCACAGATTGGGTGTCCCATGGGTAGTGTAGTTCACAAGTTGAGGCAGAGAACTAGCAGCCTCATGCTGGTCTGATCACCAGAGAGCAAGTGAAAGAGGGACAGGGCTTGCCAAGCCATTTATCTCTTTGCCTTCCAATCAAACTGCAACTTTATTAATCCCTCATGTTCCTATTGTTCAGGTTGGCACAATAAACCTACCTACCTATCACACCCCTTCAAAGAAGCAGCATCTTGTCTTGTTGTGTTAGTATGGGTAGACCACAGAAACAAATTCATAGACACACTCATATGTATATAAGAAATAGCTTTATATAAAGAGTAATTATACATTAAGAAAACATACCAGCCCAGTCCAGATCAAGTCCATAAATCTGATATTAGCCCATATATCCAATCCCAATCTATAATTTCCTCTTCAAACTCATGAAGCACATGAAATGATGCCAAATGCAGGAAGATCACAGGCCAGTGGGTTGTAAGCCTTGTGGATCCACTGGCCTTGTAAGCATCTCAGCGCTGGCAGGGCCCTCCACATGGCTTCTCCAGTTCCCAGGGCACGGGGTCTATCAGTATGTCTTGTCAGGAGATCTCTCAGGGAGTGAGCTAAAAGAAAGAGTCTCTCCTGGTTGCAAGGAGGAAAAATAGGAGTTCCCAAATCCTCAGGAGAAAGCCAGGCCCACGCAGATGGCCTCATTGGCTGTGACCTGATTGATAGACTAGACTCCACCCCTTCAATCTCAATCCTCTCAAGTCCCAAACTGACACCAGGTTACTTAACTACTGCAGATCTGTTGTACTGTCTCCCTTTTCATTTTTCCCCCTGAATATTTACTCTTCTCCCCTCCTTTGATTGATTTGCCAATGGTCTGTCTATTTTGTTAATCCTTTCAAAGAATCAGCTTCTTGTTGATTTTCTCCATTTTTTGTTTTTCTTTCCATATCGTTTATTTCTGTTTTGATTCATATTGGAGGGTTTTATTTTAGTAGAGGGTTTATGTTTCTTTCTTTGTTCCAATACCTGAAGGTGTAGCGTGGGGTGATGATTTTGAATTTCTCTTTATTTTTCATGTGTGTGTTGATTGCTATAAATGGGCCTCTTATTACTGCTTTTTTTATGTCTCAAAGGTTTTGATATGCTGTTTTATCATTCTATTTGTCTTGAGGAAAGTTTTTATTTCCTCCTTTGTTTGCTTTATTATCCAATCACTTTTGAGTTGTGTGTTTTTCAATTTTCATGTGTTTTTCTTTGTTTTCATCTATTTTATTGTTGATTTATAACAGTGTGGTCTATGAAAATAGGTTGCATGAACGCAATGTTTTTTAACGTGTTGATGCATGCTTTGTGTCCTCATAGGCGGTCTATTCTTGAGAATGCTCCATGTGTGTTGGAGAAGAACATATTCTGTTTTTGTTGGATGCAGCACTCTGTATATGCATATGAGTTTGATTTTGTTGGTGATGCTCTTCAGCTTTTTTGTTTCTTAATTGACTTATTTCCCCCCTGATGTTCTGCCTTTTCCTTGAGAGTGGCATCTTGAAGTCTCCTGTTATTATTGCCAATGTATCTAGATCCTTTTTCAAGTGTGTGATGGTTTGATTTATGTATTTCGAGAGTCTTACATTGGGGGCATATATATTTACTATAGTTATGTCTTCTTGGGCTATTGATCCCTTGATCATCATATGGTGTCCCTTCTCGACTTTTATTATGTTGTTTCCCTTGAAGTTTATTTTCTCAGAGATTAATATTGCTACCTCTGCTTTCTTTTGATTGTTGTTTGCTTGCCATACTTTGGGGCTACCCTCTGATTTTTAGGCTGTTCATGTCTCTATTAAGTGTGTTTCTTATAGGCAGCATATTGATGGATTTTGTTTTCTTATCTATTGTGTCTCTTTACTGGTGCAGTTAGTCCATTAACATTCAGTAAGATAATTGATATGCATGTATTTGTTTTTGTATTTGTGCATGTTGTTTGTTAGTGTGCATGTGTGTTGTATATAGTTTCTTTGTTCTTCCTGTGTTGCTTTGGATGTTTCTTTGTGGATGCTGGTTCTTGTGAAGAATTGCCTTGTATGTCGGTTTCAGGTTTGTGTGCGATTGTGAATTTAGGGACAATAGTACTTCATTGAATATTTTTTGTAGTTGTGATCTTGTTTTTGTGAGTTATTTTAATTTCTCCTTGTCTTGGAATACTTTTATTTCTCCATATTTGAGTCAAAACTTTTTGCGTAGAAGATTTTAGGTTGGCTTTTTTTTCTCTTCAGTACTCTATACATCACTCTGTTTTCTTTTTGCCTGTATGATTCCTGTGGAGAAATTCAGTTATTCAAATTCCTGACCCTTTGGATGTAATTCCTCTTTTTTTCCCTTGGTAGTCTTAAAATTTCCCCATGTCATTCATGTTAAAAATTGTGATTACATTATGTTCAGGAGTTTTCATTTTGGGATCTCTCCTGACTTGGGCTTTTTCTCTTTCCTGAACAATTATCTGATTATCCTTTAGGTATCGAGGAAAGTTTTCTTGCAAGACTTCTTGCACCATTCTCTCTGTGACCATTTTCTGTGTACTCCTCTTCTGAAATCCATATGAGACGTAGATTGTTCCTCTTTATTGTGTCCCACCTTGCTCTCAAGCTTTTCTTGGTCTCTTTTACATGTTTTGCTATTTGTTCTTTTTTATTTTACTGTCTATAGATTTGTTTTCAAGCTCACTAGTTCAGATTTCCCACTCTTCAATGGTTTCTCTGCTCTTTTATAGTATTGTATAATTCTGCTCCTACCCTGTTTCCCCGAAAATAAGACAGTGTCATATCAATTTTAGCTCCCAAAGATGCACTAGGTCTTATTTTCAGGGGATATCTTATTTTTCCATGAAGGAGAATATTGTACACAAAATTTTTTTTTCTTGTTTTATTAAAAGAGACCTCACACTTCCTGTTTGCCCTGGCTGTGCTGCTGCAGCCAACCGTGAGCTGTGCGGTGGTGCCAGCCACTACGGTCCAGAGTCCAGAGTTATGGTAGCTTCAGGGGGCCTTATTTTTGGTGAGGTCTTATTTTGGGGGGTGCCTTATATTGCAGCAAGAGGCAAAATTGTAAGTGGGTCTTACTCTCATGGGGATGTCTTACTTTTGGGGAAACATGGTATTTGTGTTGTCCTGTATTTATGTTTGGAATTATTTTTAGAAGGCATGTAGGGAGGTTGTTAGCTTTTCTATTTTGTCACTTTTCCTCTTGGACTCTTTGTTCACCTCTTGTATGAGTGCAACTATCATTGTTTTAACTTATTTTTCTGGTAATTCCATAGTGAGTTCAATTTCAGGCATTTCATTTAAATTGGGGGTGCTCTTCAGTTATTTGTGTTGGTTTCTCCTGGTGTGTGTGTGTGTGTGTGTGTGTGTGTGTGTGTGTGTGTGTAAAATGATATATTCTGTTGTTTTTTTGACATCTTGGTATAGATATTGTGTTATCAAGGTTGGGTCAGGTGGGAGTAGTTAACACTATTAAATTGTGCAGTAGAGTAGTGGTAGACACTTTAGATTAAGTGTCTGAGGGAGGGTATATTAGATTAAGTGTTGATGGGGGCGATCAAAAAGTGGTAGAGGAGGTGTTAGAGGAGGGGAAAAAAAGGAAAAAAGAGAGCAATCAGAAAATGTTAATTTGTAGATTAAAAGAAAGGAAATTAGACCCTCAAAATGCCTTGTTTTGCAATGACATAGGAACAGGTAATAATACATGAACAAACAAAAGGAAAATGTAGAAGCAATGTTATCTTTTTTTTAGGATGAGAAGAAAATAGAAGAAGGATTAAAGAGAAGACAAGAAAGGGAAAAAAGATTGGTACAACGGGCAATGAAATGAAAGCTCCGATATTAAAATTGAAGAAGGAAAAGATACTATAGTATTTACATAATTTCTTGTCAACTTGAAGGATAGGGGTGGAGTCTGGCCTATGAATCAGCTCATAGCTTGATAACATCATTTGGAGGTGCCACTGAGATAAATGGCTATCTAGAGGCAGGCCACTTTCTCTCTGTGCCTGCACCTTCTTGGTGACACTACGTGGAGACTGGTGAGAGCCCTGGAAATGTGTCCACCACCACTGAATCCACAAGTGGTCCTATGTAATCAACCTGCACAAGACTTTCAATTCACTGGGAGGTGATGTTCCTGCCTTCTGCATCACTGCTTGTGGTTTCGTGAGTCTAAAGCGGGATTTATCTACTGGTATCAGTCTTATGACTGGGATGTTTTGATGCATGACTGTTTTCCTGATATAAAGCTCTCTCTTGCACATATATGAATATCCTTGGGTTTGTTTCTCTAGTCAACATGGCCTAACATATTATGGTACCTTGGAAGTTGGTTATTAGAGAAACAAATCACGAGGATGGAGAGTGGATGCTTGGCTGACCTCTCTGCCTTAAGGTAGTTTTTCTACGGCTAGATGGAGGTCAGATAGGCCCATCCTCTCTACTTGATTGTTTTCTGGATAAAATATGGGAAATTAAAGTGTTGATTCTTTCCTTTGGTTGTTATCTTTGATTATTCGTATTTGAAATGATGAAAATGAATGTGATAAATGCCAACTTCGAGCTCGGGAGGCAAAATGGCCCCTTGAACTCCGAGACATGCTGCATAGTCAAAATGGCTGGCAGATGGCCTGGCCCTGGTTTAATGCAGTCAGAAGCCTAAGGCTATATTGCATATAGATTGGTATCAGACATATGGGCTAATACCAGACTTATGGACTTGTTCTGGATTGGGTTGTGATGTTTTCATCAATAATCAATTGGTCTTGTATATAAAGCTCTTTCTTATACCCCGCCCCTCCCCCCAAAAATGGGATAGTTAGATAAGATAAGGATTTAACTTGACAGGCGTAAGGATTGAGTTTAGGGCCTGGCTTTAGTCAGATTATTTTGGTTTCTTCTACTTATTGTTATTGATATAATGTGTGATAGAAATGATTATCGGATAGTACACTGTTTCCCCCAAAGTAAGACATCCCCAGAAAATAAGACCTACTTACAGTTTTGCCTCTCACTGAAATAAAAGGCATCCCCCCCAAAATAAGACCACCCCGAAAATAAGGACCCCCGAAGCTACCGTAACTCTGGACTGTAGCAGCAGGCACCGCCGCGCAGCTCACTGTTGACCGCAGCACATCCGGAGCAGACAGGAAGTGTGAGATGTCTTTTAATAATACAATAAACAATAAATGTGTACCGTATCCTTCTTCATGGAAAAATAAGACATCCCCTGAAAATAAAACATAGTGCATCTTTGGAAGCAAAAATGAATATAAATCACTGTTTTATTTTCAGGGAAACAGGATATAAAAATAGAGATTTTGTAAGCTTACCACCTTCAGAAATGCAATTGGATCTTTAAATGGATATAGGAATTGCCTGCAGAAAAGGCTCTGAAAGGATAAGCCCCAACCTGTGGCTTGAATTATCTGGACATTTGCATTTTTAAAGACTTGCTGAGAGAGATGTTGACAGATTGAAAAATAAAAGAGCGATTTGGCTTTTATAATTTTGAACTCGAGGTTTGCACCTGAAGCTGGAATTTTTGGAGCAATGAAGAAACTTTTCTCTCTAGGACTGAATGTTAAAGTCTGTGGGCTTGTGGCTCGCTAGGTGACCACTTGGATCCACTTGTTGAATGGAAGTCGGATAAAAGCAGCATTAGAGAGACAGGTTGTCTTTGACCATTGACACCCACGGATCTTGTTCACAGGGAGTAGAGAATATGAAAGTGGGTTGGCTGCTCTGAAGTTTTCAGAGTTGTGGGGAACCTAAACCTATGACATGACTTAGCCCAAGGGGGCTAGGGTTGTTGAGAATTTTTGATAGGGCCCATCGTTGAAAGGTGAGGGCACCCTGTGAGGTAAAGCAGGTGGCTTACACTGAGTTGACCAGACCCTACCAGATGAACATATTTGAGCCTGTGAACTGGTGCATATTGCTGCTAACTTTATGGAAGGTCTGTTCTGATTTGACTTTGCTTTGGATGTAGACTCACTAGGTTCCAATTGGAATGAACATTCTTAACATCAAAGAACATGCTTGTGTCCCCAGAACACCAGATTGATATAAATGAGCAGTATAGAAATTAGATACCCAAAATGGGGAAGATGAAGTCATGAAGTGGCTGGCTTATAAATTTTACAAGTTGGGAAACATTTTGATAGGATTATGGTGTAGGTGTTTAAATAACTGTCATTGTTAAATATAGGATATTTTTGTTTTGTTTGTTTAGACCGTTATGTTTAAATGAGGCTGGCCCTTTTTGAGTTGTATGCACTTTAGTTTTATCCTGTTAGGCACAAATATGATTTTACTATTGTCTTTATTTTTAAAATTATGTATGGCTAAAGAGTTATGTACAAGTGCCCAAGTTGACAAGGAGTGGTCTATGGTAGTTACATAATTTCATGTTAACTTGAAGTTTAGGGGTGAAATCCAGCCTGTCAATCAGGTTGCCACTTAATGACCTTATTTGGAAGTGCCACCAAGATAAATTGATCTCTGGAGGTCTCTCTCTCTCTCTCTCTCTCTCTCTCTCTGCCTTCACTGTCCTATTAACACCTTGTAGAAACCGGTACTACCCCTGTAGATGTGTCCATAGCCATTGGCTACATAAGACTTTCCACCCACTAGCCGGTGGTGTTCCTGCATTCTGCAGGATTTTGGGAGTCTGAAGAGGCCCTTATAGACTAGTATTGGACTGAAGAAGATGAGCTGGACTGGCCGGGCCATTTTCTTGATGCACACTTACTTCTTGGTATAGAGCTCCCTCTTACATATACATGCGTGTCCTCGGATTCGTTTCTCTTGTCAACCTGGCCTAACATAGAGACAAAAGTGTTAAAAATAAAATAGTAACTTTAGTATTAGAGTATGAAACAGAAGAGCTGTTAATGTATGCTTGTTTGAGTTCTACGTTTTGCCAAGGAGTTTTGTCTCTGATGTAGGTATTAGCTTGTGGACTGATGATTTCTTGAGGGACTAGAAAACAAACAAAGTGAATTGAAAACAGAAAGTAAGATGGTAAATATACATATTTTTTCTGTCTTCTTTTTTCCATTCAGGGGAAGTTCTGATTAAATACAAATTATAAGAATAGTGCCCATCTTTGTTTTAAAGAGGAGGAAGGTATAGGATTGATAGATCAAGGAGTAACAATAACAATAGAAGAACAGCTGAGGTCCAAACCTTGTCCTGGGGGGAAATCAGGACTCAGTGCAGCACAGGTCTTTGGAGCAGTTGGGGATAATGTCTGCTAATATGTTGTTTCACTACCTCATGGTCTTTTAGGATGTCATGTCGGGTTTCAGTTAAGGCTAGGGGAATGATTTTGCTGTCTGGTGTGATGGGGAGTTCTGCATTCTTATGATTTAGGTTAAATATCTTAAAGGAATAGACTTCGGGTGGTCCAGGTCAGAGGAGGCGGTGTGGGGAGAGGGTCTATAACTGCTACCTGTCTAGGTGGTCTAAGAGGGAGGAATAAAGCAATAGCCTACTCAGAGGACAGGTTGCTTATCTGAGGGGCTTGGGGTGCTGACCAGGGGCTGTGTCATAGGACAGCACTTGAATTGGTAGGTCCATCCAGTAAATCAACAGGGAATGACTCTTCTGGGCCCTGAAACATTTAGTCTTTGTCTCCTGCCTTAACTCCCTGCCTTATTTTGCTATCTGTTCTACTTGTATTCCTATGCTAATATATTGCTAATGGGCCAGGTGTGTGTTGTCTGCTAACAAAAAAAGTCAGAAGAAAGAGAAAAACAAAAAACAACAACCTGCAAATGCCCTTGCTTTTGGGGTGCCTTAAGACAGGCCTGGGCAGAGCCCTACCTCAGAGATGGGGGATTCATTTTCACAAGTGGGGCTGAGCTACCAAGCTATGTGCAGAGTTAGCTTATTCACTCTATAGGCCAGCTGGAGGTGACCCTGTAGAGTAATCCCCTTGTGGCTTGGTAGGTTGTGCTATTCCTGCTATTGAGTAGATAGGGCTGCAAGAGATTCAGACCCAGGCTGGTCACACAGAGCTTTGTCCCTGCAGCTTTGCCAGTCAGCAGTGCTGGCTAGCTCTGGGAATGAGAAAAATTAATTGGGAGAGTGGGACGGCGTGCTCTGGTGACTTGTGGCGAGGGCTGATGACAAAGGAGTCTTTCAGCAGGTACTGCGGCTCTTTTATTTTAATAAGGTTGTATCTACTTATCTTTATGCTGAGAATCTTCTGGTCTAGAAGTGTCGGGTTTTCCTTTCTGTGGTCCCTTTGCTCTGGTATTCCTCCCATATGTGCTAGTTGGTCACTGAGTTAGTTAATTGTGCCAGCCTGGCCGATAATCACATGTGGGGCTAATTGAAAGGCAGAGGGATAAATGGGTGGTGAGCCTCGCCTTTCTAGTTCTCGGGTCTCTTGTTTTGTGATGGTCACACCAGGGTGCAGCTGCTTTAGCAGTTCCCTGCTTCAGCTTGCAAGATTGACTTCCTACAAGACATCCCCAAGGAGAAGCCGCATGGACCTATCCCAATGCAGCCCTGGGTGCTGGAGCAGCCGTGTGGAGACCCCTGCTAGTGCTGAGATGCTTGTTCGTTCACTGACTCAGCTTTCCTCCTGCAGTCGGCATCATTGCCTCTGTTTTGTGAGGTGGAGGACTTTGTGGACTGGTGTTGGGTTAATGAGTTAATGTTGGACTTGTGGGCTTGGGCAGCATTGGGTTGGGATGTTTTCGTGATGCACATTTTCTTTACATAGAACTCTCTCTTATATATGAGTTGCTGTGGATTTGTTTCTCCAAAGTACCAACACAACAGTCACCCTCTTGCTCTAACCCCAATGGCAATCTTTATCCACAGATTGTTAATAAGCCTTCTTCCAATATGCTGGCACATTCTTCTTCATATAATACATCTTCTCTGATTATTTGCTGTGCAGACAGGTTGAATGAGTATGGTGAGAGGATATGACCCTGATGCGCACCTCTCCTGGTTTTAATCCCCTATTTGTTGTGGTTTTTTTTGCACAACTGCCTCTTGATCCAAGTACAACAAGTTCACTTAAGCATAATTAAGTGTTCTGGAAATTTCATTTTTCTTAAGGTTATCCATAGTTTTATTATGGTCCACCTAGTCCAATCCTTAGCATAGTCCAAAAAACACAAGGAAACACCTTTCTGATATATCTGCTTTGAGGCAAGATTCATCTGACATCAGCAAGGATATCTCTAGTTCCAAGTCGTCTTTTGACTCCAATCTGAACTTCTCTGGCAGGTCCCTGTCCCTGTTGATGGATGACCTTCAGCAAAAACTTACTTGCATGCAGTATCAATGATATTGTTGTATAGTTTGAGCATTCTGTTGGGTCATCCTTCTTTGGAATGGGTGTAGATATAAATCTCTTCCAGTCAGTTGACCAAGGAGCTGTCATCCAAATTTCTCAGCAAGAATGAGTAAGTGCTTCTAGTGCTTCATCAGCCTGCTGACCCATTTCACCTGAACTTCCATCAATTCTTGGAGCCTTGTTTTTGGCTAATGTATTTAGTGCAGCTTGAACTCCCTTCAGCACCACTGAGCCTTGCTCATATGCTATCTCCTGAAATAGTGGATCGTTTACTCTTCTTTTTGATATGGTGACTCTGTATTCCCTAATGACATAGACATGTTTAAACATACATAGAGACTACATTCATGCACGTATGAAGTGGAACTCTAGTAGCAATGCTTTTTAATTTATCCACATATAGACCTGAAGACTGTGAAAGAATCTGTTAGGGACTTGTTTAAAAGGGAGGTCTGCCACAGACATTTAACAGGATTCAATTGCATGCAGCGCATAAACTAATGATAATGAGAATGCCTATACAAACTTCTCTCTCCCATTAGAGACTATTTACTTCACATTGCTTTACTCTGCAACTCAAAAAGTAAAAATAAAGTACGTAATTTTTATGTGCCAATTAAGTACCTAAATATAGGTTTACTAATAAAGAAAAAGTGGTAGATATGTTACATGCTTTGTGTGGCTTGTGCATCTATTTGTTTAAGTGACTTTACTCAAGAAGAATTTTCTGCTAGAGAAATGCATTGCATTCTAATGATCATTTTCCTAGAGAGTCTTACAATTGTATCATGTGCTTATGCATCATTAAGTCAATAATAAGTGTACAAAACCCACCACATTTTAAAGTTTCAGATCTTTATTATTCTCTTGGTACATTTATGTGATAAATTATTCATTGTAAATGGATATTTGGGGAGCTAAGTGATAATTAGGAGAATTTTTTTAGCATTAGTAAAAGTATGTTTGAGTGATATAAATTTAATATTTTAAGATCACTAATGTGGTTAAAATAATAAATGCATCAAGTCACAAAAACAAAAGGAATTTTGCTTCTAAGAATAGATATTATTTCACTGGAGAAAGAGGCACTCAACATTTGAACCCTTAAGTTTCTTGTGTCAGAGATGATAAGTCCTTATTTTAAAGACAGTAGTAGATACACCCTCTCCTTTGATGAAAGCTACAGTTTCAAGACCTTCTTTTTTATCCCTTTCCTCAAACATAGTATAAGACACATGGCATGTGTTGGGTTCACATGCATACTATAACAAGGGTTTGTATTTTTATGATATATAGTTGACAGAGTTCTAAAGATGGCTCCATCCTAATTCCTATCTACTGGTTGTTCAAACATGAATCTAGGTACTACAGTGAAGTGTCTTTACCGATGAAAGTAAGCGTATTAATTAGCTGACTTTTAGACATGAAGATTATTCAGTATTATCTATATTAGCTCAATTTAATCTCCTGAACCCTGGGAAGCAGCAAGAGAAGATAGAAAAATCTGTTGGATACATGAAGTAGAGGAGAGGGACAGAAGTGACATGAAATCAAATGGATGGGCAGAGAGATTCTAAGCGTCTGAATGACTCAAAGCACTGTTTTTGGTTTTGATAATGGAGAAAGAATATAGATGCCCTTTAGACATTGAAGATGACCTTTGTCTTAGGTGTGGTTCTCTAGACAAGCAAAACCAACAGAACTTACCTATGAATATCTATAGCTCTATCCATATCCATATCTGTCTATCTATCTATCTATCTATCTATCTATCTATCTATCTATCTATCTATCTATCTATATCTGTGTCATCTCTATCTCTATCATCTCTATCTCGATCATCATATCTATATCTATATACAGAGGGAGAGAGAGAGAAGACAGTGTTATATGAAGGAAATAATTTGCACATTTGCAACAAAAGGCAAGTCCCCAGTCCAGGGGTCAAATGTCAGGCTAGAATCAGATCGCTACAAGAACTGATTTAACAAAGATTGGCAGGTCAGAAGGCAGCCTACTGGCACAGAAGTGAATGAATCCACACTCAGCAGTTAACATGGTGGGCTGTTCCTGGTTCCAGAATCGGCAGGCAACATGGCAGGATTCTGACTCAAGTCTAGATGATTGGAGACTCTGAGTCAAATGCAGGATTTCAACTCAGCAAAAAGCAAGCAAGTGTGTCCATAGTGTCCACTTCTTTCAGAAGCATGCCGTACCTCTGAGGAGATTTCATCTTGGGATATGGGCAGCTCTTAACTACCAAGCCACCGAGACTCCTGGCCAGTCAATTATCGCTCATTCAGCCATCAGCCAACAAGAATTTCAGTCGCACAATTCAATGGCACTAAATTCTGTTAATAGACTAAAAGTGTTCGAAATCTCATTTGTCCTCAAACATCCATAAAGAACGCAGGATTTACACTTTGGATTTCCACCTTGTGAAGCACAGAGCAAAGAACCAGTCCAGGTAAACTGTGCCTGAGCTTCTGTCATTCAGAACAGTGAAATAATGAATATGTTTTGTTTTTAATGGCAGAAGTTGAGGTAGTTTGTTATCACATTATAAATTTTAGCAGTAAAGGTCCAATACAGAAAGAAATGCAAAAACATAGACATTGCTGAAAAAACATTCACAGTAAACTACTGGCCTTAAGATTAGAATCAAGTATTCATTGAGCAGTGTCCATTACTGGTGTTTTTCTAGACCATGCCTGTTTGTCATCTTGTATGCTCTTGCACAATCCGTTTGGTCTCCGATACATTTCTACCACTACCTTTGCCGCAAACTCCCCCAGTCCCCCCAAACATGCCAAAACATATATTTTCTGCTCAAGAGAAATGGAGCTGGTTTCTGTTGCTTACAATATACCAACATTGGCAATAGAGTGTAGATGGCAAACAATAGAAACCAGTGTTAAAATGGACAGTTTGAATGAATTATCTAAATCACGTGGGGCTAGAATATGTTCCAAATTCAGAGTCTCAAAGTCTATGCTATATAATATAATGACATTAATGGGTGCCTGTGACCTACTAGAATGAAGTATATGCTAAAAGCAAGTCTCTATCGCCATGCATGAAAAATAAGAGGCAGGTGAAGGTAGCAGGCTGCGTGACTGCTGAAGGGACGATGAGGTAAAATCCTCTGGCTTATAGCATCTTATCTCACGCCTTCGTGAAATGGAAGAGGCCAAACGTAGCCTTAATCCTTGACCAGTGGGTTGTTGAGGTAAAATCCTGAAGAATTTTGTATGATCTGGCTTATAGCATCTTATCTCACGCTTTCGTGAAATGGAAGAGGCCAAACGTAGCCTCAATCCTTGACCAGTGGGACGTTGTTGTTCTCGTAGGTGCTGTCCAGTCTGCGCTCACTGACAGAATGAAACACCGGCTGTGGCCGCTGCACAATCGCTTGAGCCATCGATGGAGCCACCGTGTCAGTTCATCTTCTCGAAGAGATTCCTCTTTCCCACCGCCCTGGTACTTACCAAGCATGACTGGTCTCTCCTGACAACCTGGGAGTCTTTCCAGCCTTGCCTCTAAGGAGCATCCTGCCTATAGTTCTGCCAGTGCGGATGTGCTTTTTCTTTCGGCAGCCCATGGTACTTTCCATATAGATATTTGCCAGAACCATAATCCAAATGCACTGATGCTTCTTTGGTCTTCCTGATTCAATGTCCTTCTTCCATATGCATATGAGGTGAGTGACAATCCCATGGCTTGGGGGCAGGCACGCCTTAATCCTCAATCAAAGTAATATCCTTGCTTTTCAACACTTTATTTTATTTTTCAATCATTTTATTAGGGGCTCATACAACTCTTATCACAATCCTACAATATATCAATTGTATAAAGCACATTTGTACATTCATTGCCTCATCATTCTCAAAACATTTGCTCTCCACCTAAACCCCTGGCATCAGCTCCTCATTTTTCCCCTCCCTCCCTGCTCCCGCTTCCCTCATGGACCCTTGATAATTTATAAATTATTATTATTTTGTCATATCTTACACTGTCCGACATCTCCCTTCACCCACTTTTCTGTTGTCTGTCCCCCAGGGAGGAGGTTATATGTAGATCCTTGTAATCAGTTCCCCCTTTCCAACCCACCCTCCCTCCACCCTCCCAGTATCGCCACTCTCACCAATGGTCCTGAAAGGATCATCTGTGCTGGATTCCCTGTGTTTCCAGTTCCTATCTGTACCAGTGTACATCTTTTCAACACTTGATTTTCAACACTTGCTTTCAAACACTTTCAAAAGGTGTTATGCAGTAGATTTACCCAATGCAATTGTGACCTGTGGGCTATAAAATGATAATATTAGGTGAATTTAGAGCTTCTATGGATCTTTTATGTCAAAATTAGGAAAATTATTAGGCAATCCTAGTAGCACAATGGTTAAACACTCAACTGTTAACCAAGAGATCTGTGATTTGAAGCTGAAAATCTGCTTTTACAAAAAAGTCAACATATGTACATGTTTGCTTGATATAATTGATTTATAGATTGTTATAATATCTGTACGTGCCCCAATAAAATGATAAAAATAATAAATATATTATTAAAATGCAAATTACATTTGACCACAAACACACTCAAAAAATGTCAATCAAGGAAGTCCTATGGGACAGTCCAACTCTGTCCTATAAGGTCACCATGAGTTGGAATGGACTTGACAGCAACCTGTTTGTTTGTTTGTTTGTTTGTTTGTTTGTTTTCAGAATGCTAGAACTTAAAGTGATAATATATGGGAGAATTCAGGGTGTCAATCTTCTCTTAGAGACCAGTTGAAACACCTCATCACTTCTTTGATTGAATGTTGACTTGGAGAAGAGGTAGCTATGACCTACACTTAATATGTGATTTTCAGGACAGTGAAATATAATATCAATTAAATTAAAGGTTTCACCCAATAATTTAAGTCAACAAGATGTGAGCTATTGGAAGACAATAGGGTGTAAATGAGAACTTCAGACGTTTTGAAACTTCTGATATCTTTAGATATCAGAGAGGTCCCTCTTTCCTTTTTCTGATGAGAGGTGTTCTCTGTTTCATGAATGCATTTAGATTACCTAAGCTATTTCCCTCAAAATCAGAAATTCTTTTAGTTAGCCACCTACTCTGGGCTTCCCTAACCTTTTCTTGTGGCCCAACTATAATTGGCAGGATAGCTTAAAATACTCCTGAGCAGCATTACAAAGTTGAACTTTAGGAAGAATTTTAACTTAAATTGACCAAATCTGGGAACTATGTGTAGAAATAGATCTGAGCTTATTTTTTAAAGGATGACAGATCATCATTTTTGACTTGGTTGTATTCATTGATATGGTTTCAATATGCTGGCTGAACATCAGGGGAGTGATTTTGTTTGCTTGGATGGCTTCCTAGAACTTGAAACCTGGCACTCAGTAGTTGTGGGCACTTAAAATAAAGAGAAAGAAAACCTTGACATGCCAACAGACCCTTGGCATAATATAGAGGGAAAGCTTCCACAACTGTGAATTAGAAGTTTGGACTGTGTAATGCAGTCCATGTGTTGTCACGCTAGACAATTTCCTAACTAGAGAGATACCAGGAGACACACCCTTTATGAAGAAATTGAGAAAACAAGATTATGAAGGGAGCAGCAGCATCTTTGAAATATGGCTGTCATATCATCTATTTCTTCATTTATGTAGAGTTAAGGCAAGAGATTGCACTGGAAAGAGGGTCCTGCTTTCAATAAATAAGAAAGTTGCAGATAAAAAGAAGTCAAGTGGTTGCACCAGACTCAAAAACTCAGCATGGTAATCATACCTTCACAAGTGTTTCAATCTTGTTAATGACCATGATATTTCACAAGAATAGTAGATTCAAAATTTCTGTAAGTTTTATAAATGATATATACAAGAAGGTGTGATGTGTATGTACTTGGGAGGCTTCATGTTTGTAAACTTCAGGCAAAACATAATAAACATTTGCTATTAATACCTAAGTCAGTTCCTAGGAAAAGGAAGCACATAATATTGTGACTGCATCCTATATTAATATCAAAAGTATGTTCTACAGTTCTGAATCCAAGCCTGTAAACTTTTACCATTGCAACAAAGGAAATTTCTAGACCTCTGATCAAGTAATGAATATTAATTCACTATTTATATTATTACCAGAAAATCCAAAAGGGCACTATGATCCATTAGGTGCCAGGTATTATATGGGGTGAAAAACTAGATAAATATTTGATGATAAATAGATAAGTAAATAGATAAATGTTTGACATTAAAATTATAAGTTTTAAATAAACACATTTACACATCCTGGAAAAATCTACACCTGTTTCTGTACCCATTAAAGTAAAGCCTACTATGTTATCAGCCTGTGTTCATGAAATTCTTGCTTTAGCTAAACATTAGGCTAAAAGCAAAACCCTGCTTATTGGATCCTTTGTCTCCAGAGAGATAATAGTCCTACCATCAGAGATCAAAGAAATGCAAGAATGGTGATTCTTAATAACTCCACTCATTGCTCTAATTTGGGAATTACAGAAAATACAGAATGAGAATGAAGTATCTCAAAATGATACAGATTTCACTCCAATAATACCTTCTATTTCTTTCAGATGCGGTTTTCCTCGTGAGGAAATTTGGCACACTCATTGGCACCTGAAATAACATCTATAAATCTTGGGAAACTTTCTGCTCTCTCCAAATAAAAAGAACACACCATAAGTGTGTCTAAACAAATAGTTCTAACAATATATTCTTTCTGCCTTCCCTCATGTTTTCAACTCTGCCCAAAGTGTCCAGGGCCCCTGACTATCTCATAATGTCAAAGAATACTTGCTATGGACAAATGCTTATGGAAATGAAAGTCAAGAAATCAACGGGCTGCAGTTTCTGCTACTGGGGTTGCGGCTTTGTGCACCTTTCATGGAAGAAGCACACCAGCCTGTCTGACCACGAGGTGTAGAAGGGGCCAGTTATCAGACATCAAAGTACTAAACATCATATCAGTGGGTACCCACCTTCCTGATATGATCGCTGAAGACAAACATGTGCATAAGCAAATGGGGAAGAAAGCTGATGGTGCCCGGCTATCAAAAGATATAGCATCTAGGATCTTAAAGGCTTGAAGGTAAACAAGTGGCTATCTAGCTCAGAAGCAACAAAGCCCACATGGAAGAATCACACCAGCCTGTGTGACCACGGGCTGTCGACTGGATCAGGTATCAAGCATCAAAGAACAAAAAATCATATCATTGTAAATGTGGGCGAGTGTAGAGTGGAGACTCAAAGCCCATTGTTAGGCAGCTGGACACCCCCAAACTGAAGGGTTGCGGGGAGGAGATGAGCCAGTCAGAGTGCAGGGTAGCAACGATGAAACATATAACTTTCCTCTAGTTCTTAAATGCTTCCTCCCCGCCCCACTATCATGATCCCAAGTCTACCTTACAAATCTGGCTAGACCAGAGGATGTGCATTGGTACAGATAGGAACTGGAAACACAGGGAATCCAAGACAGGTGATCCCTTCAGGACCAGTGGTGAGAGTGGTGATGCCTGGAGGGTGGAGGGAATGTGGGGTGGAAAGGGCGATCTGATGACAAGAATCTACATATGGCCTCCTCCCTGGGGGGTGGACAGCAGAGACGAGGGTGGGGGGAGATGTTGGACAGTGTAACATATGACAAAATAATAATAATTTATGAACATGAAGGGTTCACGAGGGGGGAGGGAGGGGGAAAATGAGCAGCCCATACTAAGGGCTCAAGTAGAAGGCAAATGTTTTGAGAATGATGATGGCAACAAATGTACATATGTGCTTGACACAATGTATGTATGGATGGATTGTGATAAGAATTGTATGAGCCTCCAATAAAATAATTTTAATAAAAGGAGAAGTTAACGGACAGATTGCATTGAGGAAATCTGCTTCCCAAGATCTGCTTAAGGTGTTAAAGAACACAGTTGTTACTTTGAGGACTACAGTGTGCCAGACCCAAGCCATGGTCTTTTCAATTGCCCACATGCGTGTGAAAGCTGGACGATGGATCCGGAACGTGAAAGAACAGTCGATGCCTTTGCAGTATGGTGCTGGCAAAGAACATGCAACGTCACATGGACTGCCAGAAGAACAAACAGATCTGTCTTGGCAGAAGTCCAGCTTCCCTCTTAGAAACTAGGATGGTGAGAATTCATCTCACGTTCGTTGGACAGGATAGATCAGTCAATGATGCGCCTTTGTCCTCAAAGCCACATCTTTACTTTTCGACACTCTACGGAATTCTTGTGGAACAGATTCACCCAATGCAATCTCTCATTGGATCTCTTGACTGATGTGTGCGTGAGCATTGATGATGCATGCAAGTAAGATGCACTCTATGGCAACTTAAGTCTTTTCTCCATGGAAAAGCAGCAGGTCAGCCAAAAAGAGGAAGTCCCTGATGGAGATGGATTGATAAATTGGCTGCAACACTGGAGTCAAACATAAGATAACTGTGAGGATGACAAAAGTATTCTTCCCGTCTGCTGTACATGGGTTCACTAAGATGACTTAAAGGCACCTAACGAGAGCAGTCCAACAGCACATGGACCATATCAAATTGACAGAACCTGGGGAGCAAGCATTAGCAGGCATTGATGACAGGGCACACACCAGTCATGGGTTTAGAGATTGAATACGTTGAGATTTAACAACTCAGTGAATTTTTTCATGATCAACGTGTGGTAATAATTAATTTTAGAAGAATTAGTCAAAGGACTGGTTCCAAGGAACACTGGGGCACAGTGGTCATACGTTGTTCTGCTAACCACAAGGTCAGCAGTTTGAAACCACCAGCTGCTCCACAGGGAGAGACAAGGCTTTCTACTACCATAAAGATTTACACTCTTAGAAACCCACAGGGGCAGCTCTATCCTGTTCTACAGGGTTTCTATCTGTCAGAATCAACTCAATGGCAGCTGGATTAAAGTCTCCCCAAATGTATAATTCTTTCAAAATCCTATTCTGTTCCTCTCCTCCCTTGAGTGGATTCTCTCACATCCCTGGGTTTTACAATTCACTTCCAGGTCCTACAGAAGCGCGTGGCATTTTAAGGCAATGCCTCAGATGGTGGTGGGCGATCTTCAGTCCCAAATCTGAAGGTCAGGCAGAGGAGGTGAGCCAAAGTCAGGGTCCAGAGCCGGAAGTAAAATGTGTTCAGAAGTCACAGTAAATCTTCTTGCTGCTGTCGAAGCTCGAGCAGAAGAGAGAGGCATGTTCTCCAGATGAAGGTGTGTCATAACTATACAATGGCACCAATTTATACTTCCTCCAAGGTACACTAAAGAGGGTATCTTAAGTCACACCTTCCAGTAAGTAATCTTTTATTTATTTATAAATTATTGTATTGGGGGCTTGTACAGTTCTCATCACAGTCCATACATCCATCCATTGGGTCAAGCACGTATGCACATTTGTTGCCCTCATCATTCTCAAAACATTTGCCTCCCGCTCTAGCCCCTAATAGCAGTTGCTCATTTTCCCCCTCCCTCCCGACCCCCCCCCCTCTCATAAACCCTTCATAGTTCATAAATTATTATAGTTTTGTCATAAGTTACTCTGTCCGATGTTTCCCTCCGCCCTCTTCTCTGCTGTCCATCCCCCAGGGAAGGAGGCTATACTTAGATTCTTGTAATCGGTTCCCCCTTTCTACCCCACATTCCCTTCACCCTCCAGGCATCGCCCCTCTCACCACTGGTCCTGAAGGAGTCATCTATACTGGATTCCCTGTGTTTCCAGTTGCTATCTGTACCAATGTGCATTCTCTGGTCCAGTCAGATTTGTAAGGTAGGATTGGGATCATGATAGTTGGAGGGGGAGGAAGCATTAAATAATTAGAGGAAAGTTATATGTTTCATCATTGCTACCCTGCACCCTGATTGGCTTGTCTCCTCCCCACAACCCCTCAGTAAAGGGGTGTTCAGTTGCCCACCGATGGGCTTTGAGTCTCCACACTAATAAGTAATCTTAAAGATGTCCCCAAGGAAATAAAGGATTTGGCTTAGTTGACTACTACATATTCTACTAAAATCAGGTCTTAATTCTAATACTCTCTGTTGGTTTAGTAGATACCATCCTCTAAAATGGGATTATGGCTACAAGAAAAGAGTCCAGAATCATAATTCATCACATAAGGAATATGACTAGCAGGGCCATATTAATCGACAATAATTTACATGAATATGGAATATTTTCGATATTCCCTTTAAAGTGGAGATCGATGAACTTTGTATGTGTTAGGCTGGGTTGTCTCAAGAAGAAAATTAATAATACTCATAAATAAATAAATACATTTGAGAGACCTCGCCGCTAGATCAAGACATAATCTTATACTAAGAAAGAATCTCAGCCTTGTCCAACTTAAATTTATGGGTCTGAAGCTAGCTGGAGCCCTCTTCAGACTCACGTAGCTGCAGGCTGAGGACGCAGAAGGGGGACGTGGGATGCGGGAAGATCACAGGTCAGTGGGTGCAGAGTCCCATGTCTCCAACGTTAGTGCAAATGTGGTAGGTCGCCAACAGTTCTGAGAGTTTGGCAGTCCAGGAGGCCCTGGACTGCCCACAGAGAGGGCACAGAGACCCTGGAGGCCAGCACAGAGACCCAGGAAGCAGGTAGGCAAAGGGACAAAGGGAGAGAGAGAAGTCCCCAGTGTCTCTCTGATAGAAAGACCACACCTCTTACTTAGGAAGCATCTTTAGGCTGTGTCCTGTTTCACAAGGTGGACTCCATCCCTACACTTTTATAGACATTCAAATTGACATAAAATCTTACTACTATACTGCATTTCTTAATATTAAGAAGCAAAATGCTTTGTGGACAATTTATATTTAGAGCCAATACATATGTGCCTTTCAGAAAAAAAATAAGAGTGTGAGTTTATCTTGTAATTCTGACAAAGTTCAGTCCCACTGGAGAGAAAGCCCTTAATAATCAGCTGGAGTGTTGGAATGTCCTCACTGTATTTTAGTTCAATATTGCATAGTGTTAGATGCACAAGGTGGGCTTAAAGGCATGAAGTTCCCCTTTTCCAAGACTGTACAGGATAGCCCACTAGTCAATGTTGTGCTTTACCAATCACCATTATTGTCACTAAAGTCTAATGATATATGACATATTGGGAGGACCAGCCTGGTATATCAGAGCAGGATCATTACATTGAAACACTTTTACTTAAAAAATGTAAAATGCAATAATTCTAACTAGAATAATGACTATAGATTTTGATTGTATACTTCTGGCCATAAAGCATCTGGCAAGGACCGTTATTAGCGATCTGACTGAATGCTCTAGACATTTTTATAGATTTCCACAAAGCTTTGTTCCCATGGGTATTTTGAAACTTCAGTTCACTTTCGTTGGACATATTTTCTGGAAATGTACCTTGCTGGAAAAATAGAGGCAACCAAAATAAGGGAAATTCTCCATGAAATAGATGTATTGACGTAAGAGCTACACAATGGACCCAATAATGCGAAGAAACACAAACATGGCTTTGGTGTAGTGGAATTACTTGCTACGGTTCTTACCTCCATCATCTTTGTTACACTGTCTAATGACTGGATGGGAGCATGCCAAAAGGGTATGTGAGGCTAATGTGAAGGGATTGGCCGTTTTTTCCATCCCGGGGTACCCAGTGGGATCCATCCCCAAAGTTGACCCTCACAGAAACAGGAACAGCGAATCCCAGGACCAGCAGAAAAAGGATACGCACTCACCAGAGAGCCCTGTGTTGAGATGTGGTGGCCACAGACACAATGAAGGAGTCATGGTAACAGCAGAGACTATGAAACATAATATCGGATGGACTTCTAGGGCTCAGAAAGAGTAAAGGTGAGACCTTTAGGGCAGGAGGCTGGTTTACAGAGCAGGATGTCTTTTGAACATTTATCAGTGTGAAATGGAGCTTGGTGACTCTTGCCAAGGCAGGGAAGAGGTCATGGAACTGAGTGGCTAAGAAGCTGAAAACCAGAGAGATGTGCCTATTGACATGGCTGAGAATACACGCTGTTTCTGACAAAAGAACTGCACCCTAAATATTTTCTGAACTCTACTTGTTGTAACCTGTTCACTATCATAAGAAAGCCCCCTAATCATGACTATTGTCTGTTAGTTCTCTATGGCCTTTGCAATACATTATCAAGCCAAGCTCTGAAGTAGACTGGTGGGCGTCTGAATGGGGTAAAAGAGCCTGAAAAGTGGAGGCATATCTGTCCTCTGCTCTGTGGGAATTGAACTGCTATGGAGTTGGGTTCTATTACTCCTTGGTGTAAGCAGAGGAGGCCAGGCATGGATCCCATGTCATTTCTTCAATAACACAGAACCAAGTAACACTGTCCATCAGGTGACCATGTGTTACAGACAAACTTTCAGTAGCTTACCATAAAACAACCAGGTATTATGAATTGAAGTGTGTCTCCTCAAAAAGATATTTGAAGACCTAACCCTAGTGTCTGTGAATGCAAACTTATTTAGATGAAATGTGGTCCTTGAAGATATTATCAGTTTCAACTTAACTCTTAACCTAACTTCAGCTTTAACATGAGGCCATACTTGAGTAGTCCTAATTTTTATAAAGGAGAAGAAAGATGGAGAGACAAACTGGGAGGAACTACCATGTAAAGACGCATCTACAAGATAAGGCATGACTGGGACTACCAGAAATTGGAAGATACTCTTTAGTGGACCGAGAAAACAAGGCCCAATTGATGTCCTAAGCTGAGACTCCTAAAGTCTGCTATACCTCGATTCACTAACCTTCAATATTTTCCATAACCCAGAATTATCTGACACTAACAAATGTTTGAATGGCCTACTGACATCTTGGTTATGTACTACATTTACATTATTTGCTTCTTGTTTACTTAAACCCGCAGTCTGCTGGCTGAAACAATGCATCTGCCGGGGCACACAATAATGTTTCAATTGAACTGGAAATGAACATTACTCCCTGGGTACTTTCAGCTTCTATGGCTCTAGACTAAAAGGAACTGATAGAAATTTTGGAGTTCGTGGGTGGTGATTAATCCTGACTGTGAAGATTAAATCAGGTTATTACTTCACAATTGGATGCAGAATTCTGGGGTGACCTATGGGATCTCTCAGGGAATCTCCTTATCTTACCATTTATGGTAGAAAAATTTAATGAAAGAATACCCAAATCACAAGCAGGAAAGAATGCCAAAGGCACAACAATACTAAAGGTTTGACGCACTCAAATAGCAACAGCAACACCCCTACCTGGTAAGCTGGGCTATCTATCTATCTATCTATCTATCTATCTATCTATCTATCTATCTATATCCATCCATCCATCCATCAATCTACCATCTAGCTATACAATATACATAACCAACCTAAACCATACTCACTGCCATTGAGTTGATTCTGACTCAAATATCATGCAAAATTACAATTTAGTTTATTGTTAAGTCATCCTAATATTTTTTCATTTTTTATGTGTATACTTTATTTTGGTACCCACTGTTGATATTTGTAGAAGGTATTGGAAACATCATATATTGTACGGTAATAGTATTCTTTCCCCGAATTATGAGCCACTGCCTATTTATTTTAACAAGTATAAATTCACTGTGATGTTACCTTTCACAATGAAATTCCTGATATTGATCACTAAGCCCCATGACACTAAGTTAAGTGTGATGTAGACTGGATAAACAGATACAGGGTCCTCTTCCCTAAGGCATCTTGCAGCCCAAGACAACCAGCATGATTATAAATAAACATGAGCATTCATAGACTAGAAAAGATATGGGGGAAATTAATATTTTTATCTATTTATTTGATATGGAGTACAACGGCTGGGTGTCAGGAGAAAGACTTTGGAGAGAAATAATGTTTTAATATGAGAAAGGAACATGGAAAATTTGAGAGCTTTTTCTGTAGCTTGTGTCATTATTCAACTTGGTGGTCAACTTTACAAATTCAAAATGAGTTCTTCCTTTATTCATTAAGATAGCATCAAGAATGCTTGGCATAGACAGCGCATGTCTGTATAGGACAATGTGCTCTGTCTGACTACTAATAAGTCCCTCCTGAAGTTGAGCCTTCTGTCTTTATGACATTTGAGCTACTGGCATACTAATCTTATCTGACACAATGCAGTCAGATCCTCCGGATGTGTCTTCCTATTGATCAGTTTCAAATAAGTAGCTGGTCTTCGTTCCTTTAAGTCAGCTTCTCTGAAGGAGTTGTTAGGCAAGCAGTGAAAACAACAACAACAAAATAAAAACACAGCCAATCAACCAACAAACAGAAAACCTACAGTTATATTAACATTATTTAACAGATCCAGTTTCAGTTCGGAATAGTTAAATAATAGCTGAGTTTAGAAAGTGTTTAGCTATGTAATGTATTCTACCTGCAATGAATACTTCAGAGGTCGGTTGAAATATTATCATTAGAGATTTGTGTACAATGTGACAAAGGTAAAAAATGATTAAAATTCCTCGTGTAATTCCAATGAGGCAAGCTCTTGCTATTTTATGAAACATAGTGAAATATGTATGGAAAGCACTGTCACTGAGTACCAACATCTAGTCCCCCACTCCACACCTGGCTTTATTCCTGATCACTATCCACTTCAAGGGAAATGGGAGCTTCTTAAGGAAATGGAAGGAAATGCTCATTGGTTCAAGTTAACCACGAGGATTCTATGAGCCTGTTGCTAGTAATTGGTACGAAAGAGGGTTTGTGGCACAGTTCCAGCACATGAGGTGTAACTGGAATGGGTGCAGTGGAGAGAAATATGTACAGTTGGGGTAAGTTAAAAGACAGGAGCTTGTCTCAACTACAGGAATCCTGGAGCACTGTGGGCTAGACATAAGATAGTGGAGATGAAGCTGCTCCCTTAAAGATGGAAAGTCTTGGAAAATCTATATAATGTTATTGTAGGTCAATATCAACTCGATGGCATTGGATTGGGTTTGGGTTTGCTTGAGAATATATTTTTAAATTGTGTAATTCATTATACAGAAAAGAGTCTTTGCATTTCAAGGTATACCAGATAAAAATGGGAGGAACCCATGCTTTTATCTATCTCAACATCCCTAACTCCCCTCTCTCCTGAACCTGGCTTACCTGCTGCGTGAGTGCCGTCTGGTCAGGACTTTCCCCTCGAGTGCTGGGTGACCACACTTAACGAAGCTCACCATTTGGGCAGAACAAATCAAAAGCGAAGTGAATAAGAATAGCTTAGGAATGGCCTGGTCACAAGAGAAATGTTTTGTAGGCAAATTGAGTCCATCAATTATTCCTTAGTGCGGTACTGACAGAACAACCAGACGGAACCATCATAGTTAACAGTAGGAGGAAGCAGCATGTTTCTTGTAATTAAGGGATTTCAATGCTCTGGAAGGGAGTTAAAAAATATAAGACTATAGATATCCCCTGATAGCCAAACTAGACAGCTATTATCTGGCTTAGGAACTAGATCAATATAATCCATAATGGAATTCTAACACTTTCTTATGTTAGCTATGTAAACTTATTGTTATTTCAGAGAGACCCAAGCTGAATTTGAATACAGTTTTTTATATTTCTATTTGAAACAAGATGGTGATTCGTATATGGTTCAAATATAAATTTTATTATTTTATAATATTCAGATCTTGTGCTATTATTGTTAGGTGCCCTCAAAACCCTGCCCGGTCCTGTGCCATTCTCACAATCGTTCTTTTGTTTGAGCCCATTGATACAGCCATTGTGTCATTCTAGCTTGTCAAAGGTCTTCATCTTTTTCACTTCCCCACACCTTTCAGGATGATGTCCTTCTCCAGGAACAGGTCTTTTCTGACAACAGGCCCAAAGTATGTGGGACCAAGCCTCCCCATCCTTGTCGCTAAGGAGCATCTAGGCTGAACTTAGTCCAAGACACATTGTTTGTTCTTCTGGCAGTCATGGTACTTTCAATATTCTTTTCTAACACTATCATTTGAGTGTATCAATTCTTTGAATAGATATCCAATTTCCACATGAATAGGAAGCAATGGAAAATACCATGGCTTGGGTTAGGCACATTTTAGTCATTAAAATAATATCATTGCTGTCCAACACGTTAAAAGATTTTATGCAGCAGATTTATTTAATGCAATGAGTCATTTGATCACATGCCTGCTGTTTCCAAGAGCATTGATTGTGGATCAAAGCAAGACAAAATCCTTGACAACTTCATTCATTTTTCTTTTTTATTATGATGTCAACTACGGGTCCAGTTGTGAGGATTTGGGTCTTCTTTACATGGAGATGTGATCCATATTGAAGGCTACAAGCCTTGATTTCATCAGCAAGTGCCTTCAAGTTCTCCTCACTATCAGTAAGGAAGATTGTGTTATCTGCAAATAGCAGGTTGTTAATAAGACTTCCTCCAATCCTGATGCTGAATTCTTTTACATGTACTCCAGCTTCTATGATTACTTCTTCAGCATACAGATGAAATAAGTATGGTGAGAGGATGAAATTTTCATGTACACCTGTCTTGATTTTAGACTATGCAGTATTCCTTTGTTCTGTTCATACAACTGCCTACAGCAGCGCTTCTCACCCTTCCTAATGCCGCGACCCTTTAATACAGTTCCTCATGTTGTGGTGACCCCCTAACCATAAAATTATTTTCATTGATACTTCATAACTATAATTTTGCTACTGTTATGAATAGTCATGTAAATATCTGATATGCAGGATGTATTTTCATTGTTACAAATTGAACATAATTGAAGAATAGTGATTAGTCACAAAACAATACGGAATTATATATTGTGAAATATTTATTTCTAATTACAAATAAATGAAATTTTGTCTTGAAGCATGGTATAGCATGGGTAACAGTTGTCTTAATCTAACAACAGTAAACTACAGTGCTACATTTTGCGACAGTATGTGTAAACAGCCAACGTCAGTGCGAAGGTTGAGATAGCTTCTTTCTCACCAGATCAGAAATTCTCGGGGCAGTCTTTGCAAGAGAACAATGAAGATCATCTTCCACAACAAGTCTACTTCTGTAGTTACACTCGATAACCAACAAGCTGGAAACCCTGTTTCACAAGATATGTGGTTGGAAATGGAAGAAGAAGGTGCAACACAGTCTCAGACAGAACAGGATATGACTGCAAACACTTGATCCAGAATTTTGTAACTGGCATTGTAGAGAAATCAGTTCTCACTGCATCGCTGTTAATCAGTTAGTAAGCTCAAGAAACTCAGCAGTCTCAGGAACGTCTTCAACTTTGCCTGTAAATAGTCTTCGGGCAAACGCAAATGGGGTGTCGGGTAGATTTGGAAAGCATGATGAAATTTCCTCTGTAAGCATGTGCAAGTGTTCTTTCACAGAAATTATCATCAAAATCATTTTGTCTGGTTCAATGTCATGTTCCTCAAAGAAAGCAGATAAGGTAGGCAACATGTAAATTTTATTTTCATCCAGTTTTCTTGTTAAAGCTGAAGTTTCATTTGGAATGATCGAATATTTTCAGACAAATTGAGGCATGTTGCATTTGGTCCTTGCAGTGATAAATTTGACTCATTCAAGACAGCAAAGATGTCAACCAAGTAAGCTGCTTTCTGCAGTTCACTTTCATTGCTGAAAAGTGCTTTGAACTGTGGTCTTGCTTTCTGATTAAAAAACATTTTGACTTCATCACAAAGCTCAAAAACACATTTTAAAACGTTTCCTCTCAGCAGTCATCTCACTTCAATGGGAATTAGCATCCAACTCATTGTACACCTGTGGAAGCAGTTGACTGTTTAACGTGCTTGCCTTTACAAAATCGACAGAACTTATGACGATTTTAATTACTTCTTGTAAGTCTTGTGGCAGCATCTTCATTGCTAATATTTGTCAATGAATCATACAGTGAGTTCCGATGACTTTGGGTGACTCCTTCAGTACCAAACATTGAAATCCAGATCGACATCCTAGCATAGCTGGAGCACCATCTATGCAAACACCACAAACCTTTTCCCAAGAGACCTTATGCTCTTTCAGAAATGAACCAACTGTGTCAGATACGTCATGTGCAATAGTTGTCATTTCAAGAGGTTTGCAAAAAGGAAACCCATCGTTAAAGTTGCCATCATTAATATACCTCACATAAACCAGTAACTGTGAACAGTTTGCAATGCCTGTAGAGTTATCAAGCTGGATGCTAAATATTGGAAGTGGACCAGATTTAATTTCCTGGATTACCTGATCAAGACTATCAGCAGACATATCATCTATTCTTCAGCAGACAGTGTCGTTAGATAAGGAAATTGCACCCAATTTCATAGCAAATTTGTCTCTGATCAAAACTTGAACAATGTCTTTGGCCCCTGGCAACAGTAAATCCTCAGCTATGGTGTGAGGTTTCATAGCTCTGGCGATTCTGGGTGCCACCAAATATGAAGCTTCAATGGCTGCTACGTTTTGTTTGTGGTACTTGCCACCAGTGTCAAGTCTGGCTTTCTTGAGTCATTAACTTTATTTCAAAAATAGTTGGTATCCTTGCTGGCAAAGCTTGGATGCTTGCTATCAGAATGATGTTTTAGTTTGTTCAGCTTCAGATTCAGCTGATAGAACTTCACAGCAAATAACACATTGCAATTTCTCAATTTCTGCTGTAATTATTGAGGTAAAACCCTACTGTAAAAAATCCTCACTATATGTTCTTTTCTTAACATTCTTCTCTACACGATCCATTGTCATGGGATGGTTTACTAATGAAAATAATATATAATAATAGCTTTAATAATACAAAAGATGATACATGGCATAGTTCAGTCCATACAGTTTTTTAAAGTTTCCGATGGTTTATCATTCTGTTTTTGTTTTTTTACATACTTGTTACCATCACAAAAGGGCAGTATTCACATCAACCACAGCTGAATATAAAAAGACTGATCAGCATCCAGATTAAGTTCCCATGGTGTGTGTGTGTGTGTGTGTGTGTGTGTATCAGTAGTTGATGCTTTCACAGTACATGATTTTACATTTACTCAGTAATTATAATTCATGAAGTGTCATTTTACCTCCAATACTGCTGCTTTCAACACAGTAGCTGCTTTTAACAGAGTAAAATACTGCTGCTTTCAACACAGCAGCTGCTCTCTACACAGTAACTGCTCTCTACACTTGTGTGACTGGTCCGCATAAGTACATTATGGCACCAAACCTGTCACATACACCTGTATTTGTACAGGGTGTATGTGATGGGGTTGGCACAATGATGTCATCACACCAGGTACTTTTATGTGGGGGTATCTGCATGTGGGCTAACCCACCTGGAGATGGATAGAAGAGCAGTGTCTCGGTTCCTAAGACCATCGGAAATATGTGTCTTCTGATGGTCTTAGGTGACCCCTGTGGAAGGGTTGTTCGACCTCCAAAAGGGTCATGACCCAGAGGTTGAGAACTGCTGATGTTCCCCATGAGCACAGTGAAGTGTTCTGGGATTCCTATTATTCTTAAGGCAATTCATTGTTTGTTATGGCCCATACAGTTGAATGCCTTACCATAATCAATAATTTCTGAGGCTTGCTTTTTTCTTGAGTTCTTTTAGTTTAGGATATGCTGAACATAGTTCTTCCTTCTTAGTTTTCCAACTCTGGGTCTTAACATGTTTGATGATAATATTTTACTTTATCTTCTCTAGCTGTCCTTTGAAATGTTCTGTTCAGCTCTCTAACTTCATCATTTCATCCATTTTTTTTAGCTATTCTGTGATTCAGAACAATTTTCAGAGTCTCTTCTGACATCCACTATTATATTGTCTTTGTTTCTTGTCCTTTTAACGACCATTTGTTTTCTTCATGAATGGTGGTCTTGAAGTTCTCCTGCAGCTCTTAGACCTTCACTCATTAGTTTTCAATACAGCAAATCTGTTATTGAGATGTTCCCGGAATTCAGGTGGGATAGACCCAAGTTTGTATTTTGGAGTTCATGGACTACTGTGAGTTTTTGTCCGTTTTGACCTGAAATTACATACGTGTAATTCTTTATCTGTTCCACAGTCAGCCTGGTTTTAACTGCTGATTGACTTCTCCATGATCTCTTTCCACAATTGTATTGAATTTATTTTCGGTGTATTCCATTTGGAGCTCTGGAGACGTCTGCATATCTAGTTGCCTTTTGAGCATTCCTATGTCTCAAACTATTTTAAGATCTTTTTTGAGGTCAGAAATCTTATCTCTATAAGACTTACCTTTGTTTTCATTTAAAAAAAATGTTTCGTGAACAAATGTCAGTAAGGTGCACTGATGCCTTAGTGGTTAGATGCTTGAGTGCTAACTGCAAAGTCAGTCCTTCGAGAGCATCAGCTGCTCGGTGGGAGAAAGGTGTCACAGTCTACTTCCATAGGATTATAGTTTGGGAATCCCTATGGGACAGTTCTACTCTAGCCGATACATATGAGATTTCCTTTGAGAATTCTTCATAATGGTAGTTGGAATTGCTTTTCTGATTCTTTTCTCTTTTCATTTGTGAACTTTCTTTTGCTAATTTCTTTGGTCCATGTTTTTGCGTCTGGTCAATTGTTTCCCTTTTAATGAGACGATGGTAGCACAGATGACGTAAGCTATATGATTTACTTCTCAGTTGACCATTAAATTACTGATGGTGGTATCGATTTGTGTAAATAATTTGCTTTGATAAATACTCATTTCCTGATATCTATCTTAATATCTCTATATTTTATATTAGGGACTTTTTTTCAAAGAAAAATAAAAAGCCCAACATTTGTTTTAAAGATTATAAAAAATAATAAAATTAGTTATTGATAACATTTTATGCTGCTGATGGGGATATAGGCGCATGAGAGCTCAACTATTGAGTTTTCACCTTCCATACAGGAAACAGGTTGTATTCTTGGCCAAAGCACCTCATGCACAGCTAGTACTTTTCTCTCATTGGAGGCTTGTGTGTTGCTATGATATTGAACTAGTTTCAATAGCGCTTCCAGATTTAAATGGATCAGTAAAAAAAACTTGTCACTGTAAAGGTAGTATCCAACTTAGCATGAGGTTCTATTATGATCATTCTATTGTAAATTGTTTCTGACTTAAGTCAAATACCTCTTTCTCTTATTTTAGTTTTTAATTATAATTTCAAATCACATCTTTGAAAATCTACATATAGTAGGTAACAGTCTAGGAAACTGAGCAGATGATAGTTTGTGTATGATGGGGAAGATAATATTAGAACTTAGTGATCTCAAAGGAAAACGGGGCATGGCAAACATCTCTGAGTCCCAAATAAAATCACCCAGGACTTTAAGGCAGAAGTTAAAGTTGTATTTTCAATATAGTAACTGCAAGTTCCATGGGACTGTTCCTTGTATGAATTGTGGCTAGTCCAAATTAAGACATCTTATAAATGTAAAAAGATTTACAGATTTTGAAAATTTTGTATAAAAAAAGGAATGCAAAACATCTCGTGGATAAAATTTTCTTTGCTAACACACTGAAATGAAACTTTTTGATACTGCACCGAATAAAATATTAAATAAATTACACACCCTATTTTTACATTTGAAATAGCTATTAGAGAGTCTGTAGTAACATGGGGTTCACATAACATTTCTACAGAACAGTGCTAAGGAAAAGTGAACCATAGATTGACAAGCTATCACAAGGACTATTTCTTGGATGGAGTAAACACTTAACATACTCAGCTGCCTATTGAAAAGTTAGCAGCTTAAAATCACCTAGCGGTACCTGGGAAGAAAGACCTGGAGATTTACTTCTGAAAAATCAGTCACCAAATGCCCTGTGGAGACAGTGCTTCTTGACACACAGGTACTGGTTACTCAACCAAAGCATTTTGTTGTTGTTGTTGATGACAAAGAGTTAAAGTTTTAACTATATCAATTCTGAACTAAACTTAAGATTTCATCTTCTTATTACCTGCTAGAAATAAAACACGTTCAAGAGGGACATAATTCCAGCCAAAAATCTACAAGGTGTATAACATGTTAAAAACTGTAAAGATTATTTAGAAATAACTGAGATAGCCATCCATAGCACTGATATTTAAGAACATATTCATATGAGATATGATGCAACAATTAAAATAAATTAGCAAAAATAGATGAATCTCACCCACACAATATTCAGCAAAAGATCAGATAAATTGGAACACAAGTTTGTATTTTTCCAAAGCATATATAAAGTAAAATTTTATTTGTGAATTATTTACAAAAATAGCAACAGGAATTAATGATTGTTGTTGCACAGGAGGGTGGATTCTTGAGTGAGAAAAAATATGAAGGGGACGTCTGGTATCTTACTAAAGCTTCACTGTTTGATCTATGTATCAAAAAGTGTGTTATCTCTGAGTAAAGTCATCAAGTTGCAAATTTTTGATTGTCATATATGTAGGCTACATTTCAATAAGTATTATTGCTATTGTCTTTGGTGTTTATCAAGTGGAGCCTGATCCACGACAACTCCGTTTATGCTGAGATCGAACACTTGTGACCCATAACATTTTGCTGACTTATTTCACAAATAAGGAGCTATGGTAGTGTAGTGGGTACAAGTTGGGCTGCATGCAATCCGCATGGTCAGCCGTTCAAAACCACCAGCAGCTCCGTGGGAGAGAAAATGGATTTCCTACTGCTGTAAGCAATTATAGTCTCGGAAACCCACTTGGGTGTCGCTAGGACTCGGTGGCGGTGAGCTTGAGTTTTTGAGTTTGATTTCACAAGAAGGTCACCAGACCTTTGTTCCTAATCGCTCTTAGTCTGGAATGTCTGTAGAAAGTTGTTCAGAATCTTACTCAAGACCCTGCTGACAGAGGAGTGGTGCCTACCCTTGAGGTAAGTTGGTCGTGAATGGGCTCTCTGTCTTTCACATGAAAGGAGGGAATTCTAATGCTGAACCATTGCTGTCCTATACACTAACCCCAATCCAAACTCACTGCCATTGAGTCCAGGGAAATTCATAGCAACCCTATGGGAGAGAAGCAAACTGCCCCTGTGAGTTTCCAAGACTATATGGAGTAGAAAGCCATGTCTTTATTCAGGTGAATGGCTGGTGGTTTCGAACTGCTGACCTTGTAGTCAGCAGCCCAAAGCATAATCGCTAACCCACCAGGGCTCCGATACACTTCAATAGCTCTACTTATTTAAATGTTTACATACGTAATATGTAATGAAGCTTAAAGACATTTCTCAAACTATTCATAAGAAAAATAATCTTCAATTATCATACTAGAAAACAAATTATTGTCTTAATATCTTTAGAGGACATTGTACTGCTGAAGTAATAACACATTGTAAGTCAACAAGATGCTTAACAAAGAAACACTTTTTTAAGGGAAATACAGGAAAGCCCTATTAGGGTAGGATGGCAGGTCCGTAATAGATAAAAAGCACTATGAATTTTTCTGGATAAATTCAACATGTCTAAATTAGAATGCTTTGAAGTGTAGGAAACAGAAAAACAGCTTGCATGTTTGGGACAGTAAGAGAGGGAAACCACTTAGGAGGAGGTTCCGGCTGAGTGGGGTTAGTGCTATCTGGGCCCATATTTTGTTCCATATTTCGTCTTTGCTTTGCTCAACAAGGAGTCTATCTTCGCCCTGAATCTCGATCTGAGCGTGGCTTGAGATGGTACTTTCAAGCGTCATCGTTTTTGTTTGTTTGAAATATGTAGCGATGGGTATTTATGAGATGACCTCCCTCGTCTTTGTCGTGAAAATGAAGCTGTTCTCCTGCATCTCTGTAACTAGAATTGGATCAACTATTCAATCTTGAAAGACTCTGGAAATGGAAATTATCTTTATTGTCTTCAGACCCAATCCTAAATGTGGAACTCTGCTTTGCTAATTCAAGAGATGGGATGAGGACGGACTGAGTTCTCGAGAGAGCACAAGTCTGGTACTATGATTAGACGATGCACCCTACGCATCATTATGGGAAACTGGTGATTAAAAGATCGGAGTTAAACATAGATTTAATCCATTTTACAATTTCTACATTATAAGACAAGTTCTTTAAGTGATAAATATCTTCATATATCTATGAAATGAAGTTTTATTCACAGAGTTTTTGTTGTTGTTAGATGTCATTGAGGCAATTCTGACTCATAGGAACATTATGCACAGTTGAATGAAGCACTGTCTGGTCCTGTCCACTGGTGCAGCCAATATCTCTCATTAAGAAACTCCCTTTTTTCTGAATCCTCAACTTTACCACGAATAACCCTCCAGATAATATGTCCAAAATCTTTCCATCCTCCCTTTCAAAGAACATTCTGAATCTACCTCCAAGGTAGATCCTTGTGCCAATGTATGGTCTATTCAATGTTCTTTACCAGCACCAAAACTGAAAGTCATCAACCTTTCCAATAAATACGTAGTCACTGTTGGTCTTTCACATGCATATAAGGCCATTGGAAATATCCTGGCTTCTGTCAAGGGCACCTTCATCCTCAAAGTGACATCTTTGCTTTTTAATATTTTAAATAAGTATGTTGCAACAGATTTGCACAATGCAATGCATTGCATTATTTGATTTCCTGATGCTATATCCAGGAGTGTGAATTGTGGATCCAAGTAAGATGAAATACTTGACAATTTAATTGTTTTCCCTGTTTATAGTGATGTTGCTGTTCTCTGTTTATAGTGATGGGTTAGGAAAATTGTGAGGATTTTAGTTTCATCTTGAGGTGTAATCCATACTGAAGGCTGTAGTCCCTGATCTTTAACAATAAGGACTTCCAGCCATTTTGGATTGCAACTAGCAAGGTGGCTGAATGAGTCTTCCTCCATTTGGGTTGCCACCTTCTTCTTCGTTTAGTGCAACTTCTCAGACTATTTGCTCAGCACAACGTACAGATTTCATAAGTATGGTGTAAGGGTACAACCTTGACACCCACCTGTCCTGACTTTAAGCCTTGCCGTTTCCCTTTCCTCTGTTGCAAATCTGCCACCTGATCTGTGTACAGACCCCACATGAGCACAACTACATGTTCTGGAGTTCCTATCCTCATTGTTATCCCACATTTGTTGTGCTCCACACACTCGGTAACCCTTCCCTAACCAACAAACACACACAAACGTCTTTCTGGTTTCTTATTTCTTTTTTCCTCTCTGCTTTCAGCTAAGATCCATTTGATACCAGGTTTCCTTCCTTGGCTTCACATACTCTTTTGACTGCTTGGAATTTCTGTCGGTTTGCTCTTAGTGCAGAGCGGCCATGCTTTTTGAATAATCTTCATCAAAATTTTACTTGTGTCTGATATTGTCTCATAATTTACACACTGTGTTCGCTCTCTTTTCTTTGGAATGGGCATGCATGCAGTCTCTTCCCCGTGGGTGGTTGGCAGCTATCACCTCAGTTTCTTGTCATGGACAAAGGAGCCTCGCCAGCGCTGCTGCTGCTGCTGTTTGTTGAACTATTTCCATTGATATTCCACCAACTCACCAATGATTTCAGTGCAGCTTATTCATTCTTTTTAGTACAATGATTGTATACTCTTTTCATCATCTTTTGATGTTTTCTGTCTCATTCAATATTTTCCCCATAGGGTTGGTTCTTCACGACTGCAACTGCAGACTTGAAGGGTTTATCAGTTTCCAGCTTGAGGGATACCAAATGTGTTTTGCGTCTAGAATTTTGAACCCCAGTACTTGGCATATGCCATTACAGTATTTGAATTTGTCTTCCTGTCTTTGGTTCAGCTCCTTTACTTCATCATTTATTCCACTTACTGAAGCAAATTTTCCTTGCACATGAAGTCAACACTGATTCAAAAATAGATGACAACTTTCAACTTGAAAATAAGAATGTCTATACAATTCTTCTAGAAACTATTGTCATGTGGGCTATAAATGTTTGAAAATTATATATATCTAAAATTATGTTTATTTGCTTGAAGTATTTCAACAGTCTGGGTTACATGGTAATGTGACATTGAATCACTTATAAAGATTCAAAAGATCCTTAAAATTTGGCTAGATGTCGTGATGGGCAATTGTTAATTTGGGTAAAGGGCAAGCTAGTATTCCACACAAAGGAGAAGAGGGAAAAAAGGGTGGGGGACAGGGAAAGCTATTGGGAGGTACGATAGGTAATTTAAGTTGTAGAATACAAAAATGATGATCTTCAATATAAATCCCCACTAAATAAATACTTTTTTAATTGCCAGATTTAAACTCAATGTCTCCCCCAGACAAGAAATACTACTACTACTACTACTACTACTAATAATAAAATCCCCACTGCTATCAAGTCATAGTGACTCAACATAAGTTTTCCCAGGCTTTGTAAACCTTACAGGAGCAGCTAGCTTCTTCTTTCTTCCAGAGAGCAACTGGTGAGTTTGAACGGCTGCCCTCGCAGTCGTATGCTTACATGCTAGCACTACCAAGAGTTTCAGACAATAGAAAAACCCAAACATTTCAAAAACTAATGAAAATGGCTACAGATGGATCTGTTCACATGCAACACAGACTTAAAGCCTGAAACTGGAGAACACATTATAAAGCCTCTCTGAGACCTGTTGGAGGTGGTAGAAGGCGCAGAGCTGAGACAACTGGCCGCTTTTTCAGAACTGTGAGTTTGGAAAAGTCACTTTACAGCTTTGGCTTTCATTTTCGTTCTGACACAACGAAGACAGTGTGGGCAACAGCCATGTATCAGTCAGGCCCACGCTTCGCCGGCAGCGGACCAAAGATGTCACCGGTGGGCGAGTTCCTTTACCTCAGTAGTATCCCAAGTACACCATGGGAACAGTGCCTGGTTGGAGAGTTCAGGAGAACCTGAAACAAGATCTTTATGGTTCTTTGGGAAAGACATGACAATGGAAGCAATTGATGGTACTGATGTGTATTTAAAGATAGCTGACATGCATGAGAACTCAGTAGAGGTTATCCCCACCCCCACCATTTTAAGTTTATTTTATGGAAGCTGAGCCTTGATTCTCAAATGATCCATTTAGAGTTGTTTTATGAATAATAGGCCTAAATAAGTCATTGCCATGTCGTAATGTTTTACATCATTAAAAAAATATGTTGCAGGGTGAATGGGTCTTACTTATAATGCTAATCAGTCCTGTTGAATCAACTCTGACTCATGGTGACCTCGTGTGTTTCTGAATGGAGAACTGATCTCCAGAGGATTTCCAATGATGGCATTTTTTGGAAGTAGCAACTAAAACTATCTTATTAGGAACCTTATTAAATGGACTGGGCTCTCTAACCTTTTGGTCAGTAGTCGAATACCTAAACAACCATTTGTATTCCCAAGGACTCCACTTAGAGTGTAGGCATCCCCTTATCTGGGCATTTCTTAGGACCCATGCCTTTTTACTGTCAGCACCTGCTTCGTATTCAAATTCTCTCACCACTTTTTTTTTTGATGTATCACACATTTTATCTTGGAGGGGACACTCCTTTGAGGGTAGCATCTTCTGATGCCCCCTGGATGTTGAGGCACCGGCTACCCAGCTCAGCTCCGGTTGAGAGTGGCCCCAAAGTCACGTGACACTCCCCCTATAAGGAATTCACAGCGTCTTAGAGGAGCATTCTGAATGCTGTAATGTTCTGTGCTGACTTACCTGGTAGCTGGAGGAGGGTGCTCGTAGGTGTCTCTGGCCCCATGTGTGCTGGGGCGACGCTGGTAGTAGTGGAAGTAACGGTGTTGGCAGCAGCTGCAGTCAATAGTAGTAATACCAGTGGTGGTGGTACCAGAGGAGCTAGTAGGAGGGACAACTCTAAGGATCACAATAGCAAGAATATTCCTTTTCGGGAAAGATCATTTAAAGGGTTAAGTACCTGGAGAAAGCGCCAATTATGGTCAGGCCGAAAACTCAGCATCGAAGAATACAAAAAGCTGGGGAAATGGCTAGGAGATAATAAAATCAGAGGAAAGCTAAACCAGTGACCCTTGTCGGCTGCGAAAAGCGGGGGATTAGAAAATGTTTCATGCTAATTTCCATGGAGATTTCTCTAATTTATTGAAAATTGCTTTCCACTGCTCCGCCTGGCCCTCCCGGCCGGTCCTAGTCCTCTGCGGGCCGCGGCGCCTGGGTCCCTCGGCGGCTCCCATGGATGTCTCTGTCAGACGCGCGCCACCGCGCCCAGCCTCCAGCTCCTCTCCCTGCCCTCCCGCCTCCTTTCTTCTCTTCCTGCGGCCGGTTTGGGATTCTTGTCACATGATGGCTTCATTGGTCCCCTCTCCTCCTGATCCTTTCAAGCTCTCTCTCCTGCCTGGCACATCAAAGGGGATTTGAGGGTCAGCGAGCTGGGAAGCCTGTATAAAGTCATCAACCTGCTTGGCACGTTGTTCTTACGGGAGGCCCGGGTTGTCTGAGCCTTTTTTTCTAGCTAGATTAGTGGACTGAACGACACATGCGAATGATAAAAGATATTAAAACATACAGATGTAGGCCAGTCTGGTCGTTTATGCGCTTGTCATACTTTCCCAAATGAAACGTAGTAGACGTATAAGATCAAGGAATCCACCTAATGATGTGAATGATTTTACAGAATTCTTCTTTTTTGAACATTTTCATTATTTCAGGATTTAATTAACAATTTAAATATTAAGTTCTTAAATTTAATGACTTTATAGTCATGTAAAAACTACTGACTACACTTGTACTAGTTTTTATATTTGTGTGCCTATGTCTTCTAAAGAAATAACCATTTTGACGTCTCTAAATAATTAGGATTCTGACAAACATACTGAAATCATAAAATCCGTTAAATGAAAAGTATCGTACAACATTGATGTAGATGGATCTAAACGAAAAAGCAAAATAAAAAACCAAGAAAACAAAAGAAACAGACTCCATCTTGTGGATTTGAACTCACACTCCCCCTATAGAGCAGGATTCAACTACCCTATAGGGTTTGAAAGACTCATCTTTATGTTGTGGGAGGTGGATTGCCACATCTCTCTCCCTGGAAAGGCTAATGGCTTTGAACCGCTGACTTTCTTGTTAGCAGCCAAGTGCTTAATCCCCGAGCCCCTGGGGCTCCTTTGTAGATGCACAGGTGTGCATTCAGGTATGTATGTTTAGCACAGCCTGATTTATTTAGCACAAAATAAGCTGCGGAGAGCGACTCCGTATTTCAAAGGGTCTCAAGGAAGAGGTTGCTAGCATTTGCAGATTTATGTGGGACAGATCAAATTGCCTCTTCCTATCTCCTTGTGGATTATCCTCCGGCTGCTTCTTGCTTCCTTAAGACAGGCAATGGGCACAATTCCCGTGAGAGCTACGAGAGCCGGAGGCATGCATCGTTCTGCCAATTCAGTTTTGATCAAAGACTGCACAGCAGCATTTGCAGATCCAATCTGCATTCCCTTCCCTGTTGCCTCTTCTAGGCTCTAGCTGAGACCATCCTGGGTACATTTTCAAAGGATGACTTGCCAAGTCATCTAACTCTTCAGTGGTACCTTTTGTTCGACTTTGCTTTAGTTAGTCATATATAAAAAGTGCAGGTAAGTGTTTTCTTGGTATTAGTGGTCTATTGTAAATTTCTACTTATAAAAAATGGAAAATTCACTTATCATCTTGCTTTACATTAGGCATGGTACTTCATTCCTTTATCTATAATCCAATTATGCCCATATATCTGCTTGTGGAGCTGCTAGCCACAAGGTCAGCAGCTTGAATCCACCAGCAGCTCTGTGGGAGAAAGATGAGGCGTTCTGCTTCTGTAGATTTCCAGTTTCAGCAATCCACACAAACAGTTCTGCTTTGTCCCATGGGATCGCTGTGAGTCAGATACTGGAATTGACGGGGTGGCAATGCGATCGGTGTTTTATAGACCCCAAACCAAACCAATCTCACTTCCATCAAGTCATACGGATTCATACGGACCCTATAGCACAGAGTAGAATTGCTTGTGTGTTCCCAAGATTAAATCCTTATGGGAGTAGAAAGCCCCTTCTTTCTCCCTCAGAGCAGCTGGTGGTTTATGAACAACGTCCAACCTTGTGGTTAGCAGCCCAACTTGCAATCCACTGTATTACCAGGACTCCTTTAGAACATCCTGGAAATAGCACATCTACTTGGAGGGATAGGATTTGGGATTTGGTAACCCAGCAGGCCTGGGTCAGTTCACTAAAATTCTGGAGTGGTGTGCTAAAGGAGGCTCATTTTCTCATTTATGTTACATTACTTTGTTCTCGTTAAGCTTCTGTACTGACAGTCCCCAAAGGACCCTGGTGTCACTGTCAGGGAAGCCACTCGGGGTGAAAGCCTGAGGCTATCTGCTCCAGGGACATTCTGAGCCTTGGGACCCTTCGGCAGGGTTTCTGTGCATTAGGATCTACTTGAGGGCAGTTGGTTTGGTTTTGCTTTGGACAGGCAGTCCCCGGTTTCCAAATATGCAGCTTACTTAAAAAATTTAAAGAGCTTGAAAAATGTCAATGTATACGTGTCTGTGGTAGTTACACAATCTGTCGTCAATTTGAGAGTCTTAAGAGTGAAGGGGTGGCGTTTAGCCTGTCAATCAGGTGGCAGCAGGATAACCTCATTTCGAGGTGCTATGGAGATAAATAGCTAGCTGGAGGTGGGTCACATGCTCAGTCCCTGTGAGATATTTCTGTTGACAAGACACATGGAACTATGCTAGAGCTCTGGAGCTGAATGAACCACGTGCAGACTCTGGACAGAGCTAAGATGCTTACACACCACTGGATCCACAAGACCTTCCACCCACTGGCGTGTGATCTTACTGCATTTGGCATCATTGCATGTATTTTGTGAGCCTGAAGAGGACTTTATAGGTTGGTACCAGACATATGGGCTAATATTGGACTTATGGACTTGATCTGGACTGAGCTGTGATGTTTTTTCAATATTTAACTGCTCTTGTATGTAGAGTTCTTTCTTACACATATATGAGTGTCTATGAATTTGTTTCTCTAATCAACCAAGACTAGCACAAGTCTTACACTGTCCTTCCATTACTGCCTCTGCTTTTTCACCCATTAAAATAAATAAGTGAATAACTTAAATTTTAAAACTTAATATTAAGTAAAAACTTAATATTTAAGTAAGAATGATTCCCCTGATCTCCAGAAATTGCATGTGGAACATACTTCTTAAATTCTTTCAGCATTCAAGAATAAGTGGGTAGATTCTGCAGTTAGGGCTTTGCAAAGAGACACTGTTTGAAGTCTGCCCGTAGGCTAGACTTTTGTCGCTCCTGCCATATTGTTTGGGCTGTGTAGATTGTCTTGTACATTGCACGTTTCTATCCCCGCCATCTTTGAGCTAACCCACATTTTAGCATATATGCCCATTAAGAACTAAGGAACACATTGTGTATACTGCTTGGCATTTTCCTCAATTATTCTCTATCTATCCCTCATCATTCCTTTTGGAGCTTCTTCCTTACCATATGTCCAGTTTCAGCTGAGAAGACAATTTATAAAATCTTCCTTGACTGCGAGAGTTGACTTAGGGTCCGGACTGTATTCCTAGAGCTAGCACCCATCTGTCTTCATGCAGCCACACCTACTCCCCATGGAAGTAATGTCTGGCACCCATGTATCTTCAGCACCTAACAGTGCTCAGCACGAGAGTGTAGGCTGTATGCCAAGCTGCAGGAATGCTTTGAAGACCCTTCTTAGGCCTGAGTAAATCCCAAACCCTTCTTAGAAAATTTGGAATCTTTTTACCATTGATTTCCAGGAGGTAGCAGTATGCTTGGGTCAGAGTGACTCTTTGTCAGGCTAATGAAGAATGTGATTTCTAAGGGAGCTGCCTGCTTTACTTGACCACTACCTTCCCAAGGACCTCATTCAGGAATTTCGGCTTGATAAAGATGTCAGCTTTACCTGGTTGCTTTTTCCTTCAATATGACCGATTTCACTAGTTCCAAAACCTGAGGGGAGAAGGGTCATCTAAGGAGCACCTCCCTCTCAGTGCAATGTCACCTGCCCTGCTGCTCTCCAGCTTGTAAGGACGGAGGACTGGGCAGGGAGCAAGTCCTCTCCATGGGTGCGCACGGATATTTCCAACTACACCTTGCAGCACACACCTTGCGCTTGTCTTGTCTCCTGCTTCATTATTACTGCTCTTTTCTGTTTTCTCTTGCTTTCTTCTTGGGAAGCTGGCTGCTTCAAAAGGCATGAGATGACTCTGATTTCGTGTTTTCAAAATGCACGTGAAATTTGCACATCCATGGAGCTGAGGGCGCTGTGAGTCAATACCGACTTCCCAGCAGTATGAGTGTGGCTGTGTGGACTTCCTGCCCTAGAAGAAAGAGAATGATCTCTGAGTTTCTTGAGGCTCCCCTCGCACCCAGATGCCTCACCTTTCTGGGCCAAGCGGACACCTTGGCAAGCAAGCGATGTGGCTTTAAAAACAAACAACAAAACAACGGCAGACTAGAGGACAGAAATTCACAGTTAATAAAGCATACAATAATGAGAAAAGATTTTGCTTCTCTCCCCCACTTCTCTGACTGAATAGCAATAATAGAAGTCAAACTGTACATCTTCAGGAAGCAGAAGAGGAAAGGAGGCTATACCAGAACGGACTGTGCACATTCTCGACTTAGTGAGACAGCCCAGTCTTCTGGGTCACAGATACAATGAGATTTTAAGCTAATCAGTAATTTCCAAATTGGAGACCATCCAGATCTGCTCTATACATGCTTGATTGTGACTGTATTAACAAAGAAATGAAGTCATGCCTGGCCACATCCAGTTTTAAGATCTTGAACATAGGCAGGCGACTTAATTTGTTTAAGATTATTCACACTTACTGAACAGATGCTGTGTACATATGACTGAGCTAAGGGCGTTGTACACGTCATTTTATTACAATCAGTCCTGGAAGTGTAGTGGTCCTAAGTGGGGGTGCATTCAACAAGGTCTGCAGTTTAAAACCATCAGCAGCTCCCAGGGAAAAGACAGGACTTAAGCTCCCATGAAGAGTTAGTCTCGCAAACTTCCATGGCAGTCTGAGCCTGTCCTGCAGCGTTGGTATGAGTCAGCATCAACTGCCATGATACTGAGTTTGGTTTGGTTTTTTATCACCTATGACAGTCCCCAGAATTAGAAGGGGAGAATGAAAACTTGCAAATCCAAGGGAAAGAGTTCAATCCTCTTTTTAGTCCTGAATCTCACTTTTAAAACCTTTTAAACATTAAACCTTTATTTGGAAACCGTTGTAGCTTTGCATGCAGTTGTAAGAAATAGTACAGACAGAAGTGTATACGTTTCTCCTGTTCCCCCAGGGGTATCAACCTGCAAAATGATAGCACAATATCCCACCCAAAATTTGATACAGATACAATTCACCCATATTTGACAGTTTAATGTGGATAAATTTCTGTTTGTGTTTACGTGTGTATATTTAGTCCAATGACATTGTATTACATGTACAGGTGCATGTATCCATCACCAAACACATGATACAGAGTAATCTTGCACCACAAAGTTTCCTCGGATTCCCCTTTTATCATTATACCCGTGTTATTCCTAACCACGCCCCCCGTTGATGCCCTTAGGTACCCCAGGCATTGGTTTTGACTCATAATGACCCTGCATACAGAGACCAAAACACTGCCTGGTCCCGTGCCAGCCTCACAACTGTATGGTTCAGGCGATTGTTGCAGCCACTATGCCAATCCATCTCATCAAGGGTCTTCCTCTTTTTTGCCACCCTTGTACTTTACTCAGCACGATGCCCTTTCCCAGGGACTTGTCTCTGCTTATAACATGTCCAAAACATGTGAGACGTCTTGCCATCCTCACTTCTAAGGGACATTCTAGCTGTACTTCGTCCAAGACAGATGTGTTTGTTCTTTTGCCAGCCCATGGTCCTTTCAGTATTTTTCACTGTGGGATCCAACCCAATAGTCAAGTGTGTCCTTAGGAGTGACGTGTGTCATTAAGAAAATAAGGCAGACAGACAAGTGAGGCACAGGGGCTCATCTCGGATGCTGGGATCGGAGTAAGACAGTGAATTTATTTAACAGCGAGTGTCTATGGTAGTGAAGTGTGCAAGCTTCCAACAGGCACATACACGATAGCAGGGGCAGCATCTTGACCTTGATGTGCCCTGAGCTCACCAGGGGAACACTCACTGATAAATGTCAAAAGGCATCAAAGGGAGTTGACTGCTTCTTGAGCAGGCAGGACAGACAAAAGAACCTGGCTGCTTTTAAAGATATGTATCCAACAGCCGCAAAGTGAGCAGCCAGGTGCTTTTAAGAGACATCTTTATAGCAGCCTTTGTATGCAGGCCTATTGTAGAGGCATCTTTCCATCTGAAGAACGTGTATTTGACGTTATATATCTCAGAACTGTGAAGATCTTTCTCTAACCTTAGAGTGCATCTTCCGAGCTGAGTTATGAGTGTAGAGATTAGGCTGAATACACTTTCATCCAGGCTCTCAGTTTCCCACACTTCACCAGTACCATGGTTCAAATGCATCCATTCTTCTTGGAGCTTCCTTATTCAGTGTCCAACTTTCATATGCATATGAGGCAATTTAAAATACCATGGCTTGGGTCTGGCTTGGGTTGGTACAACTATTTACAAACAAGTGGTAGCCACTCCTCTGTAGCCCCTGCCAGCCACTAATCCATTCCTCATAATTTTATTATTTCACAGTGTTACAGAAATTGGATCAGTTGTATGTAACCTTTTGGGACTGATTTTTTTTTAAATCATTTTCTTGGGGGCTCTTACAGCTCTAATCACAATCCATCCATCCATCCATCCATCCATTGTGTCAAGCACATTTGTATATAGGTTGCCATCATCATTTTCAGAACATTTTCTTTCTCCTTGAGCCCTTGGTATCAGCTCTTCTTTTTTTGTTGATAATTTATCAATTTTTTTTCATGTCTTACACCAACTGCTGTCTCCCTTCATCCACTTTTCTGTTGTTGATACTTAATATAGGAACACCCTGGGAGGTGTTATATGTCAATCATTTTGATTGGTTCCCCTTTCTCCTCCCACCTTCCCCTTCCCCTCCTGGTATTGCTACTCTCATTATCAGTCCTAAGAGGTTTATCTGTCCTGAGTACCCTGTGTTGTGAGCTCTTATCTGTATCAATGGTACATGCTTTGGCCTAGCCAGATTTGTAAGGTAGAATTGAGGTCATGATGTGGGGCTGGGGGCTGGGGAGGAAGCATTAAAGAATTTGAGGAAAGTTGAATGTTCCTTCAGTGCCCTACTGCACCTGATGGGCTCTTCTCTTCCTTACGACCCTTCTGTGAAGGGATGTCCAATTGTCTACAGATGAGCTTTCAGTCTCCACTCCGCCCTCCCCCTCATGCACACTGATATGACTTTTCATTCTGGGTCATTGATGCCTGACACCTGATCCCATTGACACTTCATGATTTACACAGGCTGTGCGTTTCTTCCATGTGGGCTTTGTTGCTTCTCAGCTAGACGGCCACGTATTTATCTTCAAGTCTAAGACCCCAGACACTATATCTTTTGATAGCCAGGCACCATCAGCTTTCTTCACCACATTTGCTCATGCACCCATTTGTCTTCAGCAATAGTGTTGAGAAGGTGAGCATCACAGAATGCCGGGTTATTAGAACAAAGTGTTCTTGCATTGAGGGACTACTTGAGTGGAGACCCAATCTTCATCTGCTACCTTGATACTTTACATATAAATACAGGTACGTAGATCTATTTCCCTATTGTTATATAGAAATATATTTGCAGATGAACGTGTCTGTATTGAGACCTCTATAAATGTCCTTTGCCTCCTTGTTTTTCCCTCTATTTCCTTTTCCTTTCCTCTTGGGGACTGACTTCTTTCGCACAGCATATTTGTTTGAGATGCATACAATTTTCCATTATCAATACTTTGCCTTTTGTATGACTAGGTTACATTTCATTGTAGTAATGCATCATAGTTTGTATCCATAGAAAGGCATTTGGGTTATTTCCACTTTGTCACTATTACAAAGAAAGCTTTTAGGAACATTTATATACAGTTTTTTATTTCTCTGGGACAAATGTGCAAGAGTATAATTTCTGGGCATTTGTGATCCTTGCATATTCCCTAATTGCAAACAATTACTCAGCTGCTTTCAGAAAGGTTAGTTGTTGGAATCCACCCAGGGAGCTGGAGCAGAAGGGCCTGGTGATCAGTCATTCAAGTTCATTGAAGTGATTCAAGCAGCACATTCAACTTGATGCACACAGGGCTGCCATGAATAGTGCTGACTCAACACCAACTGGTACAACTGGTAGAGTCTTAGAAGAAGTTTTTTTTAATGTTTATGTGCCACTTCACATTTCTCTCAGCAATGTGTGAGTGATCTAGTTTCGCTGCATCCTCACTAGTATTTGGTGTTGTCCTTATTTTTTTGTTTTTGTTGTAGTCATTCTGATAAGTGTGTAGTGACCTCTCACTAAGCTTCAAACATACTTTTTCTATTGGTTAATGATTACAAACATCTTTTCATAGTAATTAGCTGTTTTCTCACTGACCCATAATGACCCTATAGGATAGGGTAGAGCTGCCTGCTGGTTTTCTGAGGCTATAAATATTTAAAGCCTCATCTTTTCCCCAGAGCAGCTGGTGGTTTTGAACTGCCGATCTTTCAGTTAGTAGCATACTTCATAATGCAGTTGCCACTAGGTCTGCTAATGATTTTGGTATGTGCCATTATTATTATTATTTTTTTTTTTTTTTGCATCTCTCTAGAAACAGGGGCATTTAATGTATAAATCAAGATGTAAGGGTCCGGTTAGAGGGTTTTTTTTCTTTAGGGTGGTGATTCATGTAGCACCATCTCTGTGCTTTCCCTTGTGTCTGGTAGTTAGATAGTTTGGAACTGCGGTCTATAAATCACAGGTAGTAATGTGTCTCTGAGTGATGTCCCAGTCCTCTGGTGAAAACCCACCATCTTTTCCCCTTTGACTCAGAGCAGTTATGTTCTTGTTGTTTCTGAAAACCTTCTAATATCATCCAGTGAGCTAGGTCAACATTTATTTTGATCTCCTAAGACAAGCAAAGCATACACTGTGACATGAACCAGACTTTGGTTTGCATGACTACACTGCAGTGGAATAACGGTGTGGCTTTGAACCAGTTACTTCACATCTATGAGCAATTTCCCCCCTAGTTTCTATAGGGATGTGTGTGAAAAGGATGCAGAAGCTCACATCTGATTTCCTCTGACTTTACAAACTGGAAAGAGAATCAAACCCACCAGTGGAAGGCCCTTTCCTATGAGGCAGACATCCATTGGGCCTCCACTCCCCCAACCTTCATTACCAGTTTGACATCAACCCTTCTTCCCAAGAAAACCCCTAATTCTCTGCTGGTGTCACTGTTCCTGCAATGGCCACATGGAGCTCCCACACAACACTCACAGCTCTGGGGTTTATTAAGTGAATTAATAGATTCCAATTCAGGATCCCAAAGAATGAGGATACAGCTCTTCAGTCAGGGCAGCCTTGTTGCTGCTGTGCGCACAGACAGACCTTTTGTGGGCTCTCAGTCTCTTGGCCTGCTATCAGCCCTGCTCAGGCAATGTTGCAAAGCTCTTTTAGCACTGCTTATAAGTGCCTCAAAGGGTTCTTGGCTTTAGCTCCGTGGGTCAGCAAACATAGCTTCCCTGATTAAGTCTTGAAAACACTCTCTTCCACAAATGATTCCCTTACCTGAACACACTCAGCTTTCCTTGCTGTCAGCCAGGAAGCCCAACATGCGTGCTTTGGCTCTCTGATACCACTCCTCTGCCACTCCACTCGGGTCAGGGTTTTCTAACTCCTGGGCCTAAGAGGTTAAGCATTTCAGGGTCTTGGAGTCAAAAGGACACACACCACTCTTGGCTCTTCTTTCTTGATCCTTCTCATACCCAGACCCATCAGGAAAGAGGCACTGTACCCAATCTACATGTTGCATGAGTTGTTTGGCGGGAGTGACAACGACTGTGACCAGAAGAGCCAGATCAAGTTCATTATTGCACTGCAGGATGATACGCCAGGCTTCATTGTCTTGCTATGAGGATTCAATGTCATGAATATAATCAGGTTTTTAACAGCACGTGTTTTTGTTCACATCCTGCCCAATGCAATTTCTATTTCTACTTTTTCTTCTCTTTCCTTTTACTGCTGTTTACTGTGAGCCCTGACACTTATCACTGACTGTGTTAGCAGCACCTCTCTGGAATGATCAGCCCCCGCTGAAGTCACCAGGGACTTCCCCATGCTATCACTCATCAGACCACCTTCTCTGCCAAACACTTTGAATGCACAGCACTAAGTTGGGGGTCTAGAACCGTTATGTTGGAAGACCAGTCCATCTGTTCCAACCTTCTGGATACTTTCTTTTCTTTACAAATAAAATGTAAAACCGGCTATGCCTGCTCAGGAGTACTTGAGACATACACATGTTTTCATGTGCTTGGCTGTGAGCCAAATGGATGAAAATTCAAGTCTACCGGGGATTCCTTAAAAGAAAGATCCAGCAGCCCATTTCTTGGAGATCCGTCCGTGGAACCGTATGGACAGAAGTTGTACTCTGCACACACCACAGGGCTGTGAGTTTGAGTGGATTTATAGACGCATATATATTTAGCAATGACCTTTGACCAATGCAGAACAGCTTTAAGACAACTGTGCTTAAACATTCAAATTTTCATATTTACATTTCCCCCTGGAGGCATGGTGGTTATGCAATGGGCTGTGATCTGAAAGATGGGCAGTTTGAAACCACCAGTAGCTCTTTGGGAGAAATATAGCACTTTCTATACCTGTAAACAGTTACAGTCTCAGAAACTCACTGGGGGCAGATCTACCCTCTCTTATGGAGTAGAACTATGATTCAGTGTTGACCCCATGACAATGAGTATGGTTTTATAATTTTTTTCTAAGTAAACAACCTTCTTTTGACAAAGACTTAATATGGCAAGAGTTGATAGGCTTGGCACCTTGATCATTTTTTCTGTTTATATCCTACTTAATTGATATTTCTCTTTTTTGTTTGTTTGTTTTTTTTAATCATTTTATTAGGGGCTCATACAACTCTTATCACAATCCATACATACATCAATTGTGTAAAGCACATTTGTAGATTCCTTGCCTTCATCATTCTCAAAAACATGTTGACCAGAAAGGACCAACATTTACCAGATATGAATATATAATGTCCTCCATATTTCTGGACACCATGCTTCCATTAAGATGGCCTAATGTGGCATTTTACTCTAAAACAATTGTAGCAGTGTCTTAGCTATACATTTCCTGTGTCCACTGAGAATGACCTTATCTCTTGAACTGCCTAACTAGCTTCTGAATCTATTTTATGGTTGACCTTCCAGTAAGGACACCAAGTCCTCAGCTTGTGGCAGTTTCTGAGCACTGGGGATCCCATACTCCACATCCCTTTGTGGAGTTCACAGTCACTTGTGGGCTGGTAGAGAGGATGGTGGACAGCATGTCGCACAAGCGGACCATTAGGCAAGAGAGCACAGTGATATGTGTGCTCCACATTCAGAGGTGAGTAAAGTGATGGATTTTTCACAGAAGGAGAATCCGGGAGGGCTCCCTGGAAGTGAGACTCAACAGAGGATTTTCAGGAACCTTCTCACCTGATTTATTTGATCCTTCAAAGTTGATTCTCATTTGTCTGTTTGCATCCTTCTTCCTTGCCCTTTTTTCTCCGACTTTTATGACTTTCACATACTTTGAATGCATGTGATGCCCAAATATGGCTCAATATGAGGGTAAGTAAAAAAGTATTGCTCACAGGGTTCTAGTGCATACATGCATGGGTGTATTCTAAACAAAACCCATTTAAACACACTCAAAGCACATTTAAAAGGAACACAATTTGAGTCCTTTGAAGATGTGGAGCAGCCGATTCAAGAACACAGCACACATTTCAACATGTCTTCTCTGCGTGTAGTGGATCGTTGTAGATACGTTCTCTCTATAATACAATTGTCTTAGTCTCCTTGTGGAGCCTTCAAAAAAGCTTCAATCTCACACTCCATCCACTCCAGGTAAGTATAGTGAAGGTCACTTACCTTCTCGACAGCTGGGATCAAATGGACAGGGGAGGAGGGCAGATGTTGTCTGCTGAATGGTTGCCATGTGGATCTGGGGTGAGGGCTCCTGAAGTGGGAGGCAGCTCTGTAAGAGGGATGAGGCCTACTGATGGGAGCAGCAATGCAAGAGAGGGCAGAGAGAATGGCCAAGTTTGGGAACATAGGTGCGTGTCTGTTGAGGGGAGGGAAAGGTGGGCTGACATCCAGGTGGGTAGAGGTGAGACTGAGGATGTTCTTGGGAGCATTAGGTGAGGAGAGTCTTTAGTGGTGTGCTGTGGATGGGTAGAGTTGACCTAGGGCATCCTGGGGTATCCTAGGAACCCAGGCCTGGTGCCGTAGAATGCTGGGACACTGAATCCTGGATCTTCAAGCTGCACGGCACGTTCCAGGAGCTGCATTGGTGAGGCCCCACATGAGAACCCCATTGGGTGAACTGACCTCTACACAAGACACACTCATAACCTGAGGACTTAAGCCGTAAACACATGGTGTCTGAGGAAACAAGACTGCTGTACCAAACATGGCAAGGTCTTGCTACATCAACACCCTGTATGCTGTATTAAGATACATATTATTCTGGCAGCCCAGTGATACCCATCCTGTTATAGCTTGCTTATGCTTTTTTTGTTTGTTTATTTTCACTGTTTTGTTTTGTTTTTTGACATATAACATTTTCCTTTATTAGTATATTGTATCCTTTTTTTATCATTTTATTAGGGGCTCATACAACTCTTATCACAATCCATCCATACATCAATTGTGTAAAGCGCATTTGTGCATTTATTGCCCTCATCATTCTCAAAACATTTCCTCCCCACTTAAGCCCCCGGCATTAGGTCCTCATTTTTCCCCTCCCTCCCTGCTCTCCCCTCCCTCATGAGCCCTTGATAATTTATAAATTGTTATTTTGTCATATCTTGCCCTGTCCGACGTCTCCCTTCACTCACTTTTCGGTTGTCCGTCCCTCAGGGAGGAGGTCACATATAGTTCCTTGTAATGGGTTCCCTCTTTCCTACCCACTCTCCCTCTACCCTCCCAGTATCGCCACTCACACAACTGGTCCTGTAGGGCTCATCTGCCCTGGATTCCCTGGATTTCCAGTTCTGTCTAGGAGGTGTATCGCCATTGGGTGTCACCCTCTGGAAGCAGTGTTATTTGTTTCTTTGGTTAATTAAACACAGGTATGGTGAGCCTATAGAAAAAGCAAATATGACAAAGGTCTTTTTTTTTTTTGGGGGGGGGGGGTTACACAGGGTTGGAGGAGATAAGAGGGAGATGATGTTCAGAAGTCCAGGAAGGAAAAGTATGTTTGGAGCCTGATTATGGAAACAATTTTACAATTATTGTTGCCATGATTGAAGTATGAAATTACATGACCCCAAGTTACAAAAAATTTAAAAATATATAATAATAATAAAAAGCATAGATTCAGGAATGGGTTTGAGACCTGCACAAAATCCTAGCTCCAACTTAAGGAAAATTAGTTCTTACATCATGGCCCTCCGTGATATTCACCTTCATGAAATGATCACTGAAGATATAGATGCTACAGCACAGTGTGGTGCATAAAGTAGATGATACCCGGCTATCAATCAGAATAGTGTCTGGGGCCTTAAATGCTTGCATTCAAACAAGCAGCCGTCTAATTGAGGAGTCAACTAAGTCCACACGGAAGAAGCACACCAGCTTATGTGATCCAAAGATGATAATTACAAAATTTGAAGAGCTAAAATTATGAACACCCTCTTTGTAGAAGACTACAGAGGATAGTGGGAGCCCAAAATCCATCTGCAGAGTGTCTAGACAGACTGAGCCTCTGGGAGATCCCCTCTAGCCACAGGCAAGAGTGTCAGACAGCCTGACTATCATGTGGAGACCATTGTAATCTTGATAATGCTGGATTGAACTCGATACTTGGCCAGTTGACCTCCCTATAGACCCAACTGGGATTTGTTCTAGATGCAAGTATTTCTTACTTGTTCCATGACAGAAATTTCTTCTCTGGACTTTTTGAATTTGATGGTGGGCTTCTCCTTTTTACACATTATTTGTATTTTTGTCTTTGTACGATTATGTATAATTTGATCCGTACCACTGCAGGGAGATTTATTTTTTTATTGTTTTCTGTTGGGTTTTCCAGCTGTGAAGCACAGGAGGAGTGGATGCTTCAGGATAATAACTGATACAGAAGGTTAAGGGGATGCAGGGGCAGGGGAAGAGTGCAGGGAGGGAATGGGGATTTGGGGAGTGAACAATGAAGGCGGGAGGGAGCCCTAGGACTGATTGTGATTGCACAACTCATTTTACCATCTAGGGGTGCTCTCAAATTGATGTGATAATGATTGTACAATTCTCCTTGATATGATTGAATGATTTAACTGTTTAAAATTTTTAGAATGTTTCAATAAAAAAAGCCATCAAAAGGACCAGTTAATTCAAGGCAGAGAAGTCAGCTCAAGAGTTAGGGTGACAATGTGGAGGGGTTTGAAATGGTTAATCTAGATAGATTTCTCTCAAAGTTCCAAGGTAATCAAGTGGGTTTAAAATTTACATTTTAAGCAAATTGAAAACTGTAATGGTGAGAAAAATGTCCAGAAATCGGCACCAAAGACTTTTTCTGATCCTGACAATGCACCTGGTCTTTTTTGAGGGTAGCAAGCACTCGCCTACAAGAATTTATCAGGCCCCAAATAAAGGCTGAACATGATAGTGGGACAAGAGGAAAGAAAAAGGAAATAGAGGAAAGAACTAGGAAGCAAAGGGCATTTATAGAGGTCTAAATACAGGCAGGTACTCATGTAAATATATTTATATATGATGATGGGGAAATAGGTCTATGTGCAGATATTGATACCAAAGTCTCAAGTAGAAAGAAGATGTTTGTGAAAAGATGACGGCACATATTTACTAATGTGCTTGACCTAATGGATGGATGTATTAAGAGCTGCAAGAGCCCCCAATAAAATGGGGGCTCTTTAAAAAAAACAGAATGTGATAGGGATAGTTTCTCTCATCTATTCTGGAGCCCCATCTTTCCCCTTCAGACGTCTACTTTTGGTTTCCCAAGCCCAAAGTCCATTTTAAAGGAGCACAATTTGAGACTTCCATCATGGTATGATGTAAACGCAAGAACACTGACGTCTACGGAGAAGTAGTAGAGAGCTGGAAACCCCGCCTTCATCTTGATATTTGTATCTAACGAAGGTTTCCATGACTTTGTAGACTTCATGACTGACCCTCAGATCAAAGGGAAACTTACTGGAGGGCCCTTTGTTTCATTTATTTTCTTTGCTGGGCCTGATAGAAGATCAGAATGAGTCTTGTTTTCACGGATCTCTCAGGCACACCGGGTGCTCTAAAGTGCTGGTGCAATGAGAAAGCAAATAGCTAAATGAAGACACCCCTGTTTTCCTGCTATTGGTGATGTTGAATAATCGTTGTTTGCTCTCTGTTCCACATTTCCTTTAATCCGATAATGCTTTTACAATGCAAACGTGACATGCATTCCAAGGAAAAGTGAAGCATTAGGTTCAGTGAGGCATCCCTTGACAGAGAGGTTTAAACTTTTCAAGTGTGAATTTTAGGGGCTCACTCAGTACATATTAGAGGACTGTGGAGAACAGTAAGTGTACTGGGACAGAGTTGTCCAGCTCTCTTGGGTGTGAGAAAGACCACTCAATCTTGGGAATGACATCAAACTGAAGTCAGATCATGCATTGCCAAGTTGCTCTGGATGGACACTTCTTTTGATATTAGACATTGCTGGAAGCTGTTGAGTTGGCCTCTGATACATGACGACTTGGTGACTCACTGCCGAATGGGATCTACACTGTCTGACCCTCGACTATCCCAATGCCCGGCTGAGGATCACAGAGTTTCCGCTGACTAACTTTCAGAAATATTTCTCCGGGCCTTGATCCTTTTAGTCTGGAGGCTCTGCTGAAATCTGTTCACATTCAGCCTTTAGGACCATATGACTAGGGGCTGTGCTGGCGTGCACTGGCCAGGAATTGAACCAGGATCTCCCACCTGGAAAGTGAGAATTCTACCACGGAACCACCATTCCCCTCACTTCGTCTAGAGAAAAATGGATAGATGACCTAGTTAAACTGTAATAGCAAACTGAGGAATGGTCAGTTAGTAATGCAGAACCGCAGAACTAACGTGTGTGTGTGTGTGTGTGTGTGTGTGTGTGTGTGTGTGAGAGAGAGAGAGAGAGAGAGAGAGCACTTTCATTGTTTTCAGGCTAAGTAAAGGAGGACACAATCCCTTCTATCCAGGGTCATTCTCCTAAACCCCATTCACAGTTCCCTTTAATAGAGAGTGAAGATAAAACAATTCTCCTTAAGTGTTTTTCACTTACTTGGGTTTTATAGCTAAGCTGGGAATTGCATAGAGAATATAAGACTATTGGCTTCTAAGCCTAATAGGAATGTGGTAAGAAGTATGGGCAGCCTGGAAGGAGAATCTTTTTTTCCCTTCTCTTGATATTTTCTGAGCACCTCTGAAGACTCAAGGGCTCCTTCGAGCTCAGATAAAAATCCGTCTCAGAGATATTTATCTGCACTCCCTTTCACGCTGAACCTTTCCTACGGAAAGTCTCAGCAGAGGGGTCATGAGCCCGCATTGAGTTCTCTTTAGCCATTGGGCTGCTCTTTGATGATTCTGGACTTTTACAGCTAAAGTAAATTTCATATTTTGTTTGAAAATAGGGGGAAAAAGACATCGAAGGTATTGGATTTTTCCCCTTTCTTTGGGGGCTTTTAGTCTTTTCAGTTGAACTTTTCAAGTTTTTCTGTGCACTGACGCCCTCCGTGTTCACGCACACACACTCAAACCTGGTAAGCATAAAGCATCAGCATGCCAGTGAAGATTTGGGGTGCTTCTCTTGGTTACAAAATCATTTAGTAAGTACAATTCTCCTGTTGGACCCAGCAGTAGGGGAATCCATGTTTGTGCCCCTTCTTGCAGGGGAGCTAATTTTTGCCTTTTCTTTGAAGATTGAGGGATATTTTAATGTGATACAGTGGCTCCTTGTCTGGTTCAGTTACTTAGCTCGTGTGATATTGTGAAACCAGTAATGATACTCTCTATGGAGAAAGACAGGATATGGTTTTTCCATACTTTTAGCAAGTGGCACTTAAAGTTTTGTAGATGGAGCTGGAGCCAGCGTGTCTAGAACACCATGCTTACTGACAGTCTTGCTTTTAAGTGCAGCAATTGGCTTTTCATACCAGTGACCCCTGGGACCGGTGCACTAACAGCATCATCTGATGTCAATGCTATATGTTAGGACTGTCACAGGAAGTCTAAATTAAATGGCAAGTGCCCTTGTGCCTGAGGTTCGCTTTCAGGTATTTGCACAAAGATGGACCCTCCCTAAAGGAGAAGAAAAAACAAAACAAAACCCAGTCATGTAGCCAGAAGTCAATATAGGGCAGGATCTTGACCAAATTGATTGTGCCCATAGAAAAGCATTGGCTACATATGATATCAATTAGAGTTTTATTAATAGGGGCAGTTTGGAAGCTTAGATTGGCATTAATTTTAATGAGGAATTGTATAAATCAAAAATTAGCCCATGGCCATTTATTATTGATTCTACAGTAGAAACCTTTAATGAATTACAATAGAAAACTTGTTTTGCTAACTTATAGGAAAGTTATTGCATTTTCCAAGAAAAACTACAGTTTTTCCCCAATTTATATATTCGGATACCATAATTTTTATCATACAATCCACCAAATGAGTGAGCCAGAAGTCATCGTGCTCCTAATGCTTGGGGTTGCTCTTATGCCACAACGTGCAGACTGAGCGTGCTTATCATACTATTTAGCACATATTATGCCCAGACAAAAACTTTTACTTAAAAGAATTATCCTTCAATAACACAAAGGGGTTCAATATTAAAAGGGACTCCCTGAAACGTCTGCATAACATAAGAAGCAATTGACTGTAATGCAACAGATCTCCTGCCTTGTAATCTGCAGACCTGAAAACGCAGATGAGGATTTCTTCCCCAAAGGCACCTTATTACATGTACACCTGCGGCTCCCTCAGACCCATGAGTGGGTGGCAGTCTGAAGGGGAGGTACATGTTTTGGGGTAAAAGAAGCTCAGGGTGGCTTTCCACGACCTCCTGATCCACAATACTATCGGTGTATCCTATCGTATCATTTTCTATGTTTCAAAGAAACCCCACTGCGATTGAGTCAATTCCAACTCAGTGATCATTGATAGCATTTTTGAGGCTGTGAATATTGATGGGAGCAGAGAGTCTCCCGTCTCTCCCATAGAAGCTGGTGAGCCTGAACCATCAGTCTTCTGGTTAGCACTTCAGTGCTTACCTGACAGCACCACCAACTCTCCTTCCTATATTCTGTGTTCTGACATGGACCAGCAGAAGACCTTGTACTTGTATTCCTCTGTGTCATTTTTCTCTCCTCCTAGTCTCCCCTCCAATCAACCACATGGGAAGGGTTTGAAGTCAGAAACTCTGTAAGCGTCGCGCTTGGTTAGAGCCCTGCTACCTGCATCAAGTGTGCATACTTTCTGAAAGAATGAGGGTAAAGTAGGTGGTTTGCATCACGGACGTCTAATACCGAGGCTAGGGATATTAACCATACTTTTATACACAAAGGCCTTTGTGAGCTTCAAGCAAGCTGCCCTTTTCCTCCCTAGACCTCTCAGATGACAACAGAGAAACCGTTAAGAAGGAGCATGTGGAAATCGGGCTTTAAAACCTCTTAGCAATGTGACCCTGGGTAAATTGCTTTATCTCTCTGAGCCTCACTTACCCTAATCCATTAAAATGGGTTTATTAATGACAATGGTTTTATGGGTTTAATGATGATTAAATTAGTATATAGCTGCAAAAATTTCACCTAGGTTCTTGGCACAGACTAAGCTACCCATACATGTTGTTATTACTACCATTATTTGGATGTTCTTAATTTATTTTATTATTGGCATCATTGTCTATTTTACCCAGTTATTTCTTGTTAAAAATGCAAATTAAACCAATTGTTCAAGCAGAAATGGAGGTAATTCATTACCGATTTGCCCATGAGATGTTTAATGACCACCAGTTAAGAGTTCTGCCTCCTATACACATGACTTCACATGCTTCATTTGCACAATAGGTGCTTACATATACAAGATTTCCCTTTCAAAGTACTTCCCCGCTCAGCTGCCTTTCTTCTGATTAACCAACTCTCTCTTTCAAGGTTTGAAGTCATGGAGTTTATTTTTTGTGACATCCACTCAAGTATAGAAACAAAGGTGGCCAATGTTTTATTATCTTCTTTTCCCCAGCAGTCTTTTATTTCAATTGCATCTTGCCAACTTGCAGATGTTGTTTACATAAAAGACACACTTGTAGAAAGAAGATCATATTGACAGATAACATCTGCTATTAGGGACAATTCTGAAAAGGTTTGTGAAGCCAATTCCATTATTTTGCTATGATTTCCCATAATTTTCAGGGCCTTAGGAGGAGTATTTTACTAAAAATTGTAACAAAAAGTTCAGTAACCTTCATTTTCTTAAATGTTTTTTTCCCGAGGTTTAATGTACATAAGTAGCCAACCCATTAATTAATTTAGAAATCGAGTGTATAAAAAATTTGTCTAGGTATGCAAAAAATTTAAAATTGATTCCTATAATAAACACCAAGTTCTGTGCATGTTCCACAAGGTTCTAAGTGATCCAACACTTCCTATTCCTCTTCGTACTTTCTTTGCTTGGGCTATCATTGCTGACATCAGATGGATCTTATCTGATTGCAGATAATGTGTACTTGTGTTTTATTGACCAAATAAAGGTGTTTAACTGTGTGTATCATAACAAATTATAGGTAATATTTTGAAGAATGGGAAATCCAGAAAAACCAATTGTGCTCAGGTGGGACCTCTACATGGATCTAGAAGCAGTCATTTGAACAGAACAATGGAATACTGAGTGATTTAAAATCAGGAAAGGTGTGTATCAAGGTTGCCTCTTTTCACCATACTTATTCAATCTGTGTGATGAGCAAATAATCAAGACGCTAGACTCTATTAAGAAGAATATGGCATCAGGATTGGTAGAAGACATTAAAAATCTGCTATATAGAGATGACACAACCATACTTGTTGAAAGCAAGAAGACTTCGAAGCACTTACTGGTAGATCAAGGACTGCAATTTTCAGAACGGAGTGCAACTCAATGTAAAGAGAACTCAAATCCTCACAAATGCGCCAGTAGACGGCATCCTGATCAACAAATAAAAGATTGAAGTTGTCAAGGGTTTATTTTGCTTGAATCCATAATCATTACTCAAGAAGCCGCTTTCCAAACGTCAAATGATATATTGCTTTTGGCAAGACTGTCGCACAATTCCTCTTCAAATTTCCAGAAAAGCAAGGAGGAGAGTTAGACACTGAATAAGGAAGCCCATAGAAGAATAGATGAGTATGGATTCTGGTGTTGGTGAAGAATCTTACATGTACCATGGATGGCCAGAAGAATAAGCAAACCTATCTTGGAAGAAGTACAGCCCAAAGGCTCCTTGGAAGCAAGTGTGGTGAGCCTTTGTTTTACTTAGTTGGACTTTGTGGCATTGAGAGGATTTTATGTGAACTTGAAGATGTATGAAAGTATAGTGGTGGAGTTCAAGCTGTCAATGGGTCACAGTCTGGCGGTGCTTCCTTGGGGGCTGGGGGAGAGGCGGTGGCCTTCTCAGGTCACACTGAGTGCTGCCAATGTCCTGTCATGTTTCCATCCACCATGGATCCTCGTGATTCTGCACCCACAAGTCTGTGATCTTCCTTCATTCCGTATCATTGCATATGACTATGTGAGTCTGAAGAGGGACTTATGAACTGGTATTGGACTTACAAATTTGACTTGTACTGAGCTTGGATGCTTTCTTGATATGTACTTGCTTCTTGATATAAAGCTCTTTTTTGTACATATATGAGTGTTGCTGAATTTGTGTCTCTAGTCAACCTGGTGTAATAGAGACATGTTATCAGGAGAGGCCAGTCCCTGGATAGGACACCTTGCTTGGCAAAATAGTTGAGCAGAGAAAAGAAGAAGATCTTCAATGAGATTAATTGACACAGTGGCTTCAACACTAGGCTCAAACAACAATTGTGAGACCTGGGCAGTGTTTTGTTCCATTGGCTTTCAATAAGCTGGCGCCAACTGAATGGCATCTGACAACATCTTCCTTTCCTTCCCTGAACTGGTCCTCTGCCCTTCCTTCAGCTCTTCAGACATTAGCTCATTGATCACCATCGAGCTTCATGTTGGGTTTTCCTCTATATAGACCACTCAACCACAGAGCTTCATGTGATTTTTTCCCTCATCCTTTATATACCAACTTAAAATCATTGAGTTTCCTGTGTCAAACAATATAAATTAGCAGGACTTCAAAGCAAGTATTTCTTAAATAAATCACTTTATTCTTAGCATTATTGTTCTTAGCATTACTTGAAATTATGTACATATATTTGTGCTGCTGTGTGCCTCTCTATGTGTCTGTCCATTGAGAGAGAGGATGCCTCTCATTTATTGACTCTAATTATTCAATATTGCACATTTGCTCTTATAATAAAACCTGCTATCCAACTAGTTGGTGAGTTAATTACACATGCCTGACAGTAATGAGTAAAGAGGTGCGGGATAGAGTAACGCTCACTGGAACGTTTCCATCGTGTGGCAACTTGATGTGTTCATGATTCCCGTTGGTTTAGCAGGTATGTACTGGCAATTATGCAACAAAATATTCATCCTAAAGTTTGTGATCAGACGTGTTCCTCTTTCATTTTTGAATAATATTGATTTCATATAATGACCTGGTCTTCGGACCCTAGCCATGTCCATAATTGGGGAATGAGTGTATATGTACAGATATATAATATACTGTATTTTAAAAATTGCTCCCTTATTTTCTCTCCTGCTGACCAAAAATTAAGACTCACAAAACCTGAATCCCTTTTCTGCCTTATTGCCTGCTGTCTGGCTAATTCTTAGAACTATGCTTGTTGGTGAGTGGATACTTCTGTGGATGCTCAGCACTGTGAGAAATATGGAGACATTTCTAGACGGATCTATGTTCTTTAGAAGCCTTCTACCCAATGAGAGAGTTAAACCTCAAGTGTATGAAAATATAATTTAACAAGCCACTGTAATGAAGTGATGAAAGCAATAAAATACTGGTGGATCTGAAGACAGAGAGATCACTTTGTACTGATCAAGGGTGGTTTGAAAGTAGAGGTGGGTTTTGAGCTGGGCTTTGAAGGATGTGCATTTCCTGAAAGGAGCGTTCTTTATTGCACAGATTCAGCACAAGTCATTTGACCTTAACTGCAATCTAGCTATACAAGGAAGTTTTAAAAAGTTCATGGAAAAATTCCATTATCTTTTAGTTTTATTTTCCATGAAACTCTTGAGGCTTTCTTGAATTCAGTAGAATGCAAATGAACGGGAAGGAAAGAATGGATGTGGGTTTAATGCTTTCGGTCGTGTTTCTCTTAGAGCTTACGTGGATTAGAACGACTGAATGAAACGCTGCCAACCCTTGCAGATGATTTTTGACACTTGCCTCTTTCTCCCTATACTCCACATAGACCTGTTAATTTTCCTTTAATACATTAGAAAGTGCCCTACTCCCTTTACTTTCTGAATAGTCATTCAAGGGTTACATTGGGCCAGGGCGCTTTCCTACCTGGGCCACTTTACTTGGTGAATTCCTTGTTATTTTTCACGTTCCACTGTACACACTGAAGTTCAGAAAGCCCTTCAATTAACCTCTAGACTACGTGAGACCAGATCTCCTGTGTTTGACTTTCACCCCATCCTATCTGTCTCTCCCATTCCTATCTGTCGCTTCTTTCTCTATCAACGCTGCTCATCTCTCAGGGTTTGTTACTATGATGCTGGAAACAGTGCCATTTGTATGTCAAATATCAGTTAGGTTGTTTATGGTGAACAGAATTCATTGGTGCTTTGGAGACAGACAGACCTGGCGATTTACTCCAAAAAGTTAACCAATTAAAACCTATGGATCCTTAATAGAGTATCTTTTGACTTGCTTGCTTTGGAAATGTCATCAGAAGTGATCAATTGCTACAGGAGAACATCATGCTTGGTGAAGTAGGGGGTCAAGAATAATAGCCCCAACAGTGGACTCATGCAAGCATGGGTTTGGCACGGGACTAAGTACTAATATTTTCCTCAGTTCTGCAAAAGGTTGCCATAAGTTAGAGCTGACTTAGTGGCAGTTATCTATCTATCTATCTATCTATCTATCTATCTATCTATCTATCCATCCATCCATCATCTATCTATCTATCTATCTATCTATCTATCTATGCATCTATCTATCTATCCATCCATCATCTATCTATCTATCTGTCTATCCATCCATCTATCCATCTATCTATCCATCCATCATCTATCTATCTATCATCTATCTATCTGTCTATCAAGCTATTCATTGATATATTGATATATGATTCCTGTCCATCACTTTTCCTGTCACTACTCAGGGGAGGTTGGTGTTTTGTCTAGACTACTGTAGTTTACACAAAAATAGAAACTCTATCTCTTTCCATCACTTTATATCTCATGACCAGTAAAATGGTTGTCATATACTTGGAGCTAAGCATGTATTTCCTGAATAAATTAATGAATGCAGAGGGAAAGCAGACAGCAGTAGACACTAAGTGGGATATTACATTACTGAAATTAACTTAAAACTCTATCTATAACCATAGATACTTACTTAATAGAAGCCAACATGAAAATGCCAAGACTACCTTCATTATAAGCTGCTTTGTTCACTAAAGCTTTTAAAAGGCCCAGCCTATCCGAAGTTCTGTGTAATGTAGGTAGTATGCCAGAGACCGCATACTTTCATGCTGCCGGACCAAAGAAGCAGGCATGATACTCCTGAGACCTTCACCCAACAGAATGATTAAAAGCACCTTTAAGGGTGAGTAAGTGGGTAGTAGCTCATAAAACCAATTCCATATGTGTTATTTTTACCACAGATTCATTATGCAGACACTCCTAGTTAGCCTGTGAGGGCTAAGATGTAGCCTTGGAGATGTATGGCTAGGTTTTCAAGGAGGCAAGATACTACGTGAGGAGGTTAGGTCCATTAAGCAGCAATTAATAACAGTAGACCCAAGGTGGTCCAAAAAAATTAATGCCTTGGGCTGCCAACAGAAAGGTTGGATATTCGAGGCCATGCAAAGCCAGCTCAAAATAAAGACCTGGTAATCAAATTCTGAAAAATTAGCCATTGCAAACCCTGTGGAGAATAGTTCTTTTCCGAAGTACATGGGATTATCATGAGTTGAATTCCACTGGATGCCAATTCATGGGTGCCATTCATTAAGATTTCCCTCCCATATGCCAGGCTGTCTTATGGGCATTTTCTATATACTGCCTTCATTCGTTCTAGAAAACTCCTAAGATGTTATCGATATCATTTTTGTTGCAGAAATTGAGGCTCAGGACGAATTTGTTACCACAGGAATCATGTTACTCCCATTTCCCTTGAAGCACTGACAAGGGAGAGAATCTGCAACCCCTCTCATGATATTTCCTATGAGAAAATATTGCTGATGGACAAGGCATACTCATCTCCTTCCTTTGAATCCAAAAGACCACATATTTACAGGCACATATATATAGTTATAATACATGTACAGTTCATAATACATATACAGTGTATTATCACTTTAGTAATGACTTCGAAGAAAAAATAGAACACAGAATTAAATATATTTTTTCTAACAATAACCTTAATTAGGTGAATATGAAGTAGTTACATAGCCTGAGAGGCAGTAATTCAAACTGAAAAAACGGAGATACTGAATGGTTTAAAATCAAGAAAAGTGTATGTCAGGGTTTTATCCTCTCACCATCCTTGTTCAGTTTTTATGTGAGCAGCTAGCCCGAGAAGCCAGAATATATGAAGAAGAATGTGCCATCAGGATCGGAGGAAAACTCATAACAGATAACGCAATCTGACTTTTTGAAATTCAAGAGTACTTGAAACATTTATTGATGAAGATCAAAGACCCTTCAATTTAAAGGGGAAAAAATGGTCACAACTGGACCAATATATCTATCATTATGAGAAACTTAGAAAAGATACAAGTGTTCTAGAGTTTCATTTGACTTGGATTCACAATCAACGCTTGTGGAAGCAGGAGTCGAGAACTCAAAGGATATATTATACTGGGCAGATAGGTCACCGAAGACGTATGGAAAGTATTAAGGCGCAAAGTGGTCCCTTTGCGATATCCCTTTGACAGAGGCCACGGTATTTCAGTTATTTCATAGCATTGGAAAGCTGGACAATGAATAAAGAAGATCATAGAAGAATTGATGAATTTGAAGAACAATCCAGTGGACTGCCAGGACAATTCAATCTTCTTGGGAACAAGTATAGTCATAATGCTCCTTGGCAATGAGGCGTGTGAGATTTTGCCTCAGGTACAATTGCTTCATGTAAACGTGTCTCATGTAACAATCGCGAGGCTGATGCCAGACCAAGCGTGTAAAGTTGTTACGAGTTGAAGCCAACTCAATGACACCTCATAACAGCAATCAATTGAGTGATTGAGTGCGACGTTAGTTTAGGCTCATTGTTTTATTTTTTCTTAAATTAAAAAAAATGAGGTATAAATTCAATGTCGTAAATGTATAATTTTATGGTATTTAGAATATTCAAAGAATTGAATATCAAAGAATCATCACCACACTTACCAATTTAGAGCATTTTCATTTCATCCTCCTAAAAAAATGTGTACTGTACAGTGGCCTACAAATGGGCTTTGGGTCTCCACTCCGCACTCCCCGCCTCATTCACTGTGATAAGATTTTTGGTTCTGATGATGCCTGATACCTGATCCCTTCGACACCTCATGATCACACAGGCTGGTGTGCTTCTTCCAAGTGGGCTTTGTTGCTTCTGAGCTAGATGGCCAATTGATTACCTTCAAGCCTTTAAGACCCCAGACGCTATATCTTTTGATAACCAGGCACCATCAGCTTTCTTCACCACATTTGCTTATTCACTCGCTTTGTCTTCAGCATTTGTGCGATATAGCAACGATGAAAAATACAACTTTTGAAGATAATCAAGCGGCCATCAAGCTCAGAAGCAACAAAACCCACATGGAAGAAGCACACCAGCCTA
>NW_022111309.1:4464086-4485293 GCF_000313985.2 Echinops telfairi | reverse complement strand
TGTATGGATTGTGATAAGAGTTGTATGAGCCCCCAATAAAATGTTTTAAAAAAAAAGAAGAAGAAGACAGAGCACACCAGAAGCATGTTAAAGAGAAGTGATACTGTGACATGGTGTCTGGCTGTGTAGATTAAGGATAAAAAAACCCACAGTTTTCAGCCATGTGTTGCTTACCCTATTATCTATAATATATCAATAGTGAATTCTTACATTTCTTCAAAAAAAATAAAAAAGAAAAATATAACTTTCCTCTACTTCCTAAATGCTTCCACCACCCCACTCACCCACTATCATGATCCCAATTGTACCTTGCAAGTCTGGCTAGACCAGAGGATGTACACTGGTACAGACAGGAACCGGAAACACAGGGAATCCAGGATGGATGATCCCTACAAGACCAGTGGTGAGAGTGGCGATACCGGGAGGGTGGAGAGAGGGTAGGGTAGAAAGGGGGAACCACTTACAAGGATCTACATATAACCTCCTCCCTGGGGGATGGACAACAGGAAATTGACTGAAGAGGGACGCTGGACAGTGTAAGATATGACAAAATAATCATTTATAAATTATGAAGGGTTCATGAGGCAAGGGGGAGTGGGAAGGGAGGGGAAAATGAGGAGCTGATGCCGGGGGCTTAAGTAGAGAGCAAATGTTTTGAGAATGATGAGGCCAATGAATGTACAAATGTGCTTTACACAATTGATGTATGTATGGATTGTGATAAGAGTTGTATGAGCCTCTAATAAAATGATTTTTAAAAAATGTGTACCGATATACTCATCCCTGGATATTAACCATTGATGTATTTTTATTCTCTATAAAAATTCCCACTCTTGCCATTTTGAATACACTGAAGTATACAACATGTGGATTTTTGTATCTGGGTTCATTCTTTGCTCAATGTTTTAAAGGCTATCTATGTTGTAGTGTATTCTATTCTTTTTTATTACTCAATACTATTCCATTTTGTGGATATAACACTACCACTATTAGTTTCTTTGTTTGCCAGTTAATGGGCATTTGGGTTGTCTCCACTTCTTGACTTTGTGAACATGTGTCTACAATGTGAACCTATTTTGGATTTTCTTAGGTAGAAACCTAGAAGTCGAATTGCTAGACCCACTATTTTCTTGGATTTATGAAATTTTATTCTAAGTCATCTTCACATTCATAATCTAAAGGGAATTTTGAGAGGCTATAGAAAGAGATGATTACATATGCAGCTGAATTGATTGTATACAATCTCAGTTCTTGAACTTATGACTTCTTTGATGATGTGTAGATTCTCTAATACTTCTGAGGAAAAAGGCCCGGTAAATTAGAAGACAGCATATGTACAACATTTTGTGTCATACCGAGCTTATAGCACCTAGATTTTTCTTGTTGGCTTGAGTCATTATGGAAGAGTGGCATCCAGGAGCACTTCATCCCTCTGTTGCATACCACCTACTGGGAAACTCTCTGGGCCCAGCAGGTTCTCAGGTCCTGAGGATGCAGTCCTTCGGGAGCTGCGGTGACTTGCTGATCCAGACTTGTGCTTATGATCTCGAAATTTGTAATAAAACCTTTCGGGTTGGTAATGATAGCTTTTAGTATATTGAGATGCATCTCGAGGTTCTCTATTTTTAACTTAATCATTTACATTGTTTTCCTTATCTATACATTTGGAAACCTATTGACTTTGTTTCATGGTTTTAAAGGAGTTGTGTTAGACAGTGTTCTCTAGGGAAACAAAACCAGAATGCTAATAATTATATATATATATTTATACAGATAGATTGATAAATAGCATAAGAAATAAACAGTTAATTAAATTACAAAGCAGTATAAATGGCTCAGTGCAACTCAGTGCTGTGAGACAGTTGTGAGACACTGGCAGTCCTTCAAGTCTTGAGGGCCGCCAGGTAGTCCTCTGTAGAGCAATTCCCGCTATCCGGGCACAGGCAGCAAACAGCAAGGCAGGTCACCAACAGTCAGCCAGATGACAGGGTCCGACAGTCCCCAGCTCAAGAGATGTAAATTCCAATGGTGTGGTGAAACAGGTCTTGAAGGAACCTCAAATTACAGCGACACAGTCCACGGGTTAGGTGTCCCACAGGTAGTGTAGCTTGCAAATTGAGGCACAGAACAAGCAAGGCAGTTGCTCGCTGGTCTGATGATCAAAGAGCAAGAGACAAGAAAGGCGAGGTTCACTGAGCCATTTATCGCTCTGCCCTTCAATTAATCCCACATGTGTTTATTGGCCAGGTTGGCACAATAAACTAACTACCTCAATCCACCCCTTGCCAACTTGGTAATTCTTTAGCCATATCTAATTTCTGGACATTAATGAAATCCCACTTACACTTAACATTAAACTTCTATCATACATATAAATGACAACACACTGAGTCCAATTGTATCTGATATATCATACATGAACAAAGGAAAGATATTCAATAAGCACATACAAAGAAAATACACTGATAATTACAAACCTCGCTTTTGCAATTGATCATGTGGTCATAACAGATAGGTAGAACTACCTTCTTCTACTACCCATTCTGTATTACCTTTGCCCTCAGCAAGCACCTCAGCTTGCTGTGGTTTTTTTGTCTGGTGGGGTGAACCAGACTTTCATTCCTGAGGGGTCTGGGTCATTATACATCCTGTCAGGATTGGGTTGCTATAAATTACCATTTACTTTAATCACAGGGCATGGTAGCACTAAAAGTCGGCCTATGGGATCTCCTGGATTCCAGACGTATTCTTCTTTACCTCCATTATGTAACACCAGTCCAATTTCTCCTTGGTAATCAAGATCAATCACACCACTCAGTACAGTGACACCCTTCCTGACCTGTTGATCTAAAGGCATGAGAAGCCCAAAGTGGGCAGGGGCGTTCTCACCTGCCAGTTCAGTGGAATCCCTGCTGTGTTTCCAGGTGGGAGAGTTCCTTCCTTCAGGACCAGGACCTCCAGGCCTGAGGAAAACAGGGTTGCTGGGACAGGAATCAAAAATGCTACAAGTCATCGCTAGTAGTAATAGTGAGTGATGCCATGCCAACTTCCACCCCTTGGTTCCTGGACCCATGGATTCTCGCTATTGGAGACACAGCACCATATATTGGGCGCTGGTTTTGAGTGTATACAGCTTCCTGGAGAACACTTCCCCAGCAGCTTCAGGATGATGAGGCACGTGATATGATCAGTGGATTCCATGGGCATGGACCCATTGCCACACTGCATTTGCTGTGAAGTGAGTTCCTTGATCTGAAGCAATGCTTTGTGGGATGCCATGCTGGTGGATGGGGCATTCTGTAAGTCCACGAATAGTACTTTTGGCAGAAGTATTGCGTGCATGGAAGGCAAATCCATATCTAGAGTAGGTGTCTATTCCAGTAAGAACAAAATGCTGCCCCCTCCATGACAGAAGTGCTCCTATGTAATCAACCTGCTACCAAGTTGCCAGTTGATCTCCCTGAGGAATGGTCCCATATCTTGGACTTAATGTTGGTTTCTGCTGCTGGCAAATGGGGCTCTCAGCAGTGGCAGTGGCCAAGTCAGCCTTGGTGAATGGAAGTCCATTTTGCTGTGCCCATGCATAACCTGCATCCCTGCCACCATGTCCACTTTGTTCATGTGCCCATTGGGCGATAACAGGAGTGGCAGAGGAAAGAGGAGGACCAGTCTCCACAGTGCGTGTCATCTTATCCACTTGATTGTTAAAGTCCTCCTCTTCAGAGGTAACCCTTTGGTGAGCATTCACATGAAATACAATTACCTTTACTTTCTTGGCCCATTCAGAGAGGTCCATCCACATACCTCTTCCCCACACCTCCTTGTCACCAATTTTCCAATCATGTTCCTTTCAATTCCCAGACCATCCAGCCAAGCCATTAGCCACAGCCCATGAATCAGTAGACAGTCTCACATCTGGCCATTTTTCCTTATATGCAAACTGAACGGCCAGGTGCACCGCTCAAAGTTCTGCTCATTGGGAAGATTTCCCTTCCCCACTGTCCTTTGGGGAGATCCCAGAAAGGGGCTGTAGTGCTGCTGCTGTCCACTTACGAGTGGCACCTGCATATCGTGCAGAGCCATCTGTAAACCAAGCATGACATTTTTGGTCTTCAGTTAAAGTATGGTAAGGAACTTCCCCAGAGGCCATAGGTGCAGACTGGGAGAAAGGAGGTAATGTGACAGGAGTGGAGACTGCGGGCATTTGGGTCACTTCTTCATGCAGCTTACTTGTCCCTTCAGGTCCTGCTTTGGCCCGATCTTGTATGTACCACTTCCATTTAACAATGGAGTGTTGCTGCGCATGTCCAACTTTATGACTCTGTGGGTCAGACAATACCCAGTTCATGATGGGTAGTTCAGGCCTCATGGTGACATGGTGGCCCATGGTGAGACTGAAAAGGACATAATCAAACTTTTCTGGGATTACTAGACACTGGCTCGGAACTGACACTTTATTGTGCCAAACTGGCTGATAAACACATGTGGGATTAATTGAAGGGCAGAGAGATAAATGGCTCGATGAACCTCGCCTTTCTTGTCTCTTGCTCTTTGATCATCGGACCAGTGTGCGGCTGCCTTGCTTGTTCTGTGCCTCAGTTTGCAAGCTACACTACCTGTGGGACATCTAACCTGTGGACTGTGTCACTGTAATTTGAGGTTCCTTCAAGACCTGTTTCACCACACCAATGGAATGTGCATCTCTTGAGCTGGGGACTGTCTGACCCTGTCATCTGGCTGACTATTGGTGACCTGCCTTGCTGTTTGCTTCTTGTGCCCAGAAAGCCTGCATTGCTCTACAGAGGACTACCTGGCAGCCCTCATGACTTGAAGGACTGCCAATGTCTCACAACTCTCATGGGAGTGAATTGCACTGAGCCATTTGTACTGCTTTATAATTTAATTAACTGTTTATTTCTTATGCTTTAGATCGATCTATCGATATTAGCATTCTGGTTTTATTTCTCTAGAGAACCCTGTCTAACAAATTTAGTACAACATCTGCGAACAAGCGGAACCATGCTTCAGGAAACACAAAGTGGTTCCTCCTGCCTCCCGATGTGACAGACATTGGTAGTTGCCAGTGCTTATGATATGAGGTTGTCTGCAGGCAAATTACTTGTTACTTCAATCTGACATCTTGGTCTGATAGATGAAGCTACAGGAAGCCTGTCCTATTGTTAGCTGCTGCCAGGTCAGCTAGTGGTTCAGGCGATGTGCTCAACAGAATGCTGTCTGGTGCTACATCTTCCCCATCCATGGTTGTGGATTAGACTGTAGTGTAGTGATCTTTAAGGTTTTCAATGACTAAGTCTGACGATTAGGTGACTAGGCCTTTCTTCTTAGTTCATTGTAGTCTGGGAGGTAAGACCTGAGTTCCCTCAAGTTGATTCTGGTAGTGGTAGAAGTACTATCATTGGGATTTCACGGCTATACTCTTCATGTAAATGAACCACCAGACCTTTCTTTGATGCTTAGTTTGAAAGCTCTACTAAAACCTGTTCAGTATTATAGCAATACACCCTAATGGACATTTTTAGTTAATATTTGATTCATGAAATGACTATTTATTTAAATACTCGCTGCCACCAAGTAGATTCCAAACCATTAACTCCTTCTGTGGGTGCCTGAGACTGGAGCTCTTTAAGAGTGGAAACCCCATCTTTTTCTGAGAAGTGGCTAGTAGTTTCAAACTGCTGACCTTGCAGTTAACAGCCTAATGTGACCCACTATGTACCAGGGCTCCTCTGTTTAAATATAGTTGGGTAAAAGGATTTCCCTCCTCTGTGAATGGGCTAAATGAGAGCTGTGCTTTTTGCTGCTCCATTACTCTAAGATGCTTTGGGCCGTAGCTCAAGATGCTGGTCCCTGAAATAGAGTCAAATTTAGTGGATTGGCATGATGTCGTTTTCTCAGTTTGAACGGAAGAGCCTCTTCAATTCTAGGTTTGTTAGAAAAGGGATATGGCATCATGGCCAAGATGACCCTGCTTTGCATCCTCCTCCTGAGCACTGGGGCGAGCAATGCTCCAGCCCCCTTGCTGGTTCTTGTTGAATCTGAATCTATGGAAATATTGAATCTGAATCGATGGAAACCAAGTCCCTTTCTTGCATCATAAATTCAGAAAAGGCTGAAGGAGAACAATTTTGGTAGTCAGTGGGTTGCCAAGGCACAACAGACTGGGAATGATATTCTTATTGTAAGGTTATGAGTGATAGGTTATTAGAGCAAGAAGTTAAGGTAGAAGTTATTATAGCAAGACAGAATTCTGAGTACAAGGAGGTGAAGAAGCTGGGACTGTAGCTGGTTGGGGATGTACTTAGTGAACAGAGCTGATTTGGATAGCAATGTGAAAATTTACACTAAGAAGAATGAACCAAGATATATTATGTCTTTTCTTTGTGCACCATGTGTTCTTGGTCTAGACTTTGTATACATTATGCCATTGAACGGCCACCAGCCCCTAAACAGTCCTAAGGTATTTGGAGGTTTAATCTGAGGCACACTGGGGCTGGCTCATAGTGACCTCTCTGTGGCTTTCCAAGACAGTAACAGTTTATGGGAATAGAAAGTCTAGTCTTTCTCCCACAGAGCTGCTGGTGGTGTTGAACTGCCAACCATGGGGAGCGCAACCCAACATGTAACCGCTACAACACCAGGGCTCCTTAAGCACTAAAGATTAATAAATAAAATATTGGTAAAATGTTAGATTCTTGCAGAGGCACCTCAGAAAACAGGCCTGACAATCTGCTCCCCAAATATCACACTTTTGACAATTCTTTGGAGGGCAGTTCTACTCTGACATGAGTTGCAAGTGATCCTAGCACAGTGGCAATTTCTATTTCATTAGAATGGAGCACACCCTCCTCAGGCAGCAAGATTCATGTCTGATTCTAGGTATTTGCCAAAGTATAATGCCAGACAATTTTAGGGATCTACCCAAATAAATGAAAGATTGGTTTTCCCTGACACAAGCATCAGCCTAAGCCCCAGACAACAGGGGTCCATACAAATATCCCGTCCGATGCAAGAAAATGTATCATGGTGTTGGAACAAAACCACAGAAAAACATTTTTAATAGCTTTTAATTTTGTCTATATCTTTTAGGGGATATACAAGGTGAAGTAAGAGTAGACTTAGCTCTCGTTCGGCTCGAGTATGTTTGATACAGCACTTGTCACCTTTTTCTTACCAAGATGAATGATCGTGACTGACTTCTCATTTGCAGCTACAACCAAATATTTGGGGATCCTATTCGTGTAGATTTTTGTTCTCAGTAGATGTGATGCTCTTCCATTAGAAATAAAGAAACCTGTAACTTTAAAGGATTGGGGCTTAATACCCTCTGAGATTTCTCTAATTAGACTCTGCTCCTCTTCTTAGATGCATTTAGTACCAAGTAAATGAACTAATTAGTAGGCTGTTGCTGAATGAGGCTACAATGTTTTATAAGATCCCCGGTCATCATTGGGAGTTCCCACACAAGAGTGCAATTAAAGTGCTCAGAAAAAAATCACACTTGTTCTCTCTCCGTATGCTTCATTCCGTGTCTGCAAGACTGTTTGCGTGGGATTTGCTCAGCTTGCGAATGGGAAGGCGGCCGTGGAGATGGGCGCGCCTAACTCGGTTCTTGAGAAAAGAACAGCATGGGGATGATGTGAACACAGGCAGTTTCTGGAAGACTAAGCATCTCTTGGCTGACCTAAAGAGTCTCTACACTCCTCTGAATTTCCCCTTGACGCTGAAATGCACCCATGGAGGAAAAGCAGGGACTCGTTCTATGGCTGGCTGTGACTGAGAAATCCAGCATAAGAGTAATTACGAATATGTAGAGTGTGTCACATAAAAGCAAATAGAGTCTTATTTGTCTCAGTCATGCCCTGGCCTTCTTGTGCTCCCCACGGATACTTGCTATCCATACAGCGAGGACTTTGTTAGGGATTCATCTCTTAATAAGTAAATATCTTAAAGTATACATTAATTATTTTTAGGCTCTGCCAGAATAAAAGTGTGTAGATGTGAAAAAATGAATGAATGATTAATTATTTGTACTGATTTGTAGACTAGGTCTTGGGAATAATATCTTAAGTTGTAATTACCTTTTCCCTCTTGTAGTCTTTTGCTATGCAACGTGCCTTCTCTCAATGCTGCCCCATTGCTTCCTTTAGGGGGCACCCTGCATTGGAGATGGATACAGTTGTCAGTAGAAACTGTGCTGCTGAACTTCACCGTGCCTGCAATTAATCCTCTGAATACCTTAGGGCTAGGTAGGGGATGGAGAATGTTCAATGGCATAATGTATATAAGGTCTAGACCAAGAACACATGGTACACAAAGAAAATACATAATATGTCTCAGCTCCTTCTTCTTATTGTAAATTTTTACACTGTTATCCAAATCGTCTCCCTTCACTCAGTACATCCCTGACCAGCTACCTTTCCAGCCTCACCTCCTTTACTCAGTATGTTAGACAGGGTACTCTAGAGAATCAAAACTGGGACACTTATGATTTTATATATCTTTATATAGATAGATAGAGAGAGAGATATACAACATATGAGATAAAGAGCTAATTAGTCTACAGAGCAGTACAAATGGCTTAGTGCAAGTCACTTCCGTGAGACAGCTAATGCACTGGCGGTCCTTTAAGTCTTGAGAGCTGCTGGGTGCAAGTCAAGGAAGCAGACAGCTGAGTCCTGTGTAGAGAAATTCAGGCAATCCGGCCACGGGCAGCAAAGAGCAAGGCAGGTCACCACCAGTCAGCCAGATGACAGCGTCTGACAGCCCCAACCCACGCAATGTATACTCCAGTAGCACGGTGAGGCAGGTCTTGAAGGAACCTCAAACTACAGTGACACAGTTCACAGGTTAGGTGTCCCACAGGTAGTGTAGCTTGCAAGTTATGTCAGAGAATCAGCTAAGGTAGCTTCACACTGGTCCGGTCATCAAAGAGCAAGAAACAGAAAGATAAGGCTCACCAAGCCATTTCTCTCGCTGTCCTTCAATTAATCCCACATGTGTTCATTAGCCAGGTTGGAACAATAAACCTATCTCTCACACTCAGACAAAATGATTGGTGGGTTCTGTACAAATACGGTATGTAAAACTCATAAGTATTGGGATGCAGCTCTGCAAATAAGGTTTCTGTGGCCTGTCAGTCATGGAAATGCTGGCAGGTTAGTGTTAGACTGTTAACCTCGAGATGAGTGGTTCAAACCCACCAGCTACTCTGCAGGAGAAAGACAGGCTAGCTTTTCCAATAAATATTTACAGCCTCAGAAACCCTACATAGAGCTGTAATGAGTTGTAATCTAATTGATGTCACTGGGCTTGTTGGCCTATTAAGGGGATTGGCCTATTAACTAGTGTTGTTCTGCTAGGCTTATAAGAATGAATCCCACAGAGATTGAGGGGAACCTCTCTATCATCAAGAAGAGCCAGGAATGGGGTACATGCTGTGGCCCCTGCCCTGACAGCCTCCTAGATCCAGGAGTCAGACAGAGTTGGAATGCTGTAGATGGTGTGAGAGGGCACAAGTGGTGAGAAGCAGAAAAGCAGTCTAAGATAGCTGCTATGGACATACTGATTCACAGAGCTGAGTGCTTCAGGGTAGGAGCGTCTGGATATGTTGGCAGAGAGAAAGAGCCATAATGCTTGCCCAAGGGAGATCTAGACTCAGCAGGAGGTCACCAGTGGGCACGAGTGAGAGTGAAGCCTGCCTATCTATGGGAGCAACAGGAATGCTGAGAGACTGGAAGTTGCCTCGACTGACAAACCGTCTCCAGTCTTCTGAGTTATTTGTGTTACTTTCAAGAAGATACGCATCCCCAGTTGCAACACTATTATCTCTCCATTACACCACATAACTGTAAGTTTTGTGAGTTCTGGGGAGCCACTGAAATGAGTTATTGAAACAGCAGAGAAGTAGCATGTGCTGTGGGAGAAATGGTTGGTGTCAGAATCGATGGAGCATGGGTAAGCTTTGTAGGAGGCCTGAATCAGGTGTTTACAGACGTTTTGGGGTGGAATTTATAGAGGCAAATTCTTTTAAATCATGGTTCAGTTCTTTATTCCATTTTACAAATTATGTATAAGTAACTTGCATCATGGGTCTTAAATATGTATTTACTTTCCTCAGTGTAAGGTCTGAGGAATAACTTCTATAAGTAGAAAGCACATTATGGAGATCAAATAATTTGGTCGGCATGATCATCTTTAAGAGTTATTTAAAAGGCTGCTCTATCTGAATGAATTGATTCATGTTAAATTAGTCATTTTGTCTCAATGTTAATCAAAGGGCGGGGTCAAGGATCATAACCATGAGCTGCACAAGAAAGATCCATCCCCTCTCTCCACATCCTGAGAAAGGACTTTCTGGCCTGCATCCAGGATAAACAGGCCAACTTGAGATGTGAATGGTATCTTTTTCTCCAAGTAGAAAGAACTATTTTTTTTATTGTGAAAGTAATGCAGTCTATATGCAAGGAATTCAGAAATTTTAAATTAAGTATAATAGAAACAAAAGATCACCTGCAACCTTTCTACTAGGACCCCCAAATTCCGTGTGTATACAATTTCATTATAAGTGGTCAACAATATTATTACTTTATGCCTATTTGTTTGTTTTCATTTTACTGAACATTATAGAGATCATTCTTTGCCAATTAATGCACCTCGATAGTATTATTTTAGTGTCTTTATGGTACACCCGTGGAGAGCTAGAGCATAATTTACTTAACCATCCTCCTGCTAATGGAAATTATATTGGTTGAGTAGTTGTTGCTATTTTCAGCCATATGATAATCAAACTTATAAATGCATCTGATTAGTTCCTTAAAGTTTCTTTTTACAGTGAGCTGTGACAGTTTTATGATCTGCCAAGCTACGTGCCAAAACCCAAACCAAACTCACCGCCATGGAATTGACTCTGACCATAGTGCCAATAGGACAGGGTAGAACTGTCCCTGTGGGTTTCTGAGGCTACCTGAGAGGTGGAATATTAATGCTGGAGAGCTGATATTTTAGTTAAACTGACTGTTTCTAAGACCAGAAAAGTCCATGAGGTATTCTTATTCTACACCATATCATTTGTGGGAATGGGTTTTTCAAATGTGAATGAAAATAAAAGAATGAACACATCTACTTCAAAAGAATTATGACCAGATGTTTTGCATAATTGAGGAGGGAAAGACTCGGTCTCATGTTTTTGTGACATAGGAAGGCTGTTCAGTTCCTGGAGAAGGATGTCATGCTTGGCATTGTGGTCGGGAGCCATTGAGTCAGCTGCACCCATATGTACAACAGAACAAAGCACTGAGCAATCCTGTAACATTCTTACAATTGTTTCTGTGCCCGAGCCCATTAATGCAGCCACTGTGTCAATCCATCTTGAGGGCTTCCTCTTTTTTCCTGCCCCCCCCCCTCCCCCGCCACCTTACTTTACCTGAGGTCCTTCTTCAGGGACTGGCCACTCCTGACAATATTCCCAAAGCATGTAAGATGAAATCTTGCCATCCTTGCCTCTAAGGACCACTCTGGCATTATTTCTTCCAATACAGATCTTGTATTTTCAATATTCTTCTCCAGCACCCCAATTCAAATGCATCTATTCTTCTATGGTCCTCCTTATTCAATGCCCAACTTTCACATGCATAAAATGCAATGGAGGCTACCATGGCTTGGGCCAGGTGCACCTTAGTCCTTAAAGTAATATCCTTGATCTTCAACACTCTGAAGAGGTCTTATGCAGCAGATTTCCCCAATACAATATGCTTTTGATCTCTTGACTGCTGCTTCCAGGAGCATTGATTGTGAATCCAAGCAAGACAAAATCCTTGACAATTTCAAGATGTTACCTATTGGTCCAGTTGTGAGGATTTTGATCTTTCTTACATTGAGCTGTAATCCATATTGAAGGCTACAATGCTTGATCTTCATCAGTTAAATGCTTCAATTCCTCCTCACTTTCAGCAAGCAAAGTTGTGTTATCTGCATACCACAGGTGGTTAATAAGCCTTCCTCCAATCCTGATGCCACAGTCTTTTACATAGAATCCAGTGTCTCTGATGATTTGTTCAGCATCTAGATTGAACAAGTATGGTGAGAGGATACAACCCTGATGCAAACTTTCCCGATTTTAAACTATGCAATATGTCCTTGCTCTTTTCCCACAACTGCCTCTTGATCCAAATACAAGTTCCTCATGAGTACAGGGAAGCGTTCCAGAATTCTCATTCTTCCCGAGTTATCCATAGTTTATTAAGGAGCACACAGTCAAATGTCTTTGTATATGAGTTATGCCTTTGCATATGAATTACTTGTAGTTTAATGAAACACAAGTATACATCTTTCTTGAATTTTCTGCTTTGAGCCACGATCCCTCTAGCAATGATGCTATTTCTTGTTCTATGTCCTCCTCTGATTCCAGCCTGAATATCTGGCAGTTCCCTGTCAATGTGATGCTGTAACCATTGTTCTATGTTCTTAAGTAACATTTTCCTTGTGTGCAATATCAATGATAGTCTACAGTTTGAGCATTCTGTTGGGTCACTATTCTATAAAATGGGCACGAATACAGATCTCCTCCAGTCAGCTGGCTGCCTTCCAAATTTCCTAGATAGACAAGTGCTTTCCGAGTTCCTCAGCCTGATGCTACCTCCGGAAATGATGAAGTGCCAACCGGTTCTTTCTGGTAGAGTGACGCTGTGTATTCTGGCATCACTCAATAGTTTGCTGATTAATCTTTCAAAGTTGAACTTCAAGGCTTGAAGTTTGTCTTGGGTTCTTTCCATTTCAGATATGACAAATGTGCTGTTTTCTTTTGGTTTTCCCATCCTAGGTACTTGCACATTTCATTATAATATTTGACTTTGCCTTCTCGGGCTGCCCTTTGAAACTTTTCTATTCAGTTCCTTGATTTCATCCTTTCTTCCATTTGCTGTAGTTCCTCTACAATTAATAGCACGTTTCAGAGTCTCTCCTGACACCCAACTTGATCTTGTCTTTCTTTCCTGTCTTTTTAATGACCTTTTGTTCTCTTCATGAACGATGGTCTTGATGTCCTTCCACAGCTCATCAGGTTTTCAGTCATGCTTGGCAAAGTTAAAAACAAAACAAAACTCAATGCTATCAAGCCAATTCTGATACATATTGACCTTATAGGACAGAGTAGAAATGCCCATGTGGGTTTCTGAGACTGTAACTTTTTACAAGAATAGAAAGCCTTGTTTTTCTCCTGCAGAGTGAGCTGGTGGTTTTGAACTGATGACCTTGTAATTAGCTTTCCAACACTTAACCACTGAACCGCAAGGGTTCCTTGATGGTGAAATATAGAATCAGTGAAAAATAGGAAAGCCTTCAATGAGATTTAACAATTGGCTGACACATAATAACGTGGTGAAGATGGTGCAAGACCAGGCAATGTCTTGTTGTTCATGGAATTTCGGAGTTGGAACTAAGCTGAAGGCATCTTGCAGCAGCATTTTATACAAGTGAGTCAGCAGGTAGACAAATTGAGCGGTTATGCGTCTTTGGGGTGGGGGTTAGGGTTTGCATGTGCAGTTTTGTGTGAGAAGACCCAAGTTGCTGGTGGGTAGGTATAGAAAAGTCCATGTGGATGTGATGGAATTTGAAAGTTTGGGGAAGAAGGGAGAAGACCTGAGAGGCCCGGAGTGGGTCAACTAGAGGGCGTTCATGGTGAGCTCTACATTTTCATGTGTTGCCATAACATCTTTGCCTTATCAGAGGGCATCAATGGATGTACTCTCACTGAATTTCTTTGCTCTCATTAATCATTTTCAGGTTTCTAAAAGCCTGTGAAATTATTCAAACAAGTCAATACTATCTTCTTTCAGGAATGAGTGCACACCCCACCCCTTGGCGACAATAAAGCCTGTCTCCCAGAGGTCCTTCACCGGGAGGGTGTGTTGCCCCTGCACTCTTCTCTCATTACTGATAGGACACGAGGTCTCTCCTAAGGACCAAATCTACCCTTAGCTATCACAGCTGTCATTTTTAATGAGAAAATTTAGAAGCCTTCGTTCAGAAGTCTAGCAGCAGGACATCTGGCCTTGTGTCACATAACAGAGTTATTGCAGTCTATCTATGAATTTCCTTCCTCCTTGTACCCAGATCTAGTAATTGGGATGCATTCTTTTGTTTCCCACATCATCGTCCTTGCATTCAGATGTCTGGAGAGTCATCTCTTCTGGAAACAGGATTGATCTTCCTCTGCCAATCCATTAAGTAGAGTCATATTCCTGCTTTAAAAAAAAAGGGCTTTAAGGAAGTATAATTTACATGCAAAATTATACATATTCTAATACACAGTTTGAGATATTTATGTATATATATTTATATATACACGCACACACATGATCATATAACCGTCACAGGAGTCAAGATACTAAACATATCTGTTCCCTACACAGGCTTCCTCTTACCCTTTGATGATGCTTTACTTTTACCTGCATGTAACCGCTGCTTGTTTTCTGTCGCTATCGATTGATTTGTACTCATTACAAAGTAAGGCAACCCAACTGAATGCTGGAATTATAGAGTAATAGCATGAATATTACATGTGTAAAATTTTGCCGAAGATCATACGACTTCAGTTGCAGTAGTACATTGACAGAAGTTCAGGCCAGATTCAGAAGAGGACAAAGAACAAGGGATATCATTGCTGATGTCAGATGGATCTTTGCTGAAAGCAGAGAATACCAGAAAGATATTTACTTGTATTTTATTGTTGATGCTATGGCATTCAACTCTGTGGACCATAAAAAAATAAACAAACAAAACACTATGGATTACCTTGAGAAGTACTATAATCTCAGAAGTATACATTGTGCCCATTTGTAAACTGCATGGATAAAGAGGAAGATGTGTGAACAGAACAAGGCAATATTGCATGGTTTAAAATCAGGAAAGGTGCGCAACATTGTTTTATCTCTCCACATACTTATTCAATTTGTATGATGAGGAAACAATCAATGAAGCTGGATTATATGAAGGAAAACATGGCATGAGGATTGAGGGAAGGCCTATTAACAACTTGCAATATGATATGCAGACAACACAACCTTCCTTGCTGAAAGGGAGAAAGACCTGAAGGAGTTGCTGATGAAGATCAGGGATTTTTGCCTTCTGTATGAATTCTGATTCAATGTAAAGAAAACCGCAATCCTCACGACTGGACCAAGAGGTAATACCATGAGAAATGGAGAAAAGATTGAAATTGTTAGGGATTTTTTTCCGCTTTATATCCACAATTAATGTTCATGGAAACAGCCATCGAGAGACCAAATAACTCATTGCATTTGGCAAATCTGCTGCAGAAGGCCCGTTGAAAGTTTTGAAAAGTAAGGATGTTCCTTTGAGCACTAACGGATACCTGACCTCTAACCGTGATCTTTTCATTCTCCTCGTACGCATGTGAAAGGTGGACACTGAATAAGGAAGACTGAACACGAATCGATGTAATTGAATTAAGATGCTGGAGAAGCATATTGGAAATACTTTGGACTGCCAAAAAAAGAAGAAATCTGTTTGGAAGACCAGTGGGAATGCACCATAGAGGGAAGGACGAGGAGGTTTGGTATCATGTACCACGTCGGAGATGTTGTCAGGAGAGACCAGTCGCTGGAAAGGGATATTGCGCTTGGTAAAGAAGCAGGGCAGCAAACAAGAAGAAGGCCTTTGACGAGATGGATTGACATGGTGGGCACACTGATGGGCTCAAACATGGGAACAATTGTGAGGGTGGCACGGAACCAGGCAGGGTTTTGTTCTGTTGTGCAGAGGGCAGCTGGGAGTCAGAACTGAAGCAAAATGGACAACACTTCACCACACCATTCTTCCCACAACTGTTTGGCTGCTCACAAAAAATCGTCTCATGAAGTTGTTTACGTTATGTTAGATCAAATCATGAAAGAATCCTAGCCCAGCCAAGTTGGCATCAAACCTAACTATTGCAATCGTATCTGTATTTCTGGCCTGTTCTCATTTCTAAAGACGGATTTGACGATCTTGTCAATTTCATAGTCTTGCCTATGATGCAATTACAATACATCTTGAAATCAGGTACTGGTAGTCTCGCAACTTCATTATTCTTTCTTAAGGTTGTTTTGAACATTGTAATCCATTAAGCTGATATACAATTTTGAATCATCTTGGAAAAAAGTTCTCTGGCATTTTGATCAAATAGAGAAAATAACTCCAACGGTCATATGGTGAATCCTTATTTAGCAATAAAAATTCATGGGATGCACATTCATATTAATGCATGGATGAGCCTTAAGCATTATGCTAAGTGTAGGAAGCCATCACAAAAGACCATGAAGTATATGATTGTATTTATTTGAAATACCCAGAAAAGGTAAATCTATAGACATAGAAAGTGGTTGTCAAAGGATAAGTAATTAAGAGAGAAACAAAATGACTGTAAGTACAGTACTATTTATTTTGAGGGAGGGCAACCTATTCTAATACAGATTAGATAGATATAAAACACTTAATTGTGCCCTTTAAATGGATGAATTGTTTGGTGTATGAAATATATCTCAATAAAGCAGTTGAAATATAATAACCTTGGAAAGAAATTATATCTTAATAATATTGGGCTGATGAACATAATGCATATTGGGGTTTTTTTTTCAGGTTTTCTGTAATTTCTCTTTTAATGATTCCTAGTGTTAAGTGTACAAGTTTTTACTTTTTCAGTTTAAAAACAGATCCTATAGAAATAGGCAATCATATGTTATTCAAATAAGTCTCTCTATGTATTCCTTGTTATGGGTTTGAATTTCTTATCTTTCTAGTACTCTCTGACTCCGTATTACTTCACTGATGTTACAGATAATGAATATGCAGATAGTGATTCCCAATGGAGGCTGTCCTAATCACTGGGCATTACAGGTTCCTGATTGCACATACTATTTCCTAGGCAAAATGAATTACTAAGACCTGTAGTTGGGTCTGTGCCTAAGCATTTAGTCTGTTATATGGTAGACATTCTAAGGAGTCCTGGTTGCACAGTGGTTAATCATTTGGTTGCTAACCGAGAAATAGGCAGTTTGAACCCACTGTCCATTCCATGAAAGAAAAATATGGCAGCCTTCTTCTTTGGAAACTCCCTTGGGCATTTCTGCCGTGTCTTATAGGATCATAACGATTTAGGATGGACTCCTAGGCAAGGTGAAAACAGGTAATATGTGTGGTAACCAAAAGATCGATTATTTAAATCTATCCACAGGCACCTTCAAAGTAAAGCCTGTGGAAAACCTAATATGGCACAGTCCCATTCTACCACACAGGGGATCAACATGAGTTAAGTGGCCTTCATGACAATTAGCTATCTATAAAAACATTTAGTCTCCAGGCCATATCTTGCACATGCCATTTTCTATGATGGTTCTGCCCCCTTATGTGGAGAGATGTTGTTGTTCTGATTCATAGTGGCCTTAGCCAGAACAGAATGAAACATTACCTGGTTCTGTAGCATGCTCACAACCATTGCTATGTTGAGTCAAATCATTGCAGCCACTGTGTTGGTCCATCTCATTGAGAGCCTTCATCTTTTTTGCTGATCCTCTGTTTAACCAAACATGATGTCCTTCTCCAGGGACTTATTCCTCCTGATAATTTGTCCAAAGTACGTGAGGCACGGATTCCCTTTCTTCCTTTTTACTTGGCCATCTGGCTTTGCTTTTCCAAGATCGATTTCTGGAAGTCCAAATAATCCAATATTCGTTGCCAATACCACAATTCAAGGATATCAACTATTTCATGAACTTCCTTGTTCCTTGTCTAACTTTCACATTCATATGATGTGATAGAAATACCACAGCTTGAGTGCCATACACAGTAGTTCTCAAAAAGACATATTTGATTTTTAACACATTAAAGATGTCCTGTTGGTGATTCAGCAGAATTGTCCAATGAAATCTGTCCTCTGATTTCTTGACTGTTGTCTCCAGGAGCACTGTGGACCAAAGTAAAATGGAATATTTGACAACAACAATCTGTTCTCCTTTTATCAAAATGTTGTTTATTGATCCAGTTGTGAGGATTTTTTATTTTCTTTACAGTGAGGTGTACTTCATGCTGAGATTTGGGCCTTTGATCTTCAACAATAAGTAGATAAAGAAACAAAATTACACATGTTCCAAACTACATGATTTTATAGTAAAGTATTTTGCCTGTCCAAAGATGAACAACAAAATTGAAGTAAACTACCAAGTTTAAAATTAGTAGATTTCAAGTTTCTAGTTTGTCTCCAATGTTCGAAGACCTAGTGACCTAGGATATGTGTATCCTCTGGGTTAGATGAGAGAAATGCTACCCTTGAATTGCTTCACTAATGTAGAACAATTACTTGTCCTTTATATTCATTAGAGTATGAAAGTCCTGTCTTAGTCAGACTTAGCAAAAGACTTTAACGCATTCATGTATCACTGCTCATTGAATGTACTGATTGTGGCCACATGCGATGATCGTTTCTTTCTATGGACAGAGAAGTTACATTTCCTCATGTCAGAAGGCTCACTGTTTATCTAATTGAGATGTTTTTGTGCTGTTATAATTTAGCATGTATTCCCTAAGAAAAACAGAATGTTTAGTGAGGGTCATAAATAACTTTCCAAAGGAAGCAAGTTTGTAGTTGTTGGTGTTGTTAAGTGAAGAAGGCGGAGAGAGGAGAGGGAAGTGTGCTGGGTGGAGGGAAGAGCAGGTGAAAGGGCATGGAGTTCTACATTAAAAACACAACTTTGGGGATCTGTAATGAACTCAGTAGGTCTGGGATTGACTCGTGGAGGGTGGGGTGGGTGTTGAAGTTAGAGATAACAGTTTCAAACGATTAGAATAAGATATTGCTTAGGATTAAATAAGTTACTTCCCAGTAAGAAGAAATCATGTAACACAAGTGGATAAGAACTCTTCAAATAGAGATAACAGTTTCAAACGATTAGAATAAGATATTGCTTAGGATTAAATAAGTTACTTCCCAGTAAGAAGAAATCATGTAACACAAGTGGATAAGAACTCCTCAAATAGCAAGCAGCTCGTTGTCTGCATTGTAAGCTAAGGTCCATAAGATCTGGTCCCACCTGGATCTCGTCTGAAGAAGTCGGTTCTAATTTACTGGATGTGTTCAGGTACTGGGCATACATTTAATTCATTTTATTTTTCTCACACGTTAAATTATTTCCCCTTTTGCAAAAACAGTTTCCTTGTAAGCTCTCAATTTCCACCGGAAGTCCAGAGTTCTTTGATAGAAAGAAAACGATGATACTTCAGCACTAGTAATTACAGCCAAGTACCTGAACTTGCAAGAATCATATTGCAAACATAGTCTTCCAACAGTGGGATTTCTTCAGTGCTTTATTTTTGCTTGTTCTATCATCTGTGAGACTATTTCCCACCCCCATTCCCTTTTAACTCCAAATTTCTTGGCAATATCCAGGTGAAATACAATACCCATTAACCCTCATTAACCCTCACGCATCTTCTGCGAAGGGGAGGTGTTCCCCGTATGATGAGAAGAATTTAGATTTTAATGACAGTAAAGTTGTAAGAAAGTCTCTAAAATCAAATCTAAGATGGGGCGGGCAGACAAATGAAGGCAAAGGAAGAATAAAAGGGGGGTGGATTATATTATTGTTTACCTTCAGGAAAGCAGAAAAAGTGAGTGTATCTTTTTTCCTTAATTGCTTGATTGACCTCGGGGAAACAAAGAGAGAAGTCGAAGTTAAATGCACAGCATTTCTTCTGATAATACGTATCCCCTGCCCCCGGTTTCCTTTGGCTGAGAACCCATGTGGTTTATGTGCTTCTGAGCAGAGAGCGCCAGTCACTTTAATAACCCCTGAGAAAGTGCTTCAGGAGGCATTTGCAGAGAGCAGGGTGCCACGCCACAGCCTTGTCTCCTCAACATGCCCCAGATATTGAACCTTCCAGTAACTACAATTACAACCCAAACCACAAGATGCAGATTTACAGATTGTTTTCAGCAACACCCATTCAAATTTACTTATATTTACACTAGAAAAAATTAGGGTAAGTGCTATTGTGACCAGAGACATAGACCAGGATCAATAATCAACCAATTCTTGGCTAATAAAGCACTTCTCTAAGGTCTATGGTCGCTCTCTTCTGACTTTGAGGTTGGCCTCTAATGTCTTATCCATTGACTTTTCCCGTAAATATGTCTAATCGAGGCCATGCAGGATTCTAAAGAGAAATGATACTCTCGGTTTGGTAAGAATTGCTAATTAACCGAGTATGTAAAACCTGTAGCTGCTGCCTGCAGTCTTTCTCCCGTGGTGAAAATTTATACATGACACGAAACTAAAAGGAAAATATCAACTTCCATTTTTTGGTATATAGGTTTTTTTTCTCCCTTCTTCCTCTCCTAAGTCCAAACGATTCCAAATTGACCTCTAAGAAAATAAATAAATGTCTGCCACAATTTTCCCTGAAGTTGTACAAGTTCCAACCAGGGAAATAATGGATAGAGTATTGTGAGTTACATGAAATTCTTTAATCATGCTTAACCTCAGCTTGTACAAAGTTCTCTTTTTTTTTTTTTTCCAGCCACAAAAGACTGAACTTCATATTAGGTAGGTCAAGAGAGACTAATTTGCTGCCTTATACATTTGATTCATTAATTTTGTTCTGTGAACAGAGTATTTAATTAAACCTCAAAGAAATAAAATAATAAATGACAGAGGGAAGGAAATAGAGCTCTCAAAAGGAATTTGTAGGATGCATTTCTAGTTGAAGGTGTCACCCCAACATGCTAGTTCATGTGAAAATTCTCTGAAAAGGGCATTTTTTTCCATCGGACTGTCTTGTGTTCTCCTCCCTGCCATGTCTCTTCCCGGGCAGAGGCAACATTCTTTTTTCCTCAGCTGATTAGAGTCTGACTGTTATTACCACAAGGTCTTGCTACTGTGGCTCTGTTTTAATTTTATAAGTCTGCCGCATGCCCAATTTGCAATGTACAGTCTGCGAAACCATCCCAAGCAAGGACTGTAAATCACAGGGCAAGTGAGGGCAAGTGAGGGACCAGGGTCTCTCTCTCTTTATTTTAATCATTTTATTAGGGGCTCATACAACTCTTATCACAATCTATACATACACCAATTGTGTAAAGCACATTTGTACATTCATTGCCCTCATCATTCTCAAAACATTTGCTCTCCACTTAAG
>NW_022111309.1:4458658-4462692 GCF_000313985.2 Echinops telfairi | reverse complement strand
AAAAAAAAAAAACTTTCAAGAAATGAGCTTTTTTTGTTGTTGTTGTTCTCATTTTACAGGTGAAGAACTATGAATCTTCATTCTTAAGGAGGTCACAGTCATGCTTAGAAAACGCTCAGTTAAACTAGTTTACAGCAAGGGCTCTCATACATGTAGTTGGACATAGAGTAAGGCGGACTATCCATGTGTAGTTGAAGCATAAGATGCTTATTATGGGCTGAAAATGATGGAGAGTAATGAAAATATTCACCCAATGTTAAGGGTGTGGGTACCTCAATGAAGAGAGAATGTTGATGACATTGAACCTTTAAAAGCTAAGAATTTCTCCACTTTAAAGCACTACAAAAGAAATAAGTCAGAAATTAGGAGCATATACTTACAACTCATTGGATAGTGAGTCATTAATACTTAAACTATGTGAAGAACTGCTGCAGAGAAAACTATGAGACAAATCTACTAAAAACTAAACAAGATTGAGTTGTGGCAGAAGAAATGCATATCACTACAATGTTGCTTGTTGAGGACAAATGAACGAGTACCCCTTTGAAGAGTCAGACATATCTGACCCAATTCATGGTTTGGTCACTCACCTCATAGGCGTGTGAAAGTCGTGAACCGAGGAAAGAAGAAGACTACAGAAGAATTTATGCTGTTGAATTGTTTTGTTGGCAAAGAATATTGGAAGCGCTGTGGTCTGCCAGAAGAACAGCACGTGTCTTGGAAGAAGTATAGTGGAAATACTCCTTAGTACGGAGGATGGTGAGACGTCATCTTAGGTACATTGGACAGCGTATCAGGAGATACAGCGGTACCAGGGGAAGAAAGCATCCTGCTTTCGGAAGAGGAGGAGGAGTGAAAAGGAGGCAGAGCCTCATAAACATGGATTGTCACAGTGGCTACCATCATGGGTTCAAGCAAAAATAATTGTGAGGCTGGTGAGAGACCAGGGACTGCTTAGTTTCCTACTAAATAGAGTTCCTATGAGCCAGACTCAGCCACACCTGGCAACAAGAACATTCAGTATGTAAAAAGTTCATCTCAGATCTCCTAGAAATTATGAGAATATTAATTAGGACCTTAGGAGGTATCATTTTGTACAGCTAGATTGGGAAAAATCCAGAAGTCTTAAACAAACCTGTATTTCTTTGAGTAGTTTTAATGACTACAACAAATTTGGAGATTGGTGTAGAATTATCTTTTGAACTTAAACAGATCCCCAGGAGAGTACACATGAAGTTTCGTGGCTGACAAGTTCATAATAGCATAAGACTGGAAACAACCGATAAAAAGCCTGCCCAATCACTGCCAGTATGTTTGATCCCAACTCGTGGTCAGATCGACATGACCTCTAGACAGCCATGCACAACAGAACAGTCCTGCGTCATCGTTACCGTGGTTCCTGTGCCTGAACTCGTTCTTGCGGCTATGTTGTCAATCCACCTTTTTTTTTAAGGCACCAGGAAAGTTCCTTTAGTCCAAAATATGAGAAATCAGAATATCACACCCCTTCCCTTGATGTATGTGACTTGGTTGTAACAGTTATCACAGTTTGACTTTCCTACATAAGAAGTTCGCGATTGCTTTTGCACATTCTTCCAATTGCTGTCTGCTTTGGAGGACACGGCGTGCTTCAGAGTTAAGAGCATGGCATGTGGCATTTCTTTCTCCATAGTTCATAGAAGCTGCTTTAACATTCTCATGGCATTTGGTGGAAGCTTTGCGTATACTTTGAGCCCGGTCCAAACTTCTTTCTGAAAAGTGTTATCAGAAAAAATGTCAGTAACAAGTCCTTGAGCACAAGCTTCCCTTGCTGTCACCTTCTTTCCAAAAATGAGCATCTCAGCTGTCTTGGCTGAGCCCATTATCTTCGGGAACATGTAAGAGGGCATCCTTCTGGACTTTGACCCAAACGACTAAGAAGGGTATGAAACATCGCCCTGTCAGAAGCATCAATGCTATCAAATAGCCCAAGAAGGGTGAAGGAGATCCCCACAGCTGGGCCATTGACCATCGCAATGAGAGGCTTAGGGAAATCTATGAAACAGCCTACAAAATGCCTCAGTAAAGTGGCAGCATTTGGGGCGCTTTTCTCTGTATCATCACGGAGACTATCCGTGAGGTTGTTCAGATCCTTTCCACTGCTGTAATCGTCACCATTTCCTGTTGTCACGGTGATGGCTCAGTCATCCTTGCCTGCTGCTGCAAGTGCAACCATGGGTTCTTGCTACCTCTGATGATGGAGTGCGTTTTATCTGTTCTCCTTGAGGGCCTTCCTCTCCTTTGCTGTCCCTCCACTTGATGTCCTTCTCCAGGGACTGCTCTTGCCTGACACTATGTCCAAAGCATTTAAGACAAAGCCTTGACATCTTTGCCTCCGAGGATCACGCTGGCTGTGCTTCTTCCAAGACAGATTGGTTGGTGCTTTGAGCACTCTGTGGCATTTTCAACACTCTGCTCCAGCAACACAGTTCAAGCGCATTGATTCTTCTTGATCTTCCCTATTCCATGCCCAACTTTCACATGCAGATGAAGCAATTGCAAAGACCCTGGCTTGGGTCAGGTGCACCTTAATCCTCAAAGTAATGTCCTTGCTTTTCAGTACTCTAACGAGGTTTTGTGCAGCATAGTTACCTAATGCAATGTCTTTTGATCTCTTGACTGCTGCTTCCCAAAGCATTGATTGTGGATCCAAGCAAGTCAAAAATCCTTGTCAACTTCAAAGCTTTCTTCATTTATCGTGATGTTGCCAATGGTCCAGATGTGAGGATTTTGGTCTTCATTATATTAAATCATAATTGATACTGAAGACTGAAAACCTTGATCTTCATCAGCAAGTGATTCAAGTCTTCCTCGCTCTCAGCAAGTGAACTTGTGTCATCTGCATATTGCAGGTTGTTAATAAGTCTCCGGATGCCACGTTCTTCTTCATATAATCCAGCTTCTCTGATGATTTGTTCAGCCCACAGATTGAATAAGTATGGGGAAAGCATTCAACCATGACTCACATCTTTCTGGACTTTAAACTACGCAGCATTCTCTTGTTCTGTTTGCATCACTGTCTCTTGATCAAGTACAGATTGTGAAATACTCATGTGTTTTCTGATGGTCGTAGGTGACGCCTGTGAAAGGGTTGTTCGGCCTCCAAAGGGGTCATGACCCGCAGGTTGAGAACCACTGCTCTAGAAGCTTGATGAATATGTGGTGTCCCCAACACCACCTCAGACCTATGAATCCAAATTTGAATTTTCACAACATCTCTAACAGATTTACAGATTCAATAAAGTTAGACATATATTGAATAAGATCACAACTTCTTAAAGTGAAAATAAAACAAAACTCAAACTCAGTGCCATTGAGTGGATTCCAACTCATAGTAACACTATACGGCAGATTCGCACTGCCAATGTGCATTTCCATGCCTGTCTATTTTTATGGGAGCATAAAGCCCCATTTTTCTCTCATGGAGGTTCTAGTGGGCTCAAACCACTGTTCTCTCAATTAGCAGCCCATCGAGTAATCCACCATCCTATCAGGGCTCAAAGAAAAAGTCCCAAAGCAAACCTGCTGGAATCAAGTCAGTTCTGATTCATAGTGGCCCTGTAAAATAGAGGAGAAATGCCTTGTGGGTTTCTATGGTTGCACAGTTTTACAGGCGCAGAAAGCCTCATCTTCCTCCCTCCGTGGAACTGCTGGTTCCACATCCACTACAGCTTCAGTGACATATATTCTTGGATAAAAAACCAATAGCACTGGAAATGACATGGGAACAATTATTTTGTTGTTGTTGTTGTTTTTTAATCATTTTATTAGGGCTCATACAACTCGTATCACAATCCATACATACATCAATTGTGTAAAGCACATTTGTACACGCATTGCCCTCATCATTCTCAAAACATTTGCTCTCCACCCAAGCCCTGGCATCAGGTCCTCATTTTTCCCCTCCCTCCCCACTCCCCACTCCCTTGATAATTTATAAATCATTATTTTGTCATATCTTGTGCTGTCTGACATCTCCCTTCACCCACTTTTCT
>NW_022111309.1:4416176-4457147 GCF_000313985.2 Echinops telfairi | reverse complement strand
ACTGGCTGCTCTAGTTGGGAACATCGTCCTCACAGCCAGGATGTGCTCCACTCTCTCCTCCTCCCCCTTCATCTACTCCGACATGGGAACAATTAAATCACGTAAAAAACATTTTGAGTAACTGCTAAAAGAGCACAGAATGAATAATAAAACAATAATTTTTCAAAACTAACAATATGAAAATGACATGTGGGATTTTAGAAATGTGACAGACACAGTGTTAAATTCACAACCTGATGCTAAGAGGAAACACATGACTATTTTAAAAGATATCCTAAGAAATCTTTAAAAAAAACAAAAGTAATATGTTTTAAAACAGAGCAAAATGTATGTTTTTAGGATGATTCATAAAGAGTATGCTTTATAAACCCTTAGGATAATTTATAGACAAATTCTTCTAAATCTCAAATATATAAAAATACAAGTAATGGAGGCAGCAAGGAGAGAAAATGCATGCTGCTATGCCAAAATTTTGACAAATTTTAATTGAACACCAGCTTTGCAGTATACAAAAATAAAATTCAAGTGCTTTATGTATATAAACAAATATGGATACATAAAATATCATCGATTCTGAAGTGGTTGCTTCCATGTATTGATTATAACATATACATGATTAAACACATTGATTTAAACATATACATGTTTAAAGAGGTAAAAGTGATTCAGGGGCAAAATTATCACTTTCCACTTAAGAGATTGGTCCAATATCTGGCAAATGTACCTCATGCCACCTACTACCCAGAAGTCAGGAGAGACTTACTTGTTGCTGTGATGCTGAAATGGTTTCAACAGAGCTTTCAATCTAAGAGGAACTAGAAGAAACAGTTTTTGACTTTCTTGCAAGAAAGAGCCAATGAAAATGCTATGGATCGCAGTAATTTAAAAAGAAGTTCTCATTAAGTTTGATGGGTAATTTTCCTCGTGTTCATAAGAACACACTACAGTAAATGAAGCTACTATCACTCACTCATCTTCCGTTTCACCAATTTCTCTGACCAACGTTCCCAACTGAGGACATGTATCTTCATTCCAATTCTTTTTCTTTAATTAAAGCCATGGGTTATGGTGCTTGGGTTACAGGGCTTTACATAGCATACTGCAAATGGGAGAGTAGGACACTGGGAAAATTAAGCTAAAGAGAAGTCAATAGTTCACTTTCTTTTTTTAAAAACAGTTTTGTTGGGATATAATCATACATCATATAATTCAATCATTCAATCATATCAAGAAGTGTTAGACAATCATTATCACACTATTCTAAAACAAAAGTGAACATTTTTGGAAAATTTTGGGTTGCATTTTATTCAATGTCAATTGAAAACTTTAATTAAAACATTCAAGAAATGAAGTTTTGAGAGTTTTATTGATAAATTTTTAAGAATCTGACCAAAAAGAAACTATCGACATTTACTTTGCAAAAGCAAGGGACAACTGAAGAAAATGAACAATCGGACCTGAAATAGTATGTATGATTTAAATGTGGAATTCTATGACTCTCTTTTGTAATATTTTGATTAGTGGGACGAATTTGGGATGAAGTTCTTTTTTTATTATTTTATTGGGGCTCATACAACTCATCACAATGCATACATCCATCAATTGTGTAAAGCACACTTTACATTCGTTACCCTCATCATTCTCAAAACATTTGCTCTCCACATAAGGCATCATCAGTTCCTCATTTTCGCCCTCCCTCCCTGCTCCCCCCTACCTCACGAACCCTTGATAATTTATAAATTATTACTTTGTCATATCTTACACTCTCCGATGTCTCCCTTCATCCACTTTTCTGTTGTCCGTCCCCCAGGGAGGAGGTCACATATAGATCCTTGTAATCGGTTCCCCCTTTCCACCCCACCCTCCCTCCACCCTCACGGTGTCAACACTCTCACCACTGGTCCTGCAGGGACAGTTAGGAACTGGAAACACAGGGAACCCAGGAGGGATGAAGTTCTTAAGTTCAATTGAATAAATTTCTGTTCTGTACCAGAATGAAATTAAATAGAAAAGCCTATAATTTTTCTATATCTGAAATCAATAACATACTCAAGAGAACGGTAAATAGAGACAGTTTGATGGGTTCTACCTTTGGAAGATGTTGTAGTTGTTGTTAGGTACCTTTGAGTTGGCTCCAACCAATAGTGACCCTTTGCATAACAGCATGGAACTCTTCATGGTCTGTGAGATCCTCACAATTTTGCCCATGTCTGAACCCAATAGAAGCAAAAACAGGTATATATGAAAATATTTGAGTTTGACCATTTACTTACCTCAATACAAAGCAAAGTAGACATAAAATTATTCTCCCTTAGCAAAATTTGCTTTTGATTTACCAAGTACGTCTACAAAATATTTTCTCAACTAAAGTTGCCATGCTCTATATAGTAGAGATAATAGAATGTGTCAACAATTATAATAGTTAACATAAAATTCAATTAATAAAATATTATGTACAATTTCATTAAAAAGTTAAAAATCTTCCAACACAATCGCTGGAGACAAATGGGTGCATAAGAAAATGTGGTGAAGAAAGCTGATGGTGCCCGGCTATCAAAAGATATAGTGTCTGCAGTCTTAAAGGTTTGAAGATAAACAAGCGGTCATCTAGCTCAGAGGCAACAAAGCCCACATGGAAGAAGCACGCCAGCCTTTGTGATCATGAGGTGTCAATGGGATCAGGTATCAGGCATCTAAGACCCAGAACAAAATCATACCCAATGTGAATGAGTGTGTGGGGGCGGGGGTGGCAGTGGGGAGTGGAGAACTAAAAACCATTTGTAGACAATTGGACATCCCCTCACAGAAGGGTAACAAGGAAGAGATGAGCCAGTCAGGGTGCAGTATAGCACCGACGAAACACACAACTTTCCTCTAGTTCTTTAATGCTTCCTTTCCCCCACTATGATGACCTCAATTCTACCATACAAATCAGATTAGACCAGAACATGCACACGGCTAAGGATAAGAGTCCGCAACACAGGGAATCCAGGATATATAAACTCCTCAGGGCCAACCATGAGAATAGAGATACCAGAAGGATTAGAGGAAGGTGGAGGGAGAAAGGGGGAATCAATCACAAAGATGAACATATAACCCCCTTCCAGGGGGACTAACAGTGGAAAAGTGGGTGAAGGGTGACAGAGGACAATGTAAGATATGAAAATAATCATTTATAACTTATCAAGGGTTCATGAAGGAGCGTGGGCGTGGGAGGGAGGGGGAAATGAGGAGCTGATATCAAGGGCTCAAGTTGAAAGAAAATGCTTTGAAAATGATGATGGCAGCATACGTGCAAATGTGTTTGGCACAATGGATGAGCATAAGAGATGGAAGAGCCCCCAATAAAAGTATTTGGAAAAAATTACGGTCAAAAGGGAATTGAAGTCCTAGTGCATGTCACAACATAGGTGAACCATGAAATCATTCTGCTGAGCAAAGTAAGTCCAATATCCGAAGGACCCATGGGATGATCTTACTTTGATGTAATAAGCAAATATATAGAAACCAGAAGTTATGAGTGGTTCCCAGGGCTGGGGGTGAAAATAGAAGGGGTGAGTTTTTTGAGTTCGTATGAATATTGAGTTTATGTTCATGGTAATGGAATAATTCTTCCAAATTAAACAATTACACATGTAGACCAAAAAAATATGCTGAAAAACTCAGCTCATACATGAGAATATATGGTATTCTATATGTTATTTTTAATGTTCTGATAGTCAATGTATTTTTTTAGCAATATATGCATCTAAATGCTATTTTCATATTTCAGTAATAATTTTATTCCTAACATAGTTTTTGGATAGTAGTATGTTTTGGACGATACAATATGGTAGAACTGAATGACACTAATAAATAAATATTAAAGTATATAATTTCAATTATTTTCAGAATTAACTTTTCACTTTCAAAAATCCTCTTTAAGAACATTAAATAACTTTGTATGGTCATCTTCTATGTGAGGGACATGTGTAAGTTCCTACCTTAAGACCCAGCAAGTTTGGCTCAGGTAGGAATTATGCATTAGTATTTGAACAATTGAAATAGCAATGAGAAACATAATGGGAAATGATGGCTGAGGCTAGTTTTTATCCACTTAGCTCAACTCATTGTGATCGCTAGTATAACAAATTTGGAGGAAGGCTTATTAACAATATTTGACATACAGACAGCACAACTTTGTCTACTGAAAGCAACAAAAACTTGAAGTGTTACTGAAGATCAAGAACTTCAACCTTTAGTATATTGAGACTCAATGTAAAGAAAACAAAATTACTCATAAATAGGCCATTATAGATGGATAAGATTGACGTTGTCAAGGATTTCATTTTGCTTGATCCATATTCAATCATCATGGAAATGGCAGAGATCAAATAGCATTGCATCAGGAACATCTGGAGAGCAGTGGTTCTCAACCTTTCTCATGCCGCGGCCCATTAATACAGTTCCTCATGTGGTGGTGACCCCCCAACCATAAGGTTATTTTCGTTGCTACTTCATAACTGTAATTTTGCTACTGTTATGAATGGGGCAACCCATTGAAAGGGTCGTTTGACCTCCAAAAGGGTCGCAACCCACAGGTTGAGAACCACTGTTCTATAGAGTATTGAAGAGCTAAAGTGCACCTGGCCTAAGACATGGTCATTTGAATCACCTCATCTGAAAGTGAAGCCTAGATAATGCAGAAGGAAAACCAAAGAAGGATTTGGGGCGTTGGGATTATGGTGTTGATGAAGACTATTGAAAGTACCATGCATTTCTGGAATTAAGACAAGTCTGTCTTGAAGAAGTATAGCCAGATTATAAGTGAGGATGGCATGACTTCATCTCACATTCTTTGGACAGGACTAGTTCCTGGAAAAGAACATCATGCAAGCTAAATTATGGTGTATCCTTTCTTCATAATTATTCTGTGTGCTGAGCAAATAATCCAAGAAGTTGGGCAATAGAATGAAGAAGTGAACATCAATATTGGAGGGTTAGTCATTCATAATTTATGGTATGCAGATGATATAGTCTCACTTACTGAGAGGAAATAGGACTTGATGCATGAACTGATGAAGATATGACTTCAGCCTTCATTATGAGTTATACCTCAAGGCTCATCCTTCTCAAAACTGGTTGGTACAATGGGTGCTCATGACAGCAGGAGTCAGGAAATCACACACTCAATTGCATTGGGATAATTTGCTGCAAAAGATCCCTGTAAAGTGTTAAAAAAAAAAGCTAAAAACAATTATGTCACTTTGAAGATTCTAAGTGCACCTGTCCCAAGCCATGATATCATCAAATGCCCCGTCTGCATGCTAAAACTGGATCATGAAGAAGGAATAATTGAAGCCTCTTAATTATGGTGTTGCATAGATTGTTGAGTATGCCATGGACTGCTAGAAGTATAGGAGACCTGATGATGGTGGTAGTTAAGCATTGGGCTGCTCACCACAAGGTAGGCTGTAGCTATAGACAAGTCACTCCTCAGGAGGAGGATGAAGCTAGTTGCTTCCATAAAGACTTCCAGCTTCAGAAACTCCATCTCGGGTCATTCTCAGTTGGAGTCCACCTGACGGGAGTGGTAGTCCAGAAGAAGGAACACATTTGTCTTGGAAGAAGTACAGGCAGAATCCTTAGAATCAAGGAAGATGAGATTTCATCCTATGAACTTTGGACATGCTCTTAGGAGAGACGAGTTCCTGCAAAAGTATGTCATGCTTGGAAAAGTAGAATGTCAATGAAAAAAAGGAAGCCCCTCAATAACATGGATTAACACAGTGGCCACAATATTATTCTGTGTTTGAACAGAATTAAGGACAATAAGGAGGATGCAGGACCGGCTGTGTTTAGTTCTTTTTTTATATAGAGAGCCCTGTCAATCACAACCAACTTGGCGCACTTAAAGATAGCAATAGAAATTATTTAATCAATTATTTATTAAGTTAAACTCTCCATTGGAGGCAGTATGATACAGTTGAAAAGACCAGTGAGACAGTAAATATTCTATTGTATTTCTTAGCATTAGTTTTCATTTCCTAATATGTAAAGTAGAAATATTAAACTTATTAATCTGCAGGCTGTTAAAGCTTACTAACTAGTAGACACTGGTGTTTTTAGTGTTCAAAGATATGGGAGCAACTGAATTGGGCAAACCTGTTACTATATGCAACACATATTAATTTTAAGTTGGTTTTAATGAGCTATAGGAAATAAGAAAATATTTTTAGTAAAAAGAAAAGAATTTACATCTGAATTGACTCTTGAAAATCAAATTGGATTTTGTCAGAAAATGCTTTCAGATCGGAAAACCTATACAAAGCATAGAGATGCAAGCTGTACTGAATTTTTCTGTTCTTTTACTTATGAGCGCTCTAAAAAACATAGAAAAATAAGGTATTCTTACTTTTACTATACAAATATACTATACAAGAATCAGTCACTTAGAGGAAGTGCCTTATTGTGCTATGCCTACCTGTATTTGGGGAGTGGGAATTTTAGAGTAGAGATTCCCTCACTGCTGTGTTAGTGCAAAGACTGCCCCATCACTCACTGCGACTTTGAAAACGAGCTGGTATCAATGGAAACACGGATCGGAGCTAAAACAGGCTGAATTTCTTAGCAGTGTAGGCATGATAAAAAATGCAACTGATCACCTTGCAAGGTCATGACACCCCTTCCACTGAATCACGTTAAAAATACAAGAAGTGTCTATCTGTCAGGAATTGCTCAATCTTACTTGGGGTGGAGAATAGAATTGGTGGCCTCCTGAGAGTCGCGTTAATTACATGCTTACAAACTAAGGCAAAATGAAAATTAATGAAGATGAAGATTCTGTTTAAAGCTTCATGCTTTAAAAATATTTCTTGAAAGGATCGTTTACCAATATTCTTTTGAATAAAACAAAAATGTTTCTTAGATCTACATACTCAAGTTCCTTTACTATCTAAATGTCACCCCTAACTCCATCCCACCTGAAGTCTGTGTGACAATCAGGCCAATTGTTTTTACCTCTGCCTTTATGTCACCCTCCCCAGTCTAGATGCACCTCTCTGTCCTTTTTCTCTGAAGCTCCTGCAAGCCTACTCAAGCCCCACATACAGAGCATGAGTTAAATATAATCTCTCTAAGCCAGTGTTATTAACACATTGTACCTTGTCAAGAAGAATACTCTCTGGCACCCACACCAATTCTTCCCAAAATGCATATTACTGCGAATAGGTTGTTATTCATTTTTTGTTTTGTTTTGTTTTTTGACGATAAGGAACAATTTTAGCTCTGGCTTTGGAGGAGGGCATTAATTGTTTTGATAAACGAATCCTCCATCATGGAACGTAACCAAGATTGGATAATTTGCCACTTTGGGAATGTGGCAACATAGCAAATTGTTAGTATTTGTTTACTCACTTAGTACTTTTAAAACTTAAATTATTTACCTGCTGAGAAGATTGTCCTACATAAATATTACATACAACATTGACAACACGGTCTGAGCTTCTCTCCTATAATCTTCCCTTTTGGCAGGAGGTGGACAGAAAACTCAGACCTAAAAGAGCCACTCTGGTTTTTAAAAGGTCCTATTTGGAAGACCATAATTTATTCTGCACATCTTTCAGGAACAGACAAGAGATAGTCGGTTGACAGAACTTGATTATTTTCTCATAAAAGATTTTATAGAGCTTTGTAAAAAAGGCATGACTTCAAAACTACACAGACCTAGAAGAGAAAGGTAAATATGATTAATTGAAAACATAACAAATTTGAGAAACTGAACCAACTCAGAGGGGTAAAAATTAAACAGAAGTAAATATGTATCTAATTTTCAGTTAAAATATCTTAAGGGTTTGAAAAGCCTTCGGTTATTTTTCTCAGCCTTCATATTGTGAATCAGTTACATTAAAAAGCCAGAATTATAATGAATGAGGCCATTGGGGATAATATGGCATGGGCATCTTTAAGATGTTTTTTTCATATGTTTGACCGAACCAATCATCTTTATATAGAAAATAAATGGTTGTTCGTGCCACCGAGCTTATTCCAATTCATAGCAACCCAAGGCCCCCTGGAAGGAAACTGGCTGTCCTTTGTCACCCTCACAAAATAAATACATACACTGGGTAAATAAAATGAGCTTTTTCCTTTGCTGAAGATAGCCAAGAATAGCAATGTTTCCCCTGAAATATAAGACGTCAATTGGTAGCATGTTCTCCGGTTATTTATTATTATTATTTGTTGCTCACATTTAGGCTTATTCGTGACTTTAGGATGAGTCCTTCAAGCGGATGGTGAAGGCTTGTGACCATTTGTAAAGCACAAGAACTTTTCTAGACTTCTCGTAGTGAAAATTTTCATTATCAGAATTTGCTGAATTTGAATATGTGGGGATTTTTATGACCTTGGCATTTTATGAAGTCTCAGGACTATTTATGTCTTTAAAAAAATACTACTTGATTTCTTTTATATTCTCAAATAACTCAGGTTATCTTTTATAAGTATTATGTGCACATGAAAAATGTTCATAATCTAATTACACAAACGGATGAATCCTTACCAACTGGAATCACCAACATCAATTTAGGAACTACTAAACTAATATAGTGAACATTAATATCCTAAAACCTCAGAGCCTCTCAAGGTTCTGCCAGTGCAGACGATTCCACTGGAAGAGATCAAGATTTGGATCGTACATTTATGCAATTGCACAGTATTTTAATCAGTGCTAAAACTAATGTCATATGATGTATAAAGATTCACAGGCACTTAAAAATCATATTGGATTGATTTCAACACAGTGTTTAATAGTAACAGGACTCATGCCCATAAAGAAGCTGCTCTCTAGAGATAGCACAGGTATACTAATCACTGAGGTTCATAGATGGGCACTAAAGGGTCCATCTTATCTAGTTTTGAAGAAGAACTAGAGTCATTTCTTAGTACTGAGCATGATTTCAAATCGTCTTTGCCTGCTGCAAGCTTTGTAAACCTTCATCTCCTTCTACTAAAACCATTAGGAGCTTTCTACTCCTGTATGTCCATCAATCCCCCCCGCCATTTTTTCCCCCTTGAGATAAATCAATTTCCACTTAATCTAGGTAACAAAGAATCGCTGACCATTAAGTTGGCGCCCATGCCTGGAGACTTCACGTGTGTAAAGACAGAATTGTACAACATGCGGTTATCCATGGTTGGTTTTTCAGCGGTAGATCATGAAGGTTTTCTTACAAGGAGCCTTTAGGTAGACTTAAGCCTCTCACCTTTTGGTCAGTACCAAGCATGGTAAAAATTGGCATAACTCAAGGATTTTTTAAAAATCATTTTATTGGTTCCTAGCTCAATGCCTTCTATGTAGAATGAATTCATTAATTATGATTGATAGCGTACTCATGATACAACATGTGCATCATCAATACATCATGTTCTTGAGGTATGGCAGAATGGGCACCTTTATCATCTATCATTTGACTTTACGTTGTTTTAATCTTCCTGGAGGATAACTGATTTGGTATGCCAAGTCTTTATGATATAATTTCGCTTTTCAGAAGTTGTGGTAGTTACATAATCTGGTGTCAATTTGGAACTTGAGAGGATTAGGAGTGAAGGGGTGGAGTCCAGTCTTTCATTCGGGTCATAATCAATGAGACCTCTGTGTGGGCATGTCCTTCTCCTGAGAATTCTGGGAACTCCTGTATTTCCTCTGAGGTGGGAGACTCTTCTCTCTCTCTGATGACTCTCTTGGAAATGCTTTACTGACAAGAGACATGGCGGTATGCCCTCAGAGCTGGAGAAGCCACGTGGACCTACCCTGATGCAACCACACCCCTGCCAGTGCTGACATGCTTACAACACCACTGGATCCACAAGACTTCCAACCCCCCCTGGCCTGTGAGCCTCCTGACTTCAGCATCATTGCATGTATGCCATGAGGCTGAAGAGGACTTTATAGATTTGCATCAGACATATTGGGCTTATGAAATGATCAAGACTGGGCTGGGACATTTTCTCAATAGTCAACTGATCTTATATACATAAACCTCTTTCTTATACACATATGTGTCTCTAGGAATTTGTTTTTCTAGTCTACCTGGACTAACACTGACATATAATCAGACATACACATCAGAGTGAATACTTGGATTTTCTCCAGAATTATTTGTACCCATAAAACCAAAGAAAATGGTTGCAGATTGGCACTGCATAAAGTATGATACATTAATATATTTTAATTCTATAAAATAATCTCATTGAAGAAAATTTCTGAATCACAAAAATACTCATGATACAATCTAGCTTGAACTTTTGGCTTTTACATCTCTGCCTTGCTCCTAATAGGTTGTATGATTTGCCTTCTATTCTTTTTATTAGAAAACAATTTTATTGGCATATAGAAGCAGAAAATTATTTTAACATAAAGATTCTATATGCCTATAGGAGAAAAGGTTCAAACAGTGTAGAAACATGTTTCATGTGTGAAGTAAAAGTTTTCTTTCAGCCCTCAGCAACAACTACTGTGAATAGTTTCTTTTATGTATTCAGTGAATACCTCAATAATTAAATAATGCATATTTATAATTCTATTTATTGTGGAACCTTAGGAATCTGGAACATTTTCACCATCTCTAGGTTTGGGGTCATTCTTTTAATTTTGAGGGATCACATATATCATTAGAATAACAAATACCAGTATGTATTATCTATGTACAGAACTAGAATGTTTGTAGCATACACATATATATCAAAGACATTCTAGTGACAATATCTATTATATATGACATGTATGTGACATATACATGTGACACATATGTGTGACACACATTTGATGCACATATATATGAAAAAATATATATATATATCATATGACTCTCTCCCTGAGATAGGGATTTAGGTGACACTTAAAAGAATGGTATATATATATATATATAAAGCTTTGAGCTATTATGTTTATATTTTATTATTTATCACTGATTATCTTTTTGTGATGCCCCTATTGGGTAACAATTGGAGCAGATGACTCTAATCTCTACTTTATATTTTCAATTTGTTTAAAAAAGCTTTTTTTTCTGTTATTGGGGCATTTATTTACATATTATTTTCCAGATGCCTAAGTACACCTTTAGTCAATTTTTATTTTCACATAACTTAGCCAGAGAACTTTTTTGACAAAATAATTTATATTGAAAATATCATGGTTTGAGTCACACATCTCTCAGTCCTTTTTTCAAAAAATCTTTTTATTGGGGGCTCATAAAATTCTTATCACAATCCATACATACATCCCTTGTGTCAAGCACATTTGTACATTTGTTGCCATCATCATTCTCAAAACATTTGCTTTCTACTTGAGCTCTTGGTATCACTCCTCATTTTTCCCCTCCCTCTCTGCTCCCCCCTCCCTCATGAACCCTTGATAATTTATAAACTATTATTATTTTGTCATCTCTTTCACTGTCCAACGGTTTCCTTCACCCACTTTTCTGTTGTCCGTCCCCCAGAGAGGAGGTTATATGTAGATCCTTGTAATCTGTTCCCCCTTTCCAACCCACCCTCCCTCCACCCTCCCAGTATTGCCACTCTCACCACTGATCCTGAGGGGCTCATCTGTCCTGGATTTCCTATGTCTCCCATTCCTATTAGTATCAGAGTATGTCTTCTGGTCTAGCCAGATTTGTAAGGTAGAATTTTGATCATGATTTCGGGGGGAGGGGGGAGGAAGCATTTAAGAACCAGAGGAAAATTGTATGTTTAATCATTACTACACTGCACCCTGAGTGTCTCATGTCCTCCCCAAAACCCTTCTGTAAGGAGATGTCCAGTTGCCCACAGACGGGCTTTGGGTTCCCAATTTGCACTCCCCCTCATTCACAACGATATGATTTCTTTGTCCCTTGATCCCTTTGACACCTCATGATCACACATGCTGGTGTGCTTCTTCCATGTGGGCTTGAGTGCTTTTCAGCTCGATCGCCACTTCTTTACCTTCAAGCCTTTAATACACCAGATGCTATATCTTTTGATAGCCAGGCACCATCAGCTTTCTTCACCACATTTGCTTATGCACCCATTTGTCTTCAACAATCGTGTCAGGAAGATGAGCATCACGGAATGCCAGTTTAATAGAACAAAGTGTTCTTGCATTGAGTAAGTACTTGAGTGGAGGCCCAGTGTTCATCTGCTACCTTAATACTAAACCTGTAAATATATGCACATAGATCTATTTCCCCATCATCATAAATAAGTATATTTACATATGTACATACCTGCATCTAGACCTCTATAAATGCCCTTTACTGCCTACTTATTTCCTCTGTTTCCTTTTACTTTCCTCTTGTCCCACGTTCATGTTCAGCCTTCATTTGGGTTTCAGCACTTCCCTTGGCCACATTACCCCTGCTCAAGCCCTACTGGGCCTCCCACACCCTCCCTGCCACCGACTTTGGATGGCAAACAAGTGTTGTTCCCTTGTCCCTGAGTTTGTTAACACCACCTCCTTTCCCTCCGCTCCCCCTCCCCCATGTCCCATTGCTTTCTTCTTAGATTGTTTATCCAGGTATTCTCCCTTCTTGATTAGCTCCTTCTTGTGGGGTTCAGACAGCGCTGCTTTCCCACCATGTAACACCGGAAAGGTCCTCTGTCACAGTCTGCTCCAGTAAGAGGACAGCATGACACGTGCTGTTGTCAGTTGCCCAGTCCCCTCTGTGTCCCTATTAGTTCCCCACAGGGATGTCATCCTCTGAGCCTGGTGTGCCAGGGTGGGGTCCCGTCCACTCTCTTTCTCTTCCTCCCTCCCAGCCTGTCTCTGTGTGGGTGTGGCATGCTGGTCCCTCTCCCCAACCTATAAGTTCAGTTCTGCTCTCTGCCACACCCACTTCCAGGGAGGGGGTCAGGTTGGCGCTGGTTGGGGCCAGCCCTGTAGCTCTCTCTTCATGCATCCTTCCATGTGGCCATGCTGGCCTCATGATTTGCTGCATCATGGTGGAGTCTGCATGCCCACTCCAGGTTCTGTGGAGACAAGACCAGTGCTCTCCCCCTGGTGGATTAATGCCCTGCTCCCTCCATCATCATTTCACTTTCAAACCCCCCTTCTCTCCCTCCCCCCTCTCTCCTTACTCAAAACGCCCTACCTTCGAGTGAATTCCAACTTATTGCAACCCTATAGGACAGGGTTGAGCTTCCCCTTTGATTTTTCTGAGACTTTCAGTCTTCACAGGAGTGGACAATGTAATTTTCCCTTCATGAAGTGGCTGGTGGGTTAAAAATCACTGAATATGTATATATTTCACCTTAGAGACATCATTGACGTTTTATGCTAGAGAACATTAGCAATCATCACCCTGAGTCATAAAGTAATTCCATTGATAGTATCAATAAGTTAGCCAATGCTATGGAATTTGAAACGCAGTTGATAAAAAAGAGATTATTCAAGGATAGGCTGGCTAAGAACTACATTACATGAGTATATGGTAGTTCTGGGCCATCATTCATTGGGCACCATCAAGGCAAGAGAACTGAACCAAAGTCCAGTGAGCACTAGTTTTATATCCTTGGTATAGCAACCATGTGCTTTCCTTCACAAATTTCAGCCATAATCCAAGGGCTACAAGTGAGTTTGAGGTGGAGCTGAGTTCACTTCGAGGGGTTTCCTTTTGTGATTGGCTGTCTTCACTTAGCATACTTTCCTCCCACTCTGCCCATGAAGAGATGTGTTTCATGTGATCATCAGTGCTTTTTAGTGATGCATAGTGCTCCATTGTGTGTATGTGCCAGGGTTTACTGATCCACTCATCTACCAATGGAAATTTAGATTGTTCCCATATCGAGTCCTCCTGGTGTAGCCTATAAAGGATGTTGTGCGACTCAAAAGAACAGGGTCTAATGTCCCAGTATCTCCTATAGTACATGGCCTAAGTGACAGGGCTGGATAAACACTAGGTCACAAGTGTCTACTTAGAAACATAGTGCCAGACATTTTCTCCTCTTGGGTCCTACATATGTTTTGTTAAGCATTTTTCCCCAATGGGAGCTTGATCCTCTCTGTTTTCCTAACAGTAGAAATTGACTTGCCTTCTCTGAGACATACATGCCACCCTTCACCCCCAACCTTGCCTTGAATTTCTAGTAAGCTTCACTGATTACTGATAGGAGGTTGTGTTGATTTGGGGTGACCTTAGTACAATTTTGTGTGGCAGCACCTAAATGGTTATCTCCCTCTCCCCTGATCTTGAAAAACTGACAGCAGCTGAAGTGAGGTACACTCACAAAGTGTTATTTGAGAAACTAGATGGCTCCTGGTCTTCAAAGCTTATTTTCAGACGAGCAGCCATTTATGTGAGGGTCAGCTAAGTGTACATGGAAGAAGCATACCAACCTGTGTGGTCCAAGGACGGTAAATAAAACACTCCGAATCCAAAGGAGGTTATGGTATCAGAGTTTAAATTGTGAACCAGCTTGTTGAAGGCTGTGGATGACAGTGGAAACCCAAAATCCATTTGCAGGGTCCACATGTGGATTAAGCCTCAGGTGAATCCCTTCTGACCATAAACCAGGGATGGGACTAGCCGTGCTACCATGCTGAATTCACTGAAAACTGGATTCTGACAGAGGCAGGTAGGTTAAAGTTTAACACCTTATCACTTGATCTCCTTTTAACCCAATTTAAAGTTGTTCTAGTTTTTAATATGCCGAGCAAATCATCAGAGAAGCTGGACTGTAAGAAGACGAGTGTGGCATCGGGATTGGAGGAAAACTTATTAACAACCTGAAATATGCAGATAGTACAACCTTGCTTGTTTAAAGTGAGGAGAAATTGAAGCACGTGTTGGCAAAGATCAAGAATTGTAACTTTCCATGTGGATTCCAACTCAAAATAAGAAAGACCAACATTCTCACAACTGGACCATTCGGTAGAATCATGATAAATGGAGAAAAGATTGAAGTAGTCAAGGATTTGGTCTTGCTTGCATCCAACATTAATGCTCATGAAAGCAGCAGGCAAGAGATCACCTTGCTTTGGGTAAATCTGTTACGCAAGACCTCGTTAGCGTATTGAGGAACAAGGAGGCTATTCTGAAAACGAATGTGAGCCTGAGCCACACACACCATTGCATCCAATGCATGGGAAAGTTGGACATTGAATAAGGAAGACTGTAGAAGAACTGATGCATTTGGATTGTGTTTTGGGGGAAGACTTTGGAAAGTATGACGGACTGTGAGAAGGACAAACTGCTCCTATATCAGAGAAAGTAAGGCCACAGTGCTCCCGGGAGGTAGGGGTGGCAAGATTTCATCTCCCAAATTTTGAGCATTTTGTCAGAAGTGACCAGGCCCTGGAGAAGGACATCATGCTTGGTAAAGTAGAAGGGTGGGGGGGGGGGCTTCAAGGACAGGGATTGCCCCAGTGGCTGCATCAATAGGCTCAGCACGGGAGCCACGGTGAGGGCGGTGGAAGACGCTGCATTCTGCTGTGCATAGGACCACTCTCAGTTAGAGCCAACTCCAGGGCACCTCACACAGTTTTTAATATTTTCTGCTTTCTTTTCGACGCTCTTTCTATTTTATGTTGTTACTGTTGTTCGATTTTTTTGTTTCTTCTTTTCTGGTTTTTGTATATTTTTCATTAGCTGAAGTCCGGATATAGGTGAATCTACAGAGCCAGTGCCTGGATCGATGGTTTCTTGGGAGCATGGCATGGGAGGCTGCTGGGAAATGAGGAACTAATAACAATGAGCACAAGAAAGAAGGAAATGTTTTCAATTTGATTGTGGTAATCGTTGTTCGACTCTTCATGTTTATTTACTTTTATGATTTTTATTTTTTAAAATAAACAATGTGCACATTAAAAAAAGTCTGTGACCTCCTCCCTGAGGGAGGACAACAGAAAAGTGGGTGAAGGGAGACGTCGGACAGGGCAAGATATGACAAAATAATAATTTATAAACTATCAAGGGCTCATGAGGGAGGGGGGAGCGGGGAGGGAGGGGAAAAATGAGGACCTAATGCCGGGGGTTTAAGTGGAGAGAAAATATTTTGAGAATGATGAGGGCAATGAATGTACAAATGCGCTTTACACAATTAATGTGTGTATGGGTTGTGATAAGAATGTATGAGCCCCTAATAAAGTGATTTGGGGAAAAAAAAGTCTTCGAATGCAAAATGGCAGTCCCCTTTCTACTCCTGCCTACTCATGCAATGCCTCGCAAGGCAATGGGTTTCAACCCTCTGAGATATTCCTTTGGAATTTACCTTAAAACTTATACGAGTTCTTGCTTTCTAATTTTTCCAATAGTTTGAGATATAATTCACATATCATTCACTTCCATAGTTCAGTCATATTTAAAAGGAGTTTCATATATCACCACAATCAGTTTTACTGTGTTCAACTCTTCTTAATATGACTGAACTATTGAATTGCATTTTATTTGGATTATGTGTCAATTGCATTGTTTTTAAAACAATCACTGACCTTGTGATTAGTTGCTCAGTGCATCGCCTACTATTCTGCTGGGTCTACTTGGTTCAATCCTATATCATCCCAATACCAAAGACTCTTGCCCTAGTATAAAACCTGTGGTTTCCCACGTTTTTCAGCTTAGCAAAATCAGGAATAGCATGGCTAGGCATGGTCTCATAGGCTATCTAAGTTTGGGGAAGACTTGGAAAAGGATTGAAGGCCATAGTCAGAGATAAATCAGGTTTTATTTGTTGGACAATGGGCAACCATCGAAAGTGCCAGAACAGGGATGTGTTATGAACACTGATGCCCTGGCTTTGATACACCGTGAATTATTTTGGGTATAATTGAAAACAAGGAGGACAGTTAAGGATTGTCGTAGAGCCTTGGAAGAGGTGACGAGGTTGAGAATTAGAGGAATGACAGTGGGAATGGAGCTAAGGGAATCAGATGCAAGAGGTCAGGGCAAAGACTGGACAGCGTGACCCAGTGGGCGTTGCAGCAGAGTAAAGATGTCCCCGAGACTGAAGGAACCCTTAAGGAGTCTAGAAAATGCCAATGCCCTTACTGAGGGTTGTCTAGACAAGTCATCCATTGGAACTTCTCTGTGTTTCTCGGCTGTCACTCCACCTTGCCTATTTAGACCTATTGAATGTATGATGTTGTTTTGTACCATTCATGTGTCCTGATTCCTCAGCAAGTGAAAGAAATGAGAAGAGAGAAAACTATGCAGTATTGACAGCGCTTACCTATTGCATTATACATTATAAATTCTTTCTCGGACGGACAGTTTCACTAAATTATCGAGGCCCTATTGCCTCAGTTGCTAGGTGACCTCTGCTTTGGGGATCGGCTTGGTATGCCCCACTGTAATGTGAGACAATTTGATCCCGAGTATTTTATAGGGCTTATCTTAGCTTTCCGTGTAGGCCACTCAAGTCACGTGGCATGGATTTCCTTTTTAAAATAAGATTTGCCACAGTAAAGAATGATCTAGGCCAATAATATAGACGTCAATTAAGAAATCCTAATGGCTGGCCAGCCACCTAATCAAGGTGCTACCCATGTCTCTGGCTAGCTGGCTATTCTAGCTGGCTAGCCCTCCCTTCTCCTCCTGGAACTCTAGTGAGATGGTTACCAAAGGGGAAAAAACAGAAATGGCCAACAGTTTAATTACAGCTTATTGGAAAGATCAGCTGAAGAGAGCGCACTTAGGCATCTCATGGAGGGGAAAGCCCAGCTCTGAGGCTACTTTCTCATTACCAAGGAGAGGGTGACAATAGAGGCTGCCCCTGGGTCTGCAGTCCACGCGTGGGCAGGAACGCACAGAGACCTATTCTGACGACACTTGCAAATCTAAGGCCTTTGATTTACCCTCTTCTACTGTGCGAAGGGTCAGCTTTCTGGCCGCCTGTGGTTATGAGGCCCTGTCATCCATTCCTCACGGCACACCCTGTCCATTCAGATAGTTTTGGTGCTCAAATTGGTTTGGGCAGCAGCAGGGATAAGACTCATCTGAAACGTCAGCTGTCATTGGCAGTTCCTTATCAGGACTCGCCTGTGTCTTCCTGAGTGGAAGTTGTGAAGTTAAGACGCTCCGGCGATGAGAACAGGCTGTCTTCCAAATCTCTCATCAGTGACCCGTTTTTAGCAGTGGGACACTTTGTTGGGATTTGAAGACTTTGAAAAGAATTTTGCTCCTGTAAAATTGGTAATATTTGCAACAATGCAGAGATCTCTCACCACAGTAAACAAAGCAATTAATGTGTCTTTAATTTGCACCTATCCAAACAGAAAGGGTACATTTATTCCATGTGACATGTAGACAAATTTTTCTTTAAAAACAAAGTTTCATGCTGTGACTACAATTAGTGTAATTGTCAGCTCTTCTCTAAAAACAAATATGTATTAAGAGAAATGCCAGCATTGTGCCCGCCTCTGGCGTGAAAATGAGACAATCAAAACCTATTGTAATTACCTCAGTGATATTATAATTAGCAATGATTAAGTTATTCCATGCTGCTTTTTTTCCTCTTGGCTACAATTAAAAAAGTATATATCTTTCTGCTGCACATTACTACTGATCATTTTACCTCAATACATGTCTGCTAAGTGGATAAATTAGAAGTAATTTTAAAGCCCAACTCCATTAAAACATATATCTTTCTATTTAACTACCTTAACCCTCTAGGTGCAGCTGTGCTCCTTGCTGCTTGGTGGAAAACACACAGTTCCCCTGATTTCTTGGTCTGAAATCAAACATGTTTTTTAAATAGACAGTTCTAGATCATATATTTTTCACTTTTTAAAAAAATTACAGATATCTGAATGATAGGATAAATCATTCAGCTCTTGCCAGCATGCTCACCTAGGTCCAAATCCATGTGCTGGGTAAAGACCAGTCCTTAAACTAAATTGCTGAACCACCAATCAACTACACCATCACAGCAAGAAAGACCCTGGGTAGATTGATAGCTTTCCCTGCGGGTTATAAGGAGGACTGAATTAGTCCATTGTGACAAATATATACATATTTCACAGATACTTTCATATCATGTTTTTCTACTTCTTGTTGGTGGAGGAAATGAGGGAAAAAAGAAGATTCAATGAGAACTTGTGGCTCTGCTCAGTTTGAGAGTCTTAGAAAATAGTACAAAAAGTCTGCTGATAAGAGATTGTTCATCTAGCACAGCAAAAGCCAAATGAGCTCAATTTTCCATGTGCTTTATAACCACAGCTCTCTGGCTAGCTTTTTTCTCTCCCACTTATTAAAAAAAGCGAATCTCCAAAGTAGCATTTTTAGAGACACTAATAAGGACTTAGCTTCAAAACTGACAAATGCTAGCCATACAGGGAAATGAAACTTTTTTTTCTTTTGACATTGCTTTCTATATGAAAATGGTCTGTTGCTCTGGATTTACCAAGTCAACCCTCATTAACATCTTGGAGGCTATCCCCTGGACCTCCCAAAGATATAATAGAGATGCTGCTGCTCGTATAAAATTTATGCTCATGTCCAGATAATAGTGAGCACCCAGGTGGTTTTAGTCATGTCATGTCAATTTTCTGAAGTAAAAAGCCATTCCCGAAGGGTAACAAGAAGAGCAAGTGTAGGGTTTACTGGATGGTTCCCACAGGGACAATAACGGATACAGTAGATCATTTCCATTTTGCAAAGACTGGAAGCCTGTGGACCTTTCCTGTGTTGTGCTTTGCATGAAGGAGCCCTGGCTGCTAACTGAAGGGTTAGCACTTAAAACTCACTGGGCATTCCCTAGGAGGCGCCCTGGTGGTACGGTGGTTATCCACTGGATTACAATCCACCTGGTTGTCAGTTTGAAACCACAGTAGCTCTTCTACCCCTGTAAACAGTTACCACCTCAGAACCCCCAGGGGGTCACTATGAGGCAGCATTGACTCCGCGGCAGTGTTGGGGTGGTGGGGAGGCAGGCCCTGGGCGAAAGACCTGTTGACCGATTTCTGTGAAGACAACAGCCGAGGCCAATTTTCAGGGTCTCCCTGAATCAGAACAGACTCCGGGGCACACAACAGCAGCTCTTCAAGAGAGATGGAAGAGGCAATTGAGAGAACGAGAGGAAAATAAAGAGATAGGTGTGAGAACTGGGAGTTCAAGTCACCCAGTTTCGAGGAACTATGCACACAGGTTAAATTGTTCTAAGCCATCACTGATTTCTACATTGCAACCGAAACCCCATTTCGAAAAGTTTATTTTCTAAAAAATGAGGCATTGTATAACTGCAAAATAATGTATGAAGGTGTTCTAAGTTGAATGGAATAATCAAAATGTGTGTGGCTATTTTATAGGAAGGCTAGTCTTTGATTCACTTCTGTTGGGCTGGTTTCAAAAGTCTCTGATTTGTGAATCACATGGATGAGCAATGGGCTTGACTTAGAGCCCTGGAGCACCCTTCGTGGAATTCTGAATATATTTTTGAACAAAGGCACTTTTATTTTTCATCAGGCACAGCAAATTATGTACCATCTTGTGTGTCTATTCAGATGTCCTAACTCAAGGAGAAAAAAGAATCATGTTCCGTGGTCAGCAGCCACAGCATGATTCATCTGGAGTAGTGTGAACGGCAATCAGAACGAGTGGACAACAAAAGGCCTCTAGACTGTATCCACATTTCTGGATTTATATACCAGCAAGACACATTTTTCAGTTGAGGTGTGGTGGGGAAACAAATGCTTTTTACTTATTTCATGCGTTCATTACTTTTGTCAGAAATAATCTACTTTTATATTCAAACTACTCAAAAATATTGAACCATTCTATATAGTGTTACAGGAACACACACACTCACTCAGAGATGAGTATCAACAGAGACACAAACACGCAGACAGAAAAACACACGCAGGCTATGAACAGAGAAATTCTACAGACCCAGATATTTTGAAATCTCTCCCAGAATGCCAAGGACGAACTTGTTTAACTCTGATAGGGATATAATGCACGGTTCCTGTTAATATGTCCCCTCTCTTGTTGAGGAGATGTGGGAATTGGAGAGCCCCGGAGCTCCGGGATGCCCATCAATGCCTCTGTTTATGAAGTGGCGTCCTCAGGAGCAAGCTGCTGGGACGCCTGACTGACTCTGAATACATTGTCACCCCCACACAGCTCCATTAGAGTGAGTTTTGTTTAATGCTTCTTATTTATTAGCAGTTGACAGCTATTTTAGTTCAATGGATATTGCATTCTGGAAGAAATGAGGCCGGAGCATGGGAAAGAAGACGAGTCTGCTCTCGAGTGTTTTTGAAGTAATGTGAGATGAAAGGCCCCGGATGGGTCTGTCCAGTTCAGAGGCACAGAAGGAGCCCACCGCGGGTGACTTCCCATGGTCCGTTGGGAGCTGGACATGCAGGTTTATGGAGTGAAAAGATTGGGCGTATCCTGATGAAACTTCCAGGAAGTCTTCCTCTGTCCACAGCACAATTCCTTCACGGGGACGCCTCCTTTGCACACTAGGAATAGGCAGTGCCTGTACTCCCAGCTTTCTTTCCAGTCTCCATTCATGCTTCAATCCTTACTCTCCACAACAACAAAAACATCTGGTTTCCGCCCTCCTCACAGTGTTAGATGTGAGAGCACTAGTGCTCCACTAACTGTTGAATGGAACATGACACTCCCTTCTGGGGGTCAAGAGGTTTACTGAAATGTTATCTGCTACATTGTTCTATAACTTTCTTTCTTGAACTCACAAGTCTTCTCCATGACATTCGTTCACGTTCGAGTCTACATGCTATGCATTATAGTCGACACTATCTGGCTTTCATCTTCCTGTAAATAGTGCAGGCTTTCTAAATGTATCCATTCATTTTATTTTAAATCTTAAATTCCATATCCGCCTCCCCCCAAAATCCCCTCCTAAACGTTTAAAAAGGGGAATGGTTCAATTGTCATTATTTTCTTCTCTCGGTGCTTTTTTTCTGCTTAAGAAAAAATTAAGAAAGAACCCCCTTTGCGGCAACCGGTGTCTATGGGTATTAGAGGGGGGGAAGCAGGGCCCAATTCCAAAGGAGAAGGTGTGGAAGTAGAACGGGGTGGCATTGGCCTTGTAGTCCAAGGGGAGGAGGTGCCCGACGTGCTTGGCACCTAAGCTGGCCCCACCCAGGGCCGATGACTGCTTTAGCTTCATCAAGGTAAAGCTGGGGAAGGTGTTGTGAGCCTGGCTCTCTCTGCCTTGGGTCAACACAGTGAGAAACCCTTCCTTCAGCAGCTCCCAGCTCTTCCACATGGAGCCCACACACACAATGGGGAGTCCCATTTGTCCTTGGAACAAGAGCGGGTCAATCTTAGGTAACACAGCCACGATGTGTCTGGCCAGAATCTCCCCAGCCTTCCGGAAGATGTGCTGGCAAAGCGAGTCGCCCTGTTGAGCACCTTCTGCAATGGTGCGGCAAAACCCAGCGATCTTGCCTTTATCAAAGTCCCTATACAGGTAGGTGAGGATTCCTACCTGATCTTGCACTTGGAAATAGCTTAACATGGCCTTTTTGACATAAGCAATGCCATGGGGAGCCGTCTTTAGGTTGTCCACAGCATCAAACACGGTTTTCATTCCTTGGTGAGCCACCCAGTAGGCTGAGCCCTCATCTCCAATCATGTGGCCCCACCCCCCGCAGCCGCTCTCGGAGCCATCGGGGTTGACCAGTCTGCAGTTGGAACCTGTCCCGGAGACGAGCACGACCCCACCGTGCGGCACAGCGGTGGCGATGGAGCCGGAGGCGTCAGTGGTGATAAGGTAGTTTTCACTCAGTTGAGGGAATTGGCTCCGCAGCTTCTCCACCAGCATCTCCGAGGTGTCTTCCCGCCTCCCGCCTGCCAGGGCCAGGCCCAGACTGCGCAGCGGCACCTCGGGGTCCATTTCTGCCTTTTGCTTGGCCTTGTTCACCAATTCATTGATCCTCTCCGCACAATTGTCTACCCCGATCAGCCAGTGGTTTATGCTCAGGCCGTCGGCTTCTGCCAGGATCTGCCCATCCTCGGAGAGTAAAAGGACTTTGGAGTGTGTGCCTCCCCCCTCCACGCCCCCATAGAGGGCAGCCATTGGGTGGCCCAGCTGTTGGCTTCCTTTCCACCTGGCGCTACCGGCTCTCCAACCGGCTCCGCCTGCCTGGCAGCGCGCGATCACCACGCGCTCCGACACCCCCCTCTAAAGCGTCCGCTTACTCATTTTATATTGGGCGAGTTAATGCATTCAAATAGAACACTCTGGAAGTTTCACTCTGAAGCACACAGGTCTCCATGATTCAGCAGCAAGAGGTGTGGTTTAATAAGTGTATAAACTTTCAAGCCAGCATTCCTGGTTTCTTTCTCATCTCGGCCTTGACGTCCTCCATAGTGAAGATCAAGAAAATAATGTTACTAATTTCATTATTAAATAAATTAAGATGCGCAAGAACTTTAATTTTTAAAAAGGAACTTAGGTTAGTTGGTTTGGTGTGGTCAGTAATAGTCATGAGGAATAGCTACTGAACAATGACTTCGCTCCTATTGGGTCAATTGACCAAACCAACCCCAACTTCCTGCCAGCAAATGGATTCGGACTCAGAGCAGCCTTATAGTAGGGATTGGAATGCTTCCGTGCATTTCTGAGACTGGAATCTTAGATTCATGGGAGTAAAAAGTCTCACCTTTCTCCCACAAGTATCATTACAAGTTATTTATTGTTTTAGGTTTTTAAATCTCCGTGCTACCTAGTTCCATTCTAATAAACTCTTTTATTTGAGACAATTGCTAGCTCTTGGCATTTCTATTATTTCTAATGCAATCCATTCTCTGTTCATCGAGCTTTAGCTCTAAGTTTGATGGATGTGTGATCCAATTTTCATCCCTCGAAGCTCTTATCATAAATTGCTTATTTACTCACCTCATGTCATTTATTACATATTGTCTTAGGCTATTATTGTTCTTTTATCCACCCAACTGGCAACGAGTTCAGGAAGCTCTGCTTTGTTCCACTTTGAAGAACCCAGCATGGAGATGCTTACAAAATGTATGTCCAATTCATGAATGTGAATTAAACCTTATTTTGGACAAGTTATTCATTCCTAACAGAATTCAGTTAGTATTCATTTCAAACTCACCAATGAGCTAGAACTCTTCATTTCTTACCTGACTGGTTGATGGTATCTGTTTTCCCCTGGTCTTTTCCATTACACGAAACGTTGCCAACCTCTACACACGTGCTCAATTCAAACATCTAAACGTTATCCATTGCCTCACCTCCAATACATTAGAAAGCCTTTATTGCTCGGATCTTAAAACATATCCTAGATCTGCCCACTTCTTTCCATTTCTACAGCCCTCGGGTCCAAACGGCCACCATTTAATATTAGCTCTCCTGCGACAGTCCCTGATTTTACCTTTGTTTCTCTTTTCATCGACTATGTAACACAACAAAAAGCTACGTCTCATCTCATCAATTTCCCTTTAAAACCTCTTTAACAAAACCGTATCCGTTACATAACCAAGTCCTGGCTTCACAGTCTAGCCTTGTTAGATCTAGGACATCAAGCCTTTCTGAATCTCTCCAGACTGGTTTTCTTCACTCTTCCTTTTGAAAGCTCTCATTTCACAGACATTCAATTCAAGTAAAAAAGATTCCATGACAAACAGTCTCTCAATGCAAAATTCCTTTCTCTACCCAGGTAGCACACACCACTCTTTAAATTCACAGGTCCTTCTAGTTGTCCTTCATGCCACTGCTTAAATGGCACCTCCTGCGTGGTGTTTTCTTTGACTTCTCCACACAGGTCATCACTTCATCCTTTGAGCCATTTCCAACCCCTGCACATGCCTCTCTTTCAAGGCTCATCAAACGCGACGATAGCTTTCTCCCCTTACCCTCCTTAGAGTTTCTTGAGGAAAGGTACTAAGTTTTATTCATAATTATAGGCACTGATAGATGTCTTGTTTATTGAATAAAGCATGGTGGCCACTCTTTCTCTGAGGGACTCCTGACACAGTTTATTATTAATAGTCATAGCAACCTTTGAAATGTGCATTTGCAAGTGAAATGAGCAAAACACTCCTCTGTAGTAGTGTAGAAGCAGTATAAGATAATCAAATCAGTAAACCCTACAGCTCTTTAGAAGTCAACACTCTCATGGAACAGTCAGCATACTCTTCACTTAAATGCAGCAAATCTCAGATCTGAAGGCTCTTCCAGTTTGTCTTGCTGATGTCACACTGGCTCCAAACACCATCCTTCGATGGTGGTCTTCAGCCATCTATGGTTAAATCATCAGAATGACTTTCTCTGGAAACAAAAAGTCATTTAAATAATGTGTATAGACACATTGCACTAACAAATACAATCAACCCTACTCAATCCTGTAAAAAAAATGGGAGGGGGGGGCGGGGTGCTGCAAGATTTCTATGTTAGCCCATGGCCTGCTTTTTGTTTGTTTGTTTTTACAACTAACATTGTATTTATTTAGTTGGCTTTTGCATTCACCCAAGTTACTATTAAACTCTCCTCCAGGAAGCCTCCTCTGATATCACTGGATGGAGCTCACCATTTCCTCCTCTGCCCTCCCCGTCACTACCCATCTACTATGATCCGATCAAGCTCAGCTGTCTTACTAGAAAATAGGCGCCACTGTAGCTTCAGCAGTGTCTGCTGCAAAGTGTGCTTCATCTCCATCTGCTGTAGACGTCCCGCTGTAACGTAGTACTGGGCTCAGTGGGGACCAATAGCCTAGCCTTTAGCTTCCAATCATAACGGTCATCCCAAGAAATGCTTTTCCACGGACTGTATAGCCCTGGTGCTGCAGTGCTTACCTGTTGCATGCTAACTACAAGGTCAGCAGTTCAAAATCACCAGCTGCTCTGCAGGAGACAGACAAGGCTATCTAGTCCAGTAAAGAGTTACAGTCAGGGAAGCCCACAGGGGCAGTTCTACACTGTCCTAGAAAGTTGCTGGGAGTTGGAATCGACTCGCAGTGACTTTGGTATTTTGGCATATCTTGGTAGCTCTTGACTATTATCTCATTTCTGGTAAAGTTTTGAATGAGTGAATAACTCGTTTTCATCTGAGTAAAATCTCCACTATCCCTTTAAAAAATTAAACAGACACTTTGACCACTAGGAGACAACATTATGTGTGTCATTTTCAGCTCTCCCCTTGAAAACAATACATGTTACCATATTTTACTGTTCAGTGCTGGAGAATTTCAACTGGGGTACACTCAGGTTAATTTTTTAAAAATCATTTTATTGGGGCTCATACAACTCTTATCACAAGCCATACATGCATCAATTGTGTAAAGCGCACGTATACATTCATTGCCCTCATCATTCTCAAAACTCGCTTTCCACTTGGGCTCCTGGAATCAGCTCCTCATTTTTTTAAGCAGCTTTTCATCTGTAACTAAATTTAGATTTGCATCTAAACCTTTTATAATGAAAGATTTGGGTGAAATTCGGGAGGCTATGCACTCACATGGTTTATTTTTACTTGAATTGAATTATGTGGTCTAAATAAACATACATGCTTCTACCTCATAGAAATTTAATGAGATTGACCTTTTCCAGCTAATATATATTTTACTCAAAAATATAAGAGAGAATATGTAAAAACGAAAAAAAAAATTCCACCAAGACCATTATTAGTGTCATTCCTACTTAGAGTTAGGGAAAATTGTTCTCGTGGCTTTGAGAATAAGAAATGCAGTTGGAAGGAACACTCTGAATCTTGTGATTAAGGCAGGAAAACTGTATTAAGTAGGTAGGGCTGTGTTGCTTTTTGTCCAAATAAAAGAAAAATAACAACTGACTGCCCTTCAGTCGGTGCCCACTCATAGCAGCTGTGTTAGTCCAGGTAGACTAGAGAAACAAATTTGTAGACATTCATATGCATATAAGAAAGAGGTTTATATTCAAGAGCATTTGAATATTGGGGAAATATTCCAGCCCAGTCCAGATCAAGTCCATAATTCCAATATTAGCCCATATGTCCGATACCAATCTATAAAGTCCTCCTCAGAAAACATGCAATGATGCCAAATGCAGGAGGATCACATGCCAGGGAGGTCTTATGGGTCCAGTGGCATTGTAAGCATCTCAGTGCTGACAGGGCTCTCTATGTGGCTTCTCCAGCTTCAGAGGTCTGGTTGCATTAGGGGAGGTCCATGTGGCTTCTCCAGCTGCCAGGGGGTAGCGGCGTGTGTCTTGTCAGTCGAGTGTCTCTCAGGGAGAGAGCAGAGAGAGACAGTGTCTCCCACCTCCAAGGAGGAAATACAGAAGTTCCCTGAATTCTCAGAAGGGTATACCCACACAGAGGCCTCATTGGCTACGACCTGCTTGATAGAGTAGACTCTGCCCCATCACTTTTAATCTTCTCAAGTCCCAAATTGACACCAGATTATGTAACTACCACAGAAACCTTATAAGGCAAGGTAAAACTGCCCCTTGTGCGTTTCTAAAACGGTAAATATTAACTGGTGTAGAAAGACCTTCCTCCCTTGGAGAACAGCTGGTTTAGAACTGCTGACTTTGTGGATTTCAGCCCAGCGAATGACCACTATGCCATTTGGACTCCTCCCTTTGTTCATAGGAAAGATTAATATCAATAAAAGTAATGTCTGGGAATTGCTCTCTCCATGGGCTGCTAATGAGTAAATGGTTTTTTCCTTTGTGTTTTTTGTTTGTTTCTTTACTTTTCTGGATGTAATAAGTCTTCTGCATTTATTATGCTCTTACAAATTGAGGAGATGAGTTGAAAAGAGAGCTCCATTGGATATAATTGTGACATTTAAAATTTTTAATTAAAAAAATTATAGCTAACCCTTAGGTATTTCTAGGTATGGCAATGCTTATAACTAAACACCGTTTTGAGTCCCATATATCCATGTGAGTTACATGAAATACCATTTCCGTATTCCAGTAGCACATGATACATTATATTGTCTGCTCTAATGTATAAGTGAGCACATTTTATAATTTCCAAACATGAATCTACTTGGTTTAACTAACTATCCAGGTCCCTCTATTTGCCATTTTAACAGAGATTTTACTGTGAGCTGTTTCAGTCTGAGAAACAGCCATAGCAGATGGGAAAGTGCATCAGACAGTATGTGGAAAAATTTGAATGAGAAGATAATAGAATTTTTTCACAAACTTCTTGAAGGGTACTTGTATTTGTGAAAACAAAGTTTACGTGGATTTATCCTACAGTGTGTCTCATAAATTGTACAAGAAGCAAGTTCTGGGATATGCAGCTATCATGATTTCCTGGAGAAATTAAAGTGTATTTCACGGGTGGAAATCTTCTCTTCTTTAATATTTTAAAAAGCAGAGGTGTCACTTTCATGAGTAAGGTATGCCTGACTCATGCCATGTTGTATTCAATGACCACATGTGCATAATAAAAGTCATGATGAAGAAGAGAATTATAGCACTATCAAAAATATTGAATATACTATGGAATGCTAGAAGTATGAACACATCAGTCTTACATTTTAAAAAAACTTTCGGAATGATCCTTGGAAGGGAGGAGGGTGAGACTTAGGCCTCTGTATTTTGGACATATCCTCAGGAAAGGCCAATCACTAGAAAAGTACAAGGTTTGGGTAAGTATAGGGTCAAAGAAACTGAGAGAAACCCTCAATGAGGTGATTTGATACAAAAACCATAACACTGGACTCAGACATAGCAATGGTCATAGGTATGGTGAAAGGTCACCATGTATCAGAGTCAACTTGATGGCTATATATATATATGTGTGTGTGTGTGCAATTATATATATATAGCTATATACAGTTACATGTATAGTTACACATAGCTACATGTGGGTAAATGCACATGTATGCATATATTTGAATATAATTATATATGTTGTTGTTGGTAGGTGCTATCAGGTTGGTTTAGACTCAGAAACCGAACAAAATGCTGTCCATCTTGCAACATCCTCACCTTCATTACTGGATTCAAGTTCATTGATGCAACTGCTGTGAGAACCTGTTCTTTAGGGGCGGTCCTCCTTCTCCTTCATCTCTATTGCACCAGTCATGGTGCCTTTCTCCAGGGACCGGTCACTCTTGATAGTGTCCCAAGTACATGCATGAGACCAAGCTTTCCATTTTTAAGGAGCATTCTGCCTTTACTTTTTCTAAACCAGACATGTTCACTCTTCCAGCATTTCAGATATGGCAAATATGAGGATTCTTAGTTGAATTCCTCATCATTCAAACGCATCAGCTTTTCTTTGATCTTGCTTATTCATTGCCAGATGTCAGCATGTAAATGAGTTGATGGAAAAGCACCTTGGTTTTCCATTTTTTTATATATTTGCTCTTTAACACTTTAAAGAGATCATTTGCAGTAGATTTTCCCAATGCAATACTTCATCTTATTTCCTTAATGGCTACTTTCATGAATGTTGACTGTGGATCCAAATAAGCTGAAATCCTTTAAACTTCAGCATTTTCTCCATTTATCATGATGCTGTTTACTAGGCCAGGTTTGGGGATTTTTCCTTAGCTTGAGATTTATCCAGACTGAAGGCTTTATACACAGAATATATTACGTATACAATACATAGTACATGTTATATATCAATCCATGTCCATGGAAGCAGAAATCAAACAGTATGTTTTATTTTAAAGTGCTAAAGAACTAAAGATATTACTTCGAGACTATGATGTGCCTGACTTAAGATGTGCTAGCGATTTTCAGTCACCTCATATGTTTGTGAAAACTGGACAATGACTAATGAAGATCAGAGAATAATTGATGCATTAGAATTATGACATTAGCTAAGAGTATTAAAATTACAATGGGCTGCCAAAACATACAAGTTTGTCTTAGAAAAAGTATTAGAATGCTCTTTAAAATTGATTTGGTTCCTAAGAATCTGCCAAATAGGAGTGGTCTTAAATCAGACATTCATACATTGTCAGTTTATTGTGATATATGTATGTATATGTACACACTGTAGATTCATACACACACACATATATATAGCACACATGTACACACATAATGCACATGTGTGTACACATGGTACCTATACATGTATATGTACATACATATCAACATATACTAATATATATGTCATAGTGGTGCTATGGATTAGTGATTGGACTGCTAATGTCTGGTGATTCTAACACATAACTCCTCCTTGGCAGAAAGATGCGATTGTTTTCTCCCATGGAGATTTATAGACTTAAAGAACCTATAGAGTTGCTATATATGAATGCTCTGATCATTTCTCAAAGGTTGCAGCAGTCCATTGACAGTGAACTGCCAGAAATTCAAGGTGGATTTAGAGGGGGACCTGAAACAAGAGATATCATTACTGATGCCAGATGAATCTTGGCTCAAAGCAGAGAACACCAGAAAGTTTACTTGTGTTTTATTGACTTTGAAAAGACATTCGACTATGTGGATCATAATAAACTCTGGGAAGCATTGAGAAAGAAGAATAGAATTTTTAGAAAACTTAACTTTGCTCATCAGAACCTATATGTGGACTAAGAGCTAGTCATTCAAACAAAACAAGAGAATACATTGAGTGGTTGAAAACCAGGAAATAAGTGCATCATGGTTATATCCATTCATTATATTTCTTCAATCCATATAATGAGCATATAGTCCAAGAAGCTGGACTATATGAATAACATGCATCAGGCGTGAAGAAAGGAAAACAAACAAACAAACAAAAACAACCTCACTGCCATGGTGTCATGGTTGATTCATTGAGGCCTCCTATGGGTTTCTAAGACTACAACCACTTATGGGAGTAGAAAACTCAGTCTTTCTCCCATGGAGCTTCTGGTGGTTTCAAACTGCCAGCCAGATTGCAGCCCAATGGTTAACCACTCCACTATTAGGGCTACAATGTCAGGAAGGCTTACCAACAACCTGAAATGTGCAGATGACACAATCTTGCTTGCTGGATGTATGGAGGACTTGACTCACTTGCTGATGAAAATCAAGGACTGCATTCACCAGTATGAATTGAAGTTCAATGTAAGAAAAACGGAAATCGTCCTACTTGACCAAAAGTCATCATTGTAAATGGAGAAAATGTGGAGGTTGTCAAGAATTTCATTCTGTATAGAGCTGCAGTCGATAGTCATAGAAGCCTCCATGAAGAAAGCAAATGATGGATTGCATCAGGCAAAGAAATGCACTGTGCACAGACTCTTTAAAATGTTGAGGAGCAAGTACGTCACTTTGAAGACTAACGTGCACCTGTTCCAACCCATGATATTTTCAGTTGCCTCGTGTACATGTGAAACCTGGATAATGAATAAGACCAAAGAAAAATGGATGCATTTGAATCATGGTGTTGGCGAAGAATATTGAAAGTTCCACGGATGTTAGAAGAACAACCAAATCCATCTTAGAAGAACCAGACAGAATGCTCTTTAAAAGCAGAGAAGCTAGATTTCATCACACGTTCCATGGACATGCTATAAAGCAGAGAGAAGTCCTTGGAAAAGAACACAGTGTTCGGTAAAGCAGAGGGGTGCTGAACTAGAGACAGACCCTCAAAACAATGGATTGACACAGTCTCTGTAACAATGGATTCAAGTAGAACAGTTGTAAGGATGGCACAGACCCGGGCAGTATTTTGTGCTGTTGTGCATAGGATTACTATGAATCGGACCAACCTGATGGCCCTTAACAAAGACAACAACATGAATCAAAATCAACCTGAGACCAGTGGGTTTTGTAAACATACACAACTATATAAAGAGTTCTCTTCCAGCCACATGGCCAAATTTCCTGGTATAGTGGAGTGGCTGATTCTAATAACTCATCAGCTTGTTGAAACATTTCAATTGGTATTCTCTCAAATTCCTGGAGCCTTGTTTTGGGTTATTGCTTTCAGTGCAGCTTGGACTTTTTCCTTTAGTACCATTGGAGCTTGCTCATATATTACCTCCTGAAATAGTTGAAAGTTGAATATGTAGATATATCATAATGCTAATAAACAAGACATTTATTTTTCAGATTTGGGAGAAAGGGGAAATCAGTTGGCTCTACTCAATGAGAAGTTTTCTGAAAGATCCCACTCATTTCAAAGAATTTAATAGGTTGCTTGAACTTAGAGCATTCTGTACACTTTATTCTTACTGCGACCTTGCTTGGAAGAGAACGGTCAAAGAGGGAGCCTTTGTGAGCAGCTCTGCTGGTGCGTGGCCAGACTTCCTCTCTGGGTGGAGCTTTTTCACACTGGCCACACAGATGGGGTGTCTCCCCTGTGTGAACTTTGCCATGCAGAAGACAGTCTCCCCTAGTGTGGAAACTCTTCCTGCATTGTGAACCAGCATAGGGCTTCGGGCCTGTGTGGACTCTGATGTGAACAATTAAGCTTCCTTTTTGACGGAAGCCTTTTCCACACTGATCACATCCGTAGGGCCTCTCACCCTGTGAACTCGTCTATGATCAGCAAGGTGACTTTGATTCCTGAAACGTCTTTGACAAACAATACTCTCAAAAGGTTCCTGCCCAGTGTGGAGTCTCTCCCAAACAGCCAGACGACCACGTTGGCTAAAGCTTTTCCCACACTCCGTGCATGCCTGAGACTTTCCCCCTGTGTATGCGCTGACGTCTAACAAGATTTCCTTCGGCCCCGAACGTCTTTCCACAATGTGTACATTCAAAGGACGTTTGACCAGTGTGGATTCTCTCCTGTAATGTTAGACTCCCCTTTTGCCTAAAGGATTTTCCACAGTCCTGACAATCTGTCTCACTCCAGCTGAATCTTCAGGTGGTGTCTTAGAATCTGGAGATTTTTGTTCCAGCTTTTCTCCTCTGAAAGAATTCTGGAAAGCCCAGCTTGAGGATCCTGTGGCCTCTGACGGATCATATTTCACTGAAAAATGCTGCATTCTGGGCATATCTCCCACGACAGTCCGGCAGGGTAGCTGTAGGAAATCCAAACATGTCCACTCCTGCTGTATGCCCTTAATCACCACCTCTTCATAGAACTTTTCCATGGGCTGTTCTTGAGCCCCTCTTTCCTGCCCCTCAAGAATGGCACTTCTGAAGAAGTATAAACACTTGACAACTTTGAGGGAAGAAAGAACTCCTCCCAGCAGCGGGAGCGCCTGCAGACAGACAAAGCCGGCACAAACCCACCGCTGCGCTGGCGCCAGAGGAGGTAGACTACCAATTCTCTATATTTGTATCATATTCTTTTGATGCTTCCTGCATCATTCAGTATTTTGCATCATTGCAATCTTTCAGGATTGCAATTCAAGGCTTTATTTGCTTACAGAATATTTCAATAAGGCAACGCAAGGTTTGAATTTCACATTTCATTATTATATTTCACTTTACCTTCTCTAGCTGCTCTTTGAAACTTTCTGTTCAGCGCTTTTACCTCATCGTGTCTTCCATCTGTCTTACTACTCTACAATTGAAAGCAAGTTTCAGAGACTCTTCTAATGTACTTTGATATTTTCTTTCTTTTTTGTCTTATTTTATTTTATTGGGGCGCTTACAGCTCTTATCACAATCCATACATATATCCATTGTTGCAAACTCATGACCTCTAGCTTTCTTTTTTTTTAACACTTTTATTTGCATTTATTCCACGTATCACACAATTCAATAATTCAATCATGCCAAGAAGAATTCTACAATCATTGCCACAATCCATTTCAGAACACCCCCCCATGATTAAATTGCCTTCAAAATGAGTTGTGTAATCACCTTCAATTCTAATTCTCATTCCCGGTTCCATGTCTCACTCCCCCTCATTATTCACTCCTGAAATGCCCCACCCTCCCCATTCCCTCTACCCTACAACCCCTCCAAACCCTTGCAGCAGTATCATCTCTATGCATCCGCTCCTTCGGTGCTTCACAAACTGGTAATCCCAGCACAAACTATAAAGAACAAAAATGAAATGAAGTGGTGAGGATAAAGCAATAGTCATATAAACATAAAATACAAACAATGAGTAAGAAATAAAGGATGACCATCAATATTTTCAAAGCCAGGGGAGAAGTGTTTATGTCATGGAATTAGCAACCTCTTGCTTTCTTCATGCGTGATGTTTCTGATGCCATCCCACCGCCTTTCAGGTCTTCTGTCATTAGTGCTCAAAACATGAAGACTGTTCTTGAGACGTTCTGAAAATTCAGGTGGGATAGACCCAAGGTTGTATTCTGGTTCTCATGGACTTTTTTCATTTCTTTCAGGTTCACCCTGAACTTACATATGAACAATTACTTAACTGATGGTCTATTCCACAATTCCCCCTGGTCTAGTTTTAGCCCCTGATACTGAGTTTCTCCCTCTTCGCTTCGAAGAGATGTAGCAGATTTCATTTCTGGGTATTCCATCTGGAGAAATCCAGTGTATAGTGGTCTCCCGTGTTGTTGAAAATGGTATTTGTATGAAGAAACCCTTGATCTTGCAATAGTCTATAATGTTACTTCCAGCTTAGATTTATCACCAAGCCCATATTTTCCAACTATTGTTCCTTCCCTTTTGTTTTAACTTTGCATTCCAATATCTCATAATTATCAATGTACATTGATTACATGTTTGAACAATTTCAGAACAATGACTTTGGTATCTTCAATTTCTTCATCACTAACTTTGGTGGCTGGTTCTTGGCCAACTGACAGGAAGAGGTCCATATTTGTACCTATTCCAAAGAAAGGTGACCCAACGAAATGTTCAATTTATGGTATATAACAACATCATTGATATCACATGCAAGCTAATATTTTTCTGAATAGCATCCAACAATGGTTACAGCAACACATTAAGAGGGAACTGCCTGAGGTTCAGGCCAAATTTAAAACAGGTCATGGAATAAGGGATATCATTGCTAATGTCAGATGGATCTTGGCTCAAAACAGAGAATACCAGAATGATATTTACTTGTGTTTTATTCATTGTGCTAAGGTATTCAACTGTGCAGATCATAGTAAACTACGGATAGTCTTAAGAAGAATTGGAATCCCAGAGCACTACATTGTTCCCATGTGGAACTTGTACATGGTTCAAGAGGCAGTTGGGGGAGCAGAACAAAGGAAAACTGTAGTTTAAAATCAGGAAAGATGTGTATTAATTAGGCCTGCATCTTCTCGCCATACATATTCAATCTGTGGGCTGAGCAAATCATCAGAGAAGCTGGATTATACAAAGAAGAATGTAGCATCAGGATTGGAGGAAGGCTTATTAACCCAAAACATGCAAATGACGCAACCTTAGCTTGCTAAGAGTGAGGAGAATTTGAGGCACCAATGTAAAGAAGACCAAATTCCTCACAAATTGATCAGATAAACAGAGAAAAGAACGGAAGTTTATGAAAGATTTCGTCTTGCTTGGATCCACAATCATCGCTGAGGGAAGCAGCAGTCAAGAGATCAGGGAAGCACTTCCTCGGGTCACTCCGCTGCACAGGGACTCTTTAAAAGCGTTGAAAAGCAAGGGTGCTACTTTGAAGACTAAGGTGCACCGACCCAAGCCACAGTATTTAATTTCCCTTAGCTGCAGGTGACAGTTGGACGCTGCATGAGGAAGACTGAAGAAGAAGCAATGCGTTTGAATCATGGTGCTGGTGAGGAGTAGTATACGTACCTTGCACTGCCCAAGAATAAATGAATCTGTCTCGGGAGAAGTACCGCCAGAAGGCTCCTGAGAGGCGAGGATGGTGAGAGTCCGTCTCATGTGCTGTGGCTATGTGTCCGTCTCTGGAGAAGGAAGTCATGCTTTGTGAGGTAGACAGGCGCTGAATAAGAATAAGATACGCTCCTCGACAAGATGGGTTGGCACAGTGGCTGCAATAACGGACTACACATAGAAACATGTGGGAGGTTGGCACAGGGACTGGCGGTGTTTTTTTCTGCTTTACACAGGGTTCCTCTGAGTCAGAACAGACTGGAAGGTACCTAACAGCAAACAGCATTTCTATATCGGTATCTATGTCTAGCTATGCCTGTACCTATTTCTATATCTCTCCATCTATAATATATTATGTATAGAGCTATATATTACAAGGGGCTTCAAAAAGTTCACAGAAAATGGCATTAAAAGATAATGGAATATTTCCACCGTGTTTGAAGCCCCTCGCATATGTAGAATTATAGTTTATAGTCAAGAGGTATGCAAATATAAAAATAAAATCAAAATGTCCTGCCATGAAGTTGATTCTGACTCATAGTGACCCCGTGCATAGATAGCTAGAATTATATATAGTAAGTTCTATATAGTAAGTTCCTGGTTATAAACATGCAATTTACAGACAACTCCTACGTGTGCTTTTTTCCATTATGTAAATTTGCCTTCAGTTTGAAAAGATGTAACTAAACTCTACTGTCAACAAATTCTTCCTCACAATCACCTTCAATTACTGCAAGTCCAGCTTTTAAATCATGGGGAAAGCTTGGGGCCTCTTTTGACATTGAAATCAAACCTGCTGCCCATTATACTAATTTTGAGTCACAAATTCAGTTTCTTAAACCACAAATTGTGTAACTGAATGTGGGCATGATGACAATTTTTGAAATAGATAAAGATTCCTGAATGAGCCATCAAAAGTAATTCAAAATCAAACACATCACGAACCTGAGGGGTCTCTGACAGGGCTTGCCCATGTTGTATCGCGAGACTTCACTATAGCCTTGAGGGTGAACACCAGCATGTATAGTTAGCCAAAAAAATCATCGGAGTTAAATGCTGTGTTTGGAATACTATCAAAATCATTAACGTTATTAAAATGCCTGTTTGATTTTTACAATTACTTTATATGTTTATCTATCCAGAATGATGTAGAAATGTCTTAGGCAAAAAGGAGTCAAGAGTGGGAGCTGACCTAAGAAGGCTTGCATGTGTCAGAATGAACTGGATGGCAGTGGGTGATGGGGTGTACGGGTGGAAATGAGCATCAATAAGTTAAGTACAGGTCTCAAGGTTGTGAACAGACGTCCTGACTGGAGGTGGGTGTTGTGGAGACTACAAAAGCACATCGAGTACTGAGAATGAAGGCTGCGTTCAGGAGCCCTTCCTGTTGCCGAGTATTGCGTCTGAGAAGCACAGCCTAAGAAGCAATGCACCTGCATCCTAGAGGCTCCAAGACTGGGATCTTACAGGAAGCCGGTTGCTTCATCTCTTTCTGGGGAGATTTGAACTGTGGACTCCTAGGTTATCGCTCTGATGCTTAATCCACTGTGCCACTGGGGAGCATCTTCCTGAACGAAAGTAAGGCTAAACAGGAACAGTATGCACCTATTCCAATTTACCAAATGCTCAGCTCAAAGACCCAGTTAGGAACAGATGTCTTTGTCATCATGAAACCGCCTGTTTGTATGTCTACTAATGGGTGTATGTAGTATAGGGCTCCAAGAGTTCCTGGAGAAAATGGGGTTGAACAGTTCAAGACTTTTTCTAGGAGCTTTCTTGAAACACACAAACACACACGCACACGCACATCCATGAACAACCACGATAGATTCCGTGAACTAGAATTGTATGTGATTTGTGCATCATGTGAACAACACACTTATGTACAGGAGCCTCTATATAATCCGTAGTTAAATCCCTATAAAGGCTATTGTATTAAAACCTTGTAGGAGCCTACCACACAACATCGGACTGCTGTATTCACTGGATGAAGGAGACTGGTCTTCCTAGGTATGTAGTTGAGCAGGGGTGGGTTTGCATAGCAGACAGATTGCAGCTTTGTATACATACGGGAACAGGACAAGACACACAGAGGCTCTGGAAGGTGGATTTAGGAACTGAGCAAGGGGTGGGGTTCAGGGTCTAGGAGCACAGCTGGTGGTCACAGTTTCTTACCTGTAGATGTGGGTGAATCCTTGATCATGTGCACCAGCCTCTGCCTCTACCACCACTGCCCCTGAGAGCTGGGGGCCCACACACAGCTGACGCCCACCTGGCGCTGTTGGTACTGAGGCCACAGAACTGCAGCTACCTGGCGTGGATGGCTCTATGGCAGCTGAGCTGGTGAAGGAAACCAGGGGAAGGAAGCATCGTGGGGTGAGATGCTCCAGGAGCCTTACTGCTCACTTCACTGTGGGTAGGAGACGTTCAGTTCCTTAAACATTTTAAGGGAAAATGGTAAGCAAAAAGCCTGCTACTTCCCACTTATTTGTTCATTTATTCATTCATTCAAACTTTTTGGGTATGCTTTGGGTGAAAATTTGTAGGACACACTGGTTTCCCAGTTCACACATACTTTGTGGCTTGATATTGATTGTAATCCACAGAACATTCTAGCGCTCACCCTACTTCTGCTTTGGACTTTCTATGTCCATGTGTCCTTCTTTCCAATAGGAGCCTTGATAGAGTAGTAGATGGAGCACTGGGCTGCTAACTTCAACATCAGCAGTTCAAACCCACTAGCAGCTCCATGGGAGAAAGATGAAGTTTCCTGCTTCTCAAAAGATTTACAGCTTTGGAATCCCAAAGGGCCACTTGTGCTCTTCCCTGTGGAGTTACCACGAATGAGAACTGACCAGATGGCAATGTGCTAGATCTTGGCTCCTTTCTATCTCTCTCTACCTTCTGAGCTTCATCCCTGGGGGAAAGGTGCTTTTGGGGTTTAGTATGGTTGGTTCTTCCAAAGAGCTAGCACCTTCCTGGTGGTTCACTCTTCGGGTAAGCTCTAACACTGAGCTGCCTTCCTGTCCGGGCCCTTGCATACGTGATGCTTGATGCTGACCCATCCTGAGCTGCCCCCTGCCTTGCATGATAATCACGAGTCCAGGCAGCAGCCCAAAGGTCCAATAACCAAACTCAACCATGACCATTTCGTTTTCCAGAGACCTCACTGACAGATCAATGAGAAGCCTCGCCGACCAACCAGAACACCGGAGCGAAGACCGATGAGAGGACTCGGTTTGGGCTTAAATTAGCCAACGGGACTCTGTCCCCAAACCCCAGAAGGCTGACCCTAGGACCGCAACCTGCTTCATGTAATAAAGTCTTATGTGGCCAACTGTTTGTAGATCCTTCAAATATTTCAACTGAAAAGGCATATTATTTCTTTTTCCAAACCTTAAAGCACACATATTCCATTCATTAATTTTTAAAAAGTAAGTCTGTAAATAGATATGTATGTTTTCTAGGGCTACCTGATCAAAATACCAGAGAGCAGGTGACTTCAAACAAGGTCTAGTGTCTCCCACGTCTGCAGGTTGCAAGTCCAAAGCCACATGTTAGTTGGGTCACACGCCCTCTGCTGGGCTCCGGGGAAGGCCCTTTCCTGCCCCAGCTTTGGGTGTCCACATGTGTCTCTTGGCTTGTAGATGCATTTTCACATGGCTGTCCTTTCTCTATCTTCCTGTCGTTTCTCTTCTTTTATAAGGACACTACTCATATACCCTGTTTCCCTGAAAATAAGACAGTGTCTTATATTAATTTTTGCTCCCAAAGATGCGCTAGGTCTTATTTTCAGGGGATATCTTATTTTTCCATGAAGAAGAATACGGTACACATTTATTGTTTTATTAAAAGAGACTTCATACTTCCTTTCTGCTCTGGGTGCGCTGCGGCCAACAGTGAGCTGCTGCTATGGTCCAGAGTTACAGTAGCTTCTGGGGGGCCTTATTTTCAGGGAGGTCTTATTTTCAGGGGGATGCCTTATATTTCAGCAGGAGGCAAAACTGTAAGTAGGTCTTATTTGGGGGGAATGTCTTACTTTTGGGGAAACACGGTAGGTTTAGGACCTATGCTACACTAGTATGGCTTCATGTTAACCGATAGCAACTTCAAAGACATTATTTCCAAGGAGACTCATGTTCCCAAGTGCCAGAGGTTAGGATTTTAATGTGGCTTTTTTTGCAGAACAAAATTCAATCTATAGTAGTAGTTGTGTTACATGACAACTACCAGCTCACAGTAATTGGTATTGTTCACACAGGACTTGTAAATCCCTGTATAATAACAGCTATCACATGGCCCTTCAGAGATGTATTTCTTGCCTGTCTTACTCCATAGGTTTCTAGCACCACATCAGTAGGGACCATTCCTTTCTCTGTTTTCTAACTCCTTGCTCTTTCAAGTGTGGTTCTGGTAGCAGCAGAAGCATCTAGGAGCTTGTTGGAAACACAGAACATTGGGCACTACTGTAAACCTATGGAATTGGGCTCTTTAATGAGATCCTGGGGGATTTCTATGCTTGTTAATGTTTGAGAATTGCTGCTCAAATTTTATGCCCAGATTTCAAATATTTCAGTATGGATTCATTGTATAGTTTAACTTATCTGTCAATGATCCTAAGGTCAATAGCCTACCAATGAGGTGAGCTCCCTAAAAACTTTCCCCCACCCTTCTTTAAATAGTAGAGAGTTCATGTGGAATTATATCCATAACTGAAATAAAAGCAAACAAAATCACTGCTGTTGAATTGCTTCTGATTTACAGAGAGCCTAGAAGACAAGGTAGAGCTGCCGCTATGGCTTTCTGAGACTGTGACTCTAAGGGGGAGTAGAGCGCCTCATCTTTCAAACTGCTGACCTTGTGGTTAGCAACCCCACAGGTCACCAGAGTACCACCAAGGATAGATTGAAAAAGGAATAAATAAAAACACGGAGAACTCAAGGGTTTGGAGAATGCTGCTGTGTCCCCAGAATCTCATAGCCTGAAACCTAAGAGGCACGAATTCCAACCCAGGCCCGTGTGCACCTGCAACCACCACCAGGGCTCGGTTTTCTTCATTTCTCTGCCCTTCCCATTTCTGTGCAGGCACTTGGAGGCTGACCCCAGTATCATCACCCAGGGCCTTCTTGTTTCTCTGGTACAGAAAGCAAAGGGGTTGCTTTTCCTCCCTAAGATTCTTTTTCCTATGTCAGTTAGCTCCAGAGTTTGGGATTAGAAGCCTTTCACAGTCTGGATTCTTCTAGTCTTTGAATTATCATCCTTACCTCAACACCTCTACTCTAGACCTTTGCTTTATTTAAATCTCACTCTTCTTTTGAAACTCCACTATGTTTTGTTTTTCTGGGTCTTTGGGCATGCCTATAAGGATTCTTCATAAGAGGATTGTTCTATAAAACCATATCCAAGGTGAATGGCGGGG
>NW_022111309.1:4397385-4416076 GCF_000313985.2 Echinops telfairi | reverse complement strand
TGGAGACGCAATGCCCATCTGAAGACAATTGGATATCCCCTCACAGAAGAGTCACAGGGACAAAATTAACCAGTCAGCGTGCAGTGTAGCACCAATGAAACACACAACTTTCCTCTAGCTCTTTGGTGCTTCCTTCACCCCACTATCATGACCTCAATTCTACCTTACAAATCAGATTAGACCAGAGCATGCACACTACTACATCCTGGCATCCGGGATGGGGCCAGGAAAGCCAAGCCTCAAGTTCAATGGACCACCCCCTCCACCACCACCCTTCCTATCATGCTGGCTACCTCCATTTCCTTCTGGCCCACCAATTATTCCCCCACCACCTCCCATTTGCCCAGATTCTCTTGATGATGCGGATGCTCTGGGAAGTATGCTAATCTCTTGGTACATGAGTGGCTATCATACTGGCTATTACATGGGTGTGAGACAAAATCAAAAAGAAGGAAAGTGTTCGCATTTCAGTTAAGGAGTAACACTGTCTCCAAAGGAGAATGCTATTTTGATGTTCCCTGGTCAATATGAAAAACATCATTTTCTTCGAGAACGCTTGGTTGGATAGCACAGTCTGCATTGTTTCCAGTTCCAGGCTTGCATCACCAATGAAGTGTTTTTAGAGTAGGATTTCTTTGAATGACTGAACAATGGAGATGTGGTTTATTAAAAGAAACTCTTGGTCACAGAGTGCATAAAAGTCAGTCTGTGTCAAAATTAGAATTGAGGGTGTTTTTATATTGTAACTTTCTTAGCATGCTAAATTTTTATTAATGCTATAAAAAATAAATGTGATATGCAAAAAAAAATGTGTGACCCGCAACGCAGGGAATCCAGGATAGCTAAAACCCTCTGGGCCAACAAGGAGAGTAGAGATACCAGGACGATTAGGGGAGGAGAGGGGGAGAAATGGGGAATGGGTCACAAGGATCAACCTATAACCCCCTCCCAGGGGGATGAACAATGGAAAAGTGGTGAGGGTTGATGGAGGGCAATGTAAAATATGAAAATAATAATCTATAACTTATCAAGGTTTTTTGAGGAAAGGTGGGAGGACAGGGAGGGGGAAGAAATGGGGAGCTGATATCAGGGGCTCAAGTGGGAAGACAAGGCTTTGAAAATGATGATGGTGGCATATGTGCAAATGTGCTTGACACACTGGGTGAATGCATGGATTGTGATAGGAGATGTAAGATCCCTCAATAAAAGTATTTTTAAAATGGATAGTTCTGATAAATACATAGATAAATATACAGACAGATGTTGAGTTGACTCGACTCATAGAATAAAATGTGGCCCAGTTCTGCACCATCTGCATAATTTCCTGCATGTTCAAGTCCATTGTTATAGTTACTGTGCCAATCCATTTCTCTGAGAGTGTCCTTCAGTCTTGCTGGCCTTCTGCTTCACCAAACATGATGTACTGCTCCAGAAATTAATGCTTCCTGCTGACATGTCTAAAGCAAGCAAGATGGATGATATTAATATTCTGCTGTGATCCTTACGGTTTTCATTACCTAATTTTCTGAGATCGCTAGGCCTTTCTTCCTACTCTGGAAATTCTGCTGAAACCTGTCTGCCAGGGCTGACCCTGAGGGTATTTGGAATAGCATCTAGAACCATAGCAACATACAAGCCACCACAATATCACCAACTGAAAGATGAGTGGTGATGCGCCTCTTTGACCCTTAGTTAAGGATATGATAACTCACTTAGTTATAAAGATATTATAACTCACTTGCCAGTTTCCCTACCAAATAGTTTGAATTTTACTTTGAATACTTTGAATAAAAATATTACATCATATTTCTCTTTTGGTCCTAGAGGAACCATTCAACCAAGGTTTGTTGATTAGTGAATAGTAAATACTTACCTCACTGCATTTGCTGAAGTCTGTTAATATAAATAAACTGCTTCTGTTATTACTGTGGCTACATTTACAACTTCTACAGATAAATCAAAACATCCATCCCCCAATGGCAAAGTTTGTGCACACCATGCACCTTTATATCTAGCAGTGAATGTATGGCAAAGGAAGTGCTCAATAGGGTCATTGAGTGAATGGATACTACATTGGCTTTCACCTGCAAAATTTACATACAGCATAATGACTAGCTGTATGTAATCAAGCACAGATTAACCCACGCCCTTCATTAACCCACAGCAACCCTATCAGACAGAGAAATGAGTCTTAAAGAAACGGCTCCTAAGGCTAAAACTGTCACATCATTCTTTCATTGGGCAGCCAGGGAGTTTTAAATGTCAACTTTCCAGTGTGGAACCATGCCATTGACCCTTGTGCCACCTGTTTGACCCCAAGAAGTGCACTTTTCCAGCCAGACTATTGTGGGTATGCTCTTTTAACCCCGGTGGTCACCAATCCCCCTCCTGTGTCTTCTAAACTCACCCAAGTGCACCTGATGCGTGTTTCAAGGGTTTATACTTTGAATACACTAAGTAGGCATTTCTCGGCTTTCTTGGAGATTTAGTTCAACATGGATGACTAGCATGTGATGATACAAATCCGAATTACCTGAGAACTTTTGAAACCTAGCCTATTCATTATTGGAGCAAGCCTATAACTTTATTTCTTTAAGTGTATAATTATACTTATTATTTAATTAAAATAAACATATATATGAAATGAAACACCATTTAGTTCACACTCAATAAAAGCCATCCTATCCAAAGTGGGGTGTTGGCAGTTATTCTCTGATTTGGAAAGAAACGTGGGACAGTCAAATGAGATTTATTTTTTCCCTATCAATTAAATGAAAATAACCTTATGTTGATGGGGAACAGATTTGTTCTATTTAATTTTTGTTGCACATGCTGAGAACCCCAATGGAGATGAAATTGCACTGCCTCAAAATTCTATCACAGGAAGAATTTTACCCACTAATTCATATTTGACTTGAAAATAAATTGACCAAACAATTGACCAAAGATTGTATCTTTTCTAATATCAGATTTTTGGTTCTACTACAAAATTTATAATTGCAGATCCCAGTATAGCTGCTACTGTGATATATGATCCTGAAATGAAAGAAAGAAGGCTAAATGCCATATTGTAAAGCAGAATGACAGAGAGTCGTAGTCTCTGATTGGGGACAACATACAAGGGTCGCCCAAAGTGAAGCGGTTTCAGTGTAGCTTCCAGACTAAAATAGCAGACCATGAAGGACGCAGCTCCCGTTTTGGAGGAAGAAGCCCCTGACAACCTTATGCACAGCTTCAAAGAATCTTCCAATGCCGGAAGGTCAAACAAATGAGACGGAACACTCTTGGAGATACTGCTGCGATGGGCCCCTCACGTCCATTCAAAATGAGACTGAAGATGAGATGATACCTTGAAGGGAGTCGGCCACGGTGACATGAATCAGGTAAAGCCTGTGGGAAGGGAGCCCTTGGGTCTTCATTTTCTGATGGCCCGTGCCTCAAGGTAAAGAGAAACAGCTGCAAACATCTTCTAAAGATAGGAACGTGGAATGTGTGAAGTATGAATTTAGGAAAGCAGTAAAATGAAATGGAACACATGATGGTCGATATCCTAGGCGTTAGTGCGCTGACATGTACTGGTAATGGCCATTTTGAGTCTGCAAGTCATATGATTCACTCTGCCTGCAATAAGACAACCAAGAGGAATGGCATGACATTCATATCAAAAAGGATCTTACTAAATACCTCATGAAGTACAGTTTTTTGTTCTGTTACACATTGGATCGCTATGGGGCAGAGCCAGCTAGATGGCACCTTACAACAACAACATAACTGGGATAATATGGGTGTGGGAAAGGCCTTTAAATAGTTTGTGGAAATGTTTCATTATCTTTTCATTCTATTCTTCCCAAATCATTTTAAATTCCCCTCATAATTGGTATATCACTCAAAAACTATTTTGAGTATTGTCATCATTTGGTTCGCTATTTAAATTTTCACACATTTAAGAAAGACATGAAAGTTACCAAATTTTTACATTCATCTCAATTTTATGAGCATTTTGAAAATATGGTCAATCAGACAACAAGCCCAACTATTTAAAATAAAACATATTAGTCATACAAGTAATAATCTCCTATTACGCAACCCAGCAACCACAAAATTTTCTTGGTAACTTGGTTTTTAAGCTTGTTCTTAGGGTTACTTGGAAAATTGTACTGGTGATACCACATCAACTCTCATTTCTTAGTTTGGTGTTCTACTATATTTTAAACTATTAAGTTATACTAATTTATTAATTTATCATGTGAGTTTTAAAAAGTAGAAGAATTCAGACCCATCAGTTACGGGACAAGACAAAAAAGGTAAGACACATTTGAAAAAGAATTAGAACATTAAGGGACTTTCCAGGGAAGCTGCATATGGACCTCTGGTCTCCAGTTGGTTATGCATTGATCTGCCAATTATAAGGTCAGTGGTTTGAGCCACCAACCAGTCTGCAGGCTTTAAAAGATTTAAAGGTTTGGGAACCCAAAGGGGCTGTTCTTCTCTGTCCTATAGAGTTATTATGAATTCTAATAGATGAGAATAATGGCAGTGTGTTTTTTCTCTCTTTTTTTGGCAGGGAGGGTTGTGTAATAGATACAGAGACTGTAAGCTGGATACTGAAAACCCAGATGATAGCTTTAGAACAGTGGAAAATAAAGAAAATTGAAAAGACACATATATGGAGGGTGTGAGGGAAAGTTAGAGTATCAAAAATGTAAAACTTTAAAGCAATCTTCATAAATGTTTTGAAGATCTAAATTTTTCGCCTTCACATCTTATGCAGTCAGCATTCAGAACACACTGTACAAAGTAGAAGTCCATGGATAATTCATGGTAAATGTTTCAGAGGTGAGGTTGACTCCAAGTTTCTTTGAAGAAGAACAGTTAGAAAAATTCTAGCTTTCCCTTTAAGAGTTTCTGTGCACAGGTGGAGAAGTTGTGCCATCTCATAAAAAGACTGGAACATTTTAATTTTAATTAAGGAGTTTTAACCTTGTGTTAGTCTAGGTAGACTAGAGAAACAAATCCAGGGAGACTCATATATGTATAAGAAAGAGCTTTATATAAGGAGGATTGTACATTAGGACAATATCTCAGCCCAGTATATCAAGTCCATAAGTCTGATACTAGCCCATATGTCTGATATCGATCTATGAAGTCCTCTTCAGACTCACGAAACACATGCAATGACACCAAATGCAGGAAGATCATGGGCCAATGGGTGGAAAGTCTTGTGGATCCAGTGGTGTTGTAAGAATCTCAGTGCTGGCATGGCCTTCCATGTGGTTCCTCCAGCTCAGGGCACTAGCCTAGCTCCATGAGTCTTGTCAGCTGCAAGGTCTCCCAGGGAGTCAGCCTTGTCAGTAGAGTCTCCAAGGGAGTGAACATGTGTCCCTCGTCCAGAGAGTTATTTATCTCCTTAGCGCCTCTAAATGAGGTCATCAAGGTGTGACGTGATTGACAGGCTAAACTCCATCCCTTCACTCGTAAGTCTCAAATTAACAACAAATTATGTAACTACCACACAGACCCATTGTAAGTTTCAGAACACTTGAATCTCTATTGTACCAAACTCACTACCTGTGGTTGATTGTGACTCATAGTGACCCTATAGGACTGAGTGGCATTTCTCCTGTGGATTTCTGAGGCTACAAAACCTTATAGAAGCAGAAAGTTTTCTCTCTCTCTTGCAGACTAAGTGGTGGGCTCAAATAGCTGCCTTGTGGTTAGTAGTCCAACACATAACTCACTCACCACACCATCAAGGCTCCTTATGTATTATACAGTAACTCTTATCTCTGGCTCCTTGTAAAGATTAAAACTTCTAGTTCTTAAATGCTTCCTCCCTCCCACTACCATGATCCCAATTCTACCTTACATATCCTGCTGGACTGGAGGAGGTGCACTGGCACAGATAGGAACTGGAAATACAGTGAACCCAGGACAGATGAACCCCCCAGGACCAGTGGAGAGAGTGGCGATGGCGGGAGGGTGGAGGGAAGGTGAGGGAGAAAGGGGGAACAGAGGACAAGGTCTACATGTAGCCTCCTCCCTGGGGGACGGACCGCAGAGAAGTGGGTGAGGGAGATGTTGGATGGGGTAAGATATGATAAAATAATAATAATTTATAAATTATTATGGGGGAGGGGGGAATGGGGATGGAGGGGGGGAAATGAGCTGGCACCAAGGGCTCAAGTGGAAAGCGGGTGTTGTGAGAATGATGAAGTCCACATATGTACTAATGTGCTGGACACAAATGACGTATGTACGGACTGTGATGAGTTGTATGAGCCCCTAATAAAATGATTATTTAATAAAAAATTTGTTCTTCCTGCTATTCAGTTCAAAATGAAGGTGAAGTGCTACTTGGGGAAAATTCCATGTTTATGTAAGTTGCCCTGCTCAAATATATCTTTGGATTAAAGGACACCATGTGGGATATAACTTGACCTAAATATTTAGAACAACACAAACTTCTGTCAGTATCACCAGCATGCACTCCCTCTGTCTCAGATTAGCTAACATTATATTAAAATATCCTGGGTTTTTTTAATGAGTGAACAGAGTAGAGAGTGGTATATAGCATAAGTTCTGTATCTCAAGAACTAGGGAGGAAACTGGGACCCAGAAACAAGTCTAACATTTGAGGCACCAAAATGTGTTGGCCAATGTTAGTTTCTTTAAAGTAGCAGAGAGAACAGACATGTTTTGAAAAGTCAAACAAAACTTTTAAACCCTTTATTTTCATTCTGACATTTAACTTTTACTAAGTAGTTGAGTAAGAGTTGTCTTCTCCATGCACATTAAAGATACATTAACCTTGAGAGAGACGGAGTCCTTTCCATTTCCAATGCCCTAAATTGTTTTATGTTATTTGCTAACACCCAGACATGTCTATAATACATCTACATCTTGAGAAGGTAAAAAAGCCCAGGGTTTGGTCATCTACTACCAGATCTATAAATTTTTATTTGCATTTCTACCTTATGAAAGTTGTGCCTATTTACATTTCCTATGTTGAGATAAGGCTACCTACAAGGATTAAATCAGTGTTAAGTGTTCTTTAGAATGGCATGTGTGTTAGCCTGGGTGGACTAGAGAAGCAAATTCATAGCCACTCGTGTGTATAAGAAGGAGCTTTATATGAAAGAGCAATTGTATATTGAGAAACATCCTAGCCCAGTCCAGATCAAGTCTATAAGTCCAATATTAGTCCATGTGTCCAGTACTGGTCCATAAATTCTTCTTTAGACTCACGCAGTCATGCAATCATGCCAAATGCAGGAAGATCACAGGACAGTGGGTGGAAAGTCCTGTAGATCCAGTGGCAGTGGAAGGATCTCAGTGGCTCCTCCAGCTCCAGGCTCTGGCTCTGTCAGTGTAACTCCAGGTGTCTTGTCTGCAGGAATGTCTCGCAAGGAGTGAGTGTGTGTCCCACCTCCAGTGAGCTATTTATCTCCTTAGCACCTCCAGATGAGGTCATCAAGCTGTGACCTGATTGGCAGGCTAAACTCCACCCTATTCATTCTTACATCTCAGATTGACAGTAGATTATGTAACTACCATAGCATGCAAGTACCTTAGGGGTTCCAAGAAAATCTATTGCAGTCTGAGGAAAAGACAAATTAAAATGTGATAATTTTTCTAATAAATTTAGATATAGGCATTATTAATATTTAATATGTGGATGGACACTAGTTCCTTGCTATTTATTTATATGTAAAATCTTCAGCATCATAAAGGAACCTGGATTTGGTGTTCACACATACCTTATTTTGACATACTATCATTCACATGCTTCTGGTTAAATTACTGTGTAATATACAACATCTGGTTTTTATTCACTAATAAAATACTTATTGTTTTGTTGTTATCTGTCCTTGAGTCAGATATGAACTCTGTCCCAAAGTACAAAAGTGATATGCTTCCCAGGCTTACACCATCCACATGATTGTCAGATACTAGAGTTTTTATTGGCTAATTTTTAATGTAGATTGCCAGGCCTCTCTTCATAGTCCATCTTAGACTAAGAGCTCTGCTGAAATCTGTTCATCATGGTAGCGCCATGTAAGTCATCATGGACAGACAGCTATTGTCTGTATAACAAGTATATTGATCATAATCAAACCTGACTCTGGACCACTATATGACCCCTTCCACAAAATCAGCCAGGGGCAAAAATACGATTCCTTAAAAATAATTTGAAATTAATAAAAATAATCATGCAAGTCTATGTAATGACAAGGACAAAACACTTCAATAGTCTCACCTTAGGTAAGTAGGAGCTGGCATTTGGAAAGAGAACATTTGAAATAGTTTCAGAGTTATATGATTTTATCACTCAAGTGATATGTGAGCCACATAGCAATGCCCCTAAGTCAGCCTTTATTATATAAGTTTTCTCCCCATCCAAATGTAGAAAATTTCTATGAAACCCTTTGTGTGCTGAAATAGTATAAATTGAAAAAACAATTGCCAGTCATTTACACAGGGACAATTATTGCGTGGCTCCAATCCCCCCCCCCAAAAAAAAGGTCCAAATTATACCAAGCGATACATCGACATAAATGAGCACTAGCATATAGTTGATCAACCCAATCAGAAACGAGGGCAGTTTGGTGCTGAGATTCTGGATGTACTTCCCAGGACTGGATCTTGACTATGCCACCCTCCCACCTGGGGTGTCCCCCGTCTTTATAATCAGCTGACTGCAAAATACATTCCCAACGTTAATTGTGTGTTTCAGATTTTTTTCTGTAAAAGAGTGAGTCTTCCTCAAACATTTTTTTATTTGATTAGTGAAACCAGGTAGGTCTTTCGTGACAGTGAAGTGGCATAAAGTAAACTTTTATGAAGGAAAGGATGCTTGTATCACACATGCACAAGCATGTACACATAGATACAAAAACTTGGACATGATATTTCTCATCTTTCTAACCTTTCATAGTCCATGTAACATATATCACCCACTAACACTTCTCCCTCCCAGGTCCCTTGAGAAGTGACCATCCCGGGTGTAGTACCTTCTGGGCCTACCAGAGACCTGTATAATTGTGTGAATATGAAGAACCACATCTCACCCCTGCCCCAACCCCCAACCCTGCCACCCACCATCGCCCACTTAGGACCTAATTGTTTTTCATACTTGTATCAAAATCTATATCACCTGAATATTTTTCTCTTGATTCCAGTATGCCTTCTCTTACTGAAAAAGGAGACCTGGTGGCACATTGGGTCAGGCATTTGGACTGCTATGGGCAAGGTCAAACTGACCTGCTGCTCTGTGAGAAGAGTGACCTTGTCTGCTCTGCTAAATAGTCGCCGTCTCAGAAACATTGTGATTTAGCTCGAGTCTGTCCTGAAGAGTTGCTACGAGGGGTAATAGACTTCATGGCATGAGCTTTTTGAATTTTGGTTTACATGACTGAAATATGGTATCAACAAAAACTTCAAAGCAGAAAACTGGGTGATCGAACTGTTAGAACATCTTCCAAGAGACAGTCTCCGTGGGGTTTGAACCTAGTTATTGAGCATAAAAATGCAACACCTTCTGGTTAGCTTACAAAATGAACTGACAAAAGAATTTGATAAAATGTTGCTGGCTTTTAACAAATGTATAATTTTTGAAAATATTAAAATATGTGTCAAGTAACTTTTATTGTAAAACATCCATAGCACATTTCTCATTTCCATATTTTTATATGAACAATTCAGGGTTACCGAATACCACACTCATCATGTTGTGCAATCCCCGTTCCTCCCTGTTGCCAAATATTTCCATTACCATTAACAAGTGCTCACTGCTTTCTAAACTTCAATTATTCCCTTCTCCTTCCTTTCTGCTCCAAGCAACCACAAGTAAACGAGGGTCTCCAAAGTGTTTGTCAAATGTATGTAAGATCTTTTCCAATTAAGACAGCAATTATAACCAAATATTGAAATAAATTGGACAGAACAGGCCTTGGAATTTCTGAATTACTTTGAATTTTGAATAAAACATTCCTTTCACAGAAAATAGACTATCAATAACAATTTTAGTGAAGTTAAATATGGTTTATACTTTTAATAAAACAAAATAACTCTTATACCCTATTATCTTTCATTTCCACTCCTCCATTAGCCCCTAATACATGAGTACATTGCTGATTATTAATCGACAAATAAATTCATACACTTATGCTGGGACTGAGTGAGCTTGAGAAGTCCCCAGGGTGGCATAAGTTGGATGGATAGTTATGCCTTGGAATTACTTACGAAATTTTGTATGATATCATTCAATAATATGTTAAATGCAAATCTTGAAATTCATGTTAATCCACACGTTTTCTATCATGCATTTTACTAAGAGCAATGACATCCTTCTCTTAACTTTTCCCTCCACACACTTGAATCAGCTTTTGTATGGTGCACAGCATAATAAGAGATAAAGGGGTTTTTTTCTTAAATAATCATTTTATTAGGGGCTCATACAATTCATCACAATCCGTACATATGCCATTTGTGTCCAGCACATATGTTGTACATAATGTTGACTTCATCATTCTCACAGCACCCGCTTTCCACTTGAGCCCTTGGTGTCAGCTCCTCCTTTTTCCCTGTCCCTCGCCGCTCCCCCTCCCCCTGAACCCTTGATAATTTATAAATTATTATTATTTTATCATATCTTACCCCATCCAACATCTCCCTTACTCACTTCTCCGCTCTCCGCCCCCCAGGGAGGAGGCCATATGTAGACCTTGTCATCTGTTCCCCCTTTCTCCCTCACCTTCCCTCCACCCTCCCGGTATCACCACTCTCTCCACTGGTGCTGGGGGAGATTTGTAGGAATAATCTATTATGTTTTTTCTACATAAAAGATTCCGCTTTTCTACAAGCTTCCTGAAGCCCCCATGTCTTGTTTTGCTCTTCAAACATTAAAATGTTATCATTATGGATAATGGTGCCTCTGCTTGTTTTATTCCGGTAAAAATGTCCTACTCCTATGTGATTCACAAGAATCACCCAGAAGGTTATCACTATAAAATCATAGAAATGTTTATTTTTTAAAATAGGTCAATGTGAAGTTATTGTTTCTCCACATACTCTCAGTCTAAATCACTGTACTTCTGATGGTGATGTTTCCATAGCTAATCCATCCCCAAAGAATTTCTCCCCCTTTAATTTATACCATGTCAAATTGCAATGTTGGCATCTTCATTGAGCTCAAATAATATTTCTTGGACAATTTTTTTACTTTGGAGATAGGAAAGAAGTCTGAGGGGCAGGACCAGGGCTCCAGAAGAGAAGGGATACGTCTTCCCAAAAACATTCTCACAGGACAGGCCTTGCCACCGTGAAAGAATTAGAAAATTTATACCTTGGCAAAAATGTCCTGGTCATTTTCTCACTAATACAGTTTTCCATTTTCTAAAAGCGTCTTCCTAATAAAATCCCCATGATTGTTGTGTGTCATTTGAGGGAAAACATCTATCAATATTTCCTCATCAGAATTCCCCACCCCCACCCCCAAACAGTCATCATAACTTTGTGAAGTGACCTCTCAACCTTGCATTTAACCAGCCCAGACCACCCCCTGGGAGACCACTGTTTTGAGTGGACCTTGCTGCCTGGATCATATTAAAAACTTCATTCCTACTTATGATTAACCCACAAAATCAACCTGATTGCCTTCGATCTTATTTAAAAGACTGATGGGAAGGTCAGCTATCTGATCAGGCTAGTCTTCCTGAAACACTGTTCACATACGTTGAGCCCAAAGCTTTGTGTAGACCAAGACTCCAACTTTGGAAGCAATTGCATCAGTCATATGGTTTTTTTTCTCAGTTTCGGGACTTCAGTCACAGTTTCTTCATTCTTTAAGATTGACAGTCTTCCCTCTCCTGGTTCATATTTGAGGTATTTGTGAACATCCTTAAAGCAATAATTGATCCATCTAGAAAATGTTGTTTTATGCGGGGTGGCAGTCCTGTAAACTAGCAAAGCAGCAATGATTTGAGAAGATATCTCCTTGAGTTTTGATGAAAATTTGATCTTAACCCTCAAAATTATTTCGCTCCATGGCGCAATAAACATGCTTTCTTTGACAGGAACCTTAAGACTAAAACATGTAATTTTGAGCAAATTTGTCTGCAGGCATCCACTGGTCACAGAGACGTGTTTAAGCAGGTTTTATATGGAGTAAACTGGTGCAGTGTGAATTTTATTCCTAGTAATCAGAAATTTTCCTTATCCTCATATTTGCTATCAGTATAATTAAGAAAATTGCTAACGACTTTCTGCATTATTATTGGCTTACATACAAACCAATCTGATCTTCATTGACCCTACATTGTTCACATCTCTCCTTATTTTACAGCACCAGGTTACCTGTGCCTTCTTTGCTTGTCATGGGTGGTTGAGCATAGGTTCTATTGATCCCAAGAAGAAAAAAATGTTGTAGTAGAAGCATTTGGTCCTAAAGAATAATGTGATTTGTTTCTTATGTGTAGAGACGGTTGCAGTTCATTTGCTTAGAACGCATTAAACAAGCAGGACAAAGTATTTAAACTATATTAATTTGGATTAATTGGGAAGAAAAGCCTACCTGCTTTAATAGCCACAGCAAGTTATAACATTTCTCTGAAAACTAAGTGACTTAAGTGAAAGTAAAGATGCTCTAAAGAGGATTGATTTCATAACTCTAAGTATTTCATTCCATCCCGTTCTTATATTTAAATACATGCTTCTTAACATTTCCAACTCTTTCCTTTTAACTCTCATTTCTGTCATTTCATATACGTTGATCCTTCGTCCAGCAGGTTATTTCTTGGCGATGATTTGTTTCAGTTCAGCCACAGTATTCCGTATCATAAATTCTGGGCTTTCAAAGTAAGAACTGCTTAGGATTTGATGAACTTCTCTCTCTCTGGAGTTACGTGACTAAAGGATGTGGACCTTGAATTTCTGCATCAGAATTTTCCCATCTCTTTGGCGAACACAGTATGTCTTGTGATATTCATTACTCCTACCGCGAGAGAAGTGAGGGACTATAGGTCTATTTTTCAGCTAAACTGTCTCTCTTTACACCTTAGACAATTGGTATCCATGATGCCAGGAAGTGTAGATCTTAAAGGGTCTCCAAAGGCAACGAGTGGAGAATAAGCTGCTAAACAAGAGCACTGGGAGTCTTTTGTCATCATTCAGGTATCAGCATGGATTGATGTGAGCAGAGCTCAGGGCTAGTTTTAGATAAAAGAGACAAAGGCAAAGATTGAGTTACTCTTGAGACGAAGGTTTGTAAAAGGCAGCTTTGGGGGTGGAGAGTGGAGGAAGTGAACAAAATAACAGGGAATGTTACTTCTCGGTTGCCTTTCCTGGTGACCAGGTCCACGTGGAACAGCCTGTGCAGGGAGCACCTCCTTCCTTCCTGCCCTCCTTCCTTCAGGCTTTCCGGATTCTGCTGTGGCTTCTTCAGAAACCATCACTGAGTCACTGGAGCTTAAAATAAGGCTGGTTTGTTGAGATTTAAATTGGAGCTTCTGAATCACACTCAACAGATCTTAGTTCGAAATCTTGGAATAATACTTCATAGATTTATGCAAGAGGAAACAAATTTAGAGTCTACTCAGTGATGTGAACATGAGGTTTATCATTGCTCTGAATTCACAAGTTAACTTTTGATATCACTAAACAATGTGGCTGTATTGCTTACATAGCTTATTATAAGGCAATGTACAGTAATAGTTAAATATGTGGAATTGAAATTCAGTTAAATTTATATTTAAATCCTGGTATTCTATACATTATAGCTCTGTAATCTTTGGGAGGCCACTTAAACCTCCTTAAACTTTGGTTTCTTCACTGGTTAAGCGAGGGTAACTTATTCCTGCTAGAATTTTGGTGAAACAAATTAGGAGATAGCTTAAAATATTAGCACATATCCTGGGGCAGAGTACAACCACTCCATAGTTCGGGTCCAAGGACCAGGTTGTTATGTGAATGTACATGTTATGAAATAATGGACTGTCACATCACATCATAAAAAGATAGAAGGATGGCTACATCAGTGCGTAATTGACAAATTACATAATTATATAACGTTCAAGTCCTGTCATTACATAACTGCCAAACACACTGAGGGATATGATCCAGGTATGTTAACATAACCTAACCATCTATGTTGCTCTGGCTCTAAACCTTGTCATTTGTTACCACCAAACTATTTGGCTGGTAGATTTTCATGATTGCTTTAAATATGAAATCACTTATAAAGAGAGTCAGTAAATGAAGCGAAGGCATATTACTACTTTGAAAACATGGTAAAGTACCTAGAAGAGGTATTTTATACGTGCTCTTCATTGATGGGCTCATGAGTGCATGCAGCCAATCCTTTATGCACTCATCTAAATACTTGCATATTTACTCAACAGACATTTTCCTGGGAACCCAGTGTTTATACACATAAATTTGGCAACCCAGATGGCATAACCCAATCCCTTGAAAAATATAATCTATCACAACTCATGCAATAGTAATTAGACAATATGCATAGTACTGCAACTTTTAAGAAACTTAATTTTGATTATTAATTCACTCCAAAATATATCTTTAGGCTCAGACCTTTGCTCTGAAGAAATAGCCCAAAACTTTAAAAAGTAATTCACACTAACTCTACTCCATTTCTTCCAGAAAATGGAAGCATGAGAGACACTTTCCAATTCATTTTATGATCTGAGTACTATCCTAACACGAAATGAAGCAAAGTTGAAATGCAAAGAAAACATGCAGCTCAACATTCTCCGAGGAGAGAGGCAAAAATTCTTATAAAAAATGTTAGCAAACGCAGCTGTTCTATTCCCTTGTGTTGTACCCATTTTTCCATCTAAAAAATATTAACAAATAGAATTCAGCAATATCTAAGCAGAATTTCAAACCAAGATTATGTGGGATGCAAAGCTGTTACAATACTTCAAGTTCAATATAATTAATCTTCATATTAATATGGAAAAAAAGATCATATTCACCAAATTGAAAAGGTTTTTGAACAATTCAACACTATTTGATGACATCACATAGAAAAACAGAAACATCTGAGAATTTTATAAACTTGATAACATTTGTGAAATAATTTGTAGATAGCGTTATTTTTTTTCTCTCCTCCCTCCCCGCTTCCCCCGATAGCATTATATTTAATGATAAAAATATATATAATAGACTAGTGAAGTCACTTATTCTTTATGAAAAGTTTATGAGGATATGAGGATAATCCCCCAAATAATGTAGTTGTTGACAAATGGATAGACCATTTTAAGTCGCTCATCCACATAAATTTGCAAGGAACTAGACATGTTTGGGTTGAAGAGGACCAATGCTTAACATCAGAAACATAGTTCTGTAGGCCTCTCAATTGGTGAGTTTACACAATTATCACTGAACAATTACAGTTAAGCAAACTTTCTGCTTGATGGAGCTAACTTCTTTACCAAGATCAACTGTGGGGAAGAGCGTAGCTTTCGATGGGGATTTTAAACCGAGGGGCTGTATCTTCAGCGCCGTCCTCTGCAGAAGGGTTTCTTGGAAGAACGGTAATAGGAGATGGAGCAATGACTTGACCAGAAGAGCCCTGAAGAATAAGCAGAATCAGAGAAATCTTCAGGCACCCACCTGACAGGGTTGTTTTGGCTCCTTCTGACTTTGTTTCTTAACGGAAAACAAAGCAAAACAAAATAGAAAAAAACGTAAAGAGGATTCTTTCTTGTCTCCAGTGAATAATGTAAACGAGATTGTATAGGCAGGGTCAAATACCCAGGAGCCTCATGGGCTGGGGCCAAAGACGGGTATGGTTGCTTACAACGTGTATGTCCTTTTGGGAGCCTAAAAGCAGAATTTACATTTAATTCCACTTTCCAAAACTCTCGAGGATTTATTTGTTGTTAGACTGCATTTTCATGACAGTTGATGATGTGAAATCCTTTCTCCTGTGCTCACTGGTCATTAGCAGATCTCTTTCGTGTACTATCGGTTCAAGTTTCCAGCCTGGTTTGTTTGTTCATTTAAATTGCGTTACTAATGTTTCTATTATTGAGTTGTAGAGATTTTCTATATTTTCAGGATAAAAGCCATTTGGTATTGATAAAGAGGAGGCTTTCTGTTCCAGTGGAGGCTACCGACTTGGGAACCTCACATGGTGTCTTTAGGAGTTAAAATTGACTTGAAGGAAGTAGGGAATTGTTGTTGTTTTGTTTTAAAACACAGAAGAATAACCGTTTGACCTTTAACTTGGTAATGATTTCTTATGGCCTTAAATTAGGCAATAATTTGCATATGTCACAAAACATAATCCCTAAAAACTGGAAAAAATGATAACTTGACGTATATAAACAAATACATTCTGCCCCCCCATTAAAAAAATAAATTATTTTATTGGGAGCTCTTACAGCTCCCAATATAACAATCCACACATCAATTATATCAATATAACAATCCATATATCAATTATATCAAACACATTTGTACACATGCTGCCATCATAATTTTCAAAAGGTTTTCTTTCTACTTGAGCTCTCCTCTTTTTTTCCCTCCATCCTCCTCTCCCCTTCATGAACCTTTGATAAATTATAAATTATTACTGTTTTCATATCTCACACTTTCTGCTGTCTCCCTTCACCCATATTTCTGTTGTTTGTACTGCTCAGGGTGAGGGGTGGGGGTAATACATCGATCATTTCAATTGGTTCCCTCTTTTTTCCCCTTCTCCCCCCATCCTCCCTCTACCCTCATGGTATTGCTACTCCCATTACTGTCCCTGAGGGATTGATCTGTCCTGGATTCTGTGCGTCGGGAGCTCTATATAAACCAGTGCACATGCTCCAGTCTACCCAGATTTGAAAGGCAGAACTTGGGTCATGCCTGTGGGTGGGGACGGAAGCGTTAAAGAACTAGAGGAATGTTGTATGTTTTGTTGGTGCTAGACTGCAACCTGGATGACTCGTCCCTTCCTTGTGACCCTTCTGTGAGGGAATGTCCAATTGGCTTGGAGTCTCCTCTCTGACCCCACTTGTTTGCATCGATATGATTGTTTGTTTGGGGGCTTCTGATGTCACTGACACTTTGTAATCACACTGTATTGCCCTCAAGGGTTGGCACACCAGGCTGAATATGGTCTATTGTTAAAGGGAAAAAAAACTGTGAGTAAAATGAAAACATAAGTCAGAGTCAATGAAAAAGCATTTGTAAATCCTATAGCTGACAAAAGAATTTTCTTCATAATAATTACTTTGTTAAAAAATAAAGATGAAATCTCTGTAAAAGGGCAACCATTTTAATAAGCATTTTACCAAAGAAGAAATCAAAAGGCTAATGAATTTATGAAAATATGCTCAATTTTCTTAAGTTTTTATGAAAATTAAAATGAAACACACTAGACATCTTCTAGATTGCTATATTAAAAAAAATTGACAATTCAATATACTGATAAGGGTATAGGAATAAAATTTCCAGCCAATGATTTGTATGAAAAAATAAATTGTTTATCCCAAAATTTGTATGTTCATAATATATGAATTCATAACCAAAAATGTGTTTATCAGCATTATTTATAATAGACTCAAACTGGAAATTGCCCTAATGTCCATCAACTTGTCATGTGTACTTAAAATGTGGCACGATGTAAGTGAATTACAAATGGAATAAAATATTGATACATATCAGACACGGAAGAACCTCAGTAATATTTTAAGTGAAACATACAAACATAAAAGATGTGTTGAATGATTCCAGATACTTTCAGAAAAGGTACTTTTTTGTTTTGTTTTTATGAGGCTGGAAGTTGGAGCAGGATTTGATTACAGAGTCCCCAAGGAGGATTCTGTGGCCATGGAAATAGCCTGAAGCTGGTTTGTGATGGTGGTTGCCCCTAATTTGTTCATTTTGCACTTATAGCGAGTGACGTCTATAGCACATAAATTATATAACAATTTAAATTTTTCATAACGTTAAGAAAATGTAATTCATTTTTGTCTTCATTAAACAGTTTTATTGGAATATAATCCACATATCATATAATTCAATAGTTCAATGATATCAAGAAGAATTGTACAATCATCACCACAATTAACTTTAGAAATTTTTCTTCTTTCTTACACTCCCTGTTGTCAGCTCTCTCTTTCACACCCTCCCCAAATTTCCCCTGCCACCACCCCCACCCTACCCCACCCCCCGCCCCAAGAAACCATTCATCCAGTTACTGTCTCTATGGAGTTACCCACCCTGGATTTTATATTCAGAAAAACATACAAGAACCAAAAATAAAGAAACATAAAAGTTAATAACAATACAAAATAGAGAAAAACCTCAGTTGAAAAGAAAGCAGAAAATATTAAAAACTAAAACAACTTTAAAATGGATATAAAGGGAGATCAAATGATGAGATGTTAAATTTTAGCCTAACTACATTTGCAGTCATCCACTTTCCAGGACACTCAGCATGATTCAAATCCCTGGTTTATGTTCAGAAGGCATAATCCATCAGTATTTCCCTTCATTTTTCCCCCCTTCAAGCCATTTTATTAGGACCTAATCTAGATATCATACCATTCCATAGTTCAGTCATACCAAGCAGTATCGTACAATTGTTACAACAGTCAGTTTCAAAGCATATTCTTCCTTCTTGATATCAACTCACACTTACCCCTCTCTTACCCACCTTCCCTACTGTACCCCTCAG
>NW_022111309.1:4395503-4396705 GCF_000313985.2 Echinops telfairi | reverse complement strand
ACTGTACCCCTCAGCAACACTCATTCCCACTGTACCCCTCAGGAACACTCATTCTAGTTATTATCTCTGTAGATTCAGCCATTCGGGTTTCATATACCAAAAATAAAAAAAGAAAGAAAACATAAAAGCTACCAAAAATGACAAAATATAAGAGATAAATCCAAAATATGAAAAAAATCACAGAAATATTAAGAACCAGATCCAGCACAAAGTGTTTCAAAATGGAGATCAAGTGACAAGGTTTAACCCATTCAAGTCAGATTTACATTTTCATCTGCTGTGGTTGTCTCTAAAATACTGTCTGCCAGGTTGTTGCCATACCTTAACTATGGTAAGAGGGAACTCACCGGAGGCTTATTCCCTGTGTAGATCCTGCAAATGTATTCTGCAGTTCCGCCATCATTCATAGTCTCTACACACGGGAATCTCACAATTTAAGTTCTGATACCCTTCCATTCTTGGGATGAGTTATATAATTTACAATCCTTGGATCACTGATGTTGATGTACTTCTTCCATATGGGCTTAGTTGATGTCTCACTTAGATGGCTGCTTCTTTGAAAATAATCCTTTAAGATCCCAGAGACTATTCTTTCTGAGAACTGGGCACCATTTAATTTCTTCACCACACTTTTCTGTAGCACTCAAACCCTCTGTATCCTTCATGAGGGTGAGTATCGAGCAGGGCCATGTCATAAGAACCAATAGTCCCTACTGGTTCCATGACAGAACTTTCTTCCCTGGCTTTTTGATTATTGTTGGTTGTCTTTTCCTTCTTATGTATTATTAGTATGTTTGCCTTTATACGATTATGTTTTTACCCTTACCACCTCAGCATAATTTTGTTTTTTTATTGTTTTCTACTGGGTTTCCCGGCTGTGAATGACAGGAGGATTGGATGCATGGTGATAATAATGGATACAAGGGGATCTAGGGATCCTAGGGGGTGGGGAAGGAGAACTTGGTAGTAATTAATGATGGGAGGGACCACTAGAATGGATTGTGATTGAGTAAAACATTTTTAAGATGATTTAACTATTGGAGGGGTGCTCTAAAATTGATGTGGGGCTGATTGTATGATTCTTCATGTTATGATTGAACTATTGAATACAGTGAACCCTCGTTTATCGCGGTTAATCGGTTCTAGACCCTACCGTGATAAATGAAATTCCGCGAAGTAGGATTCCTTATTTGTAAATCAAA
>NW_022111309.1:4393355-4395324 GCF_000313985.2 Echinops telfairi | reverse complement strand
TATTATACATAGTTCTTACAAATACTGTAATCAATAGCCTATGAAATGACTTAAGGGATGTACTCTACATGTGGGTCGCCGTCTTTTTCCTCTGAAGGAGCGGGTATAGGCAGTGGGTGCTGTTAAGCAAAAACCGTGATAGAGTGAAGCCGCGGAAGTCGAAGCGCGAAGTGGCGAGGGTTCACTGTAATATGATGTGTAGGCTACTTGCCAATAAATTTGGAGGAAAAAAGCAATAACATTTTAAAAATAGAAAAGAAAAAGAAGGGGAAAAATAACAGAAGAAAAAGAACTAATTTTTCTAATATTGGAGCTAGGATTAAGCTCAAGCCCCAAATCCATTCCTGAATCTATATGTGGGTTTTTTTTTGCCTCTGGTTCACCTTACAGACATCCTTGTTCATTTAAGGTAGAGAATCTTATAGATCATCTCCCTGGAGCATAAGGACCTTCTGTTTATAGTGTAGTTTATTAATCCATGGTAATAATTTTAAAATACTATTGAGAAAGGAAGATTGGACAAGTGTAAGCTAGCTAAATTATTGTGTAAAACACTATTGAGAAAGGAAGATTGGACAAGTGTAAGCTAAGAATACATGGATTTTTGATTTGCACACAATGAATCCTCATGTGACTGGATGCTATTTACACAAACAATGAGAGTTGGTGGACAGGCAAATCTTATAATAATATTCACTGACTGTATAAGACACAGGTCTGCCAGAATAATATGCATCTTACTACAGCAAGCAGGGTATTGAAGTAATAAGTAAATGTTAGTCCCCCCACCAACAATTTACTACTTCTGGTGTAGCTGACCTATCTATCCTTTAATATAAATAAAAAGGCTTCTTTTCAAAAAGGTCTTCATTTACATTATTTGCTTTTTGAAGAAACTTTAATTTCCTTCAGACACTTGACTTCACCAGACCCCTGGCAATACTCCTTCGTGGAATAAAAGATCTTGGATCTCTATGGAAAGCTCCTTCTAAGCTGTGAACAGTATGCAAATATGTGCACAACAGTGGAACTCCAGGAGCTCTTCTTGTCTGTCCAGGTCTCTTAATGTGTCCTTCTTTCTCAGGGCATGGTTACCACTTTTCTATTGCTCTCTGCTTCCCCCAAAGTATTTGTTTCCCTTCTCCAGACAGATTCCCATCTTTTGAAGCTTTGGGGTTTTTTTTCTCTTTTTCAGTTTTTTTTAATTTTTATTTTTTAATCATTTTATTGGGGGCTCATATAACTCTTATCATAATCCATACATACATCAATTGTATAAAGCACATTTGTACATTCATTGCCCTCATCATTCTCAAAACATTTTTTCCCATGTTAGCCCCTGTCATCAGCTCCTCATTTTCGTCCACCCTCCCCACTACCCCTCCCTCCCCACTACCCCCTCCCTCATGAACTATTGACAATTCATAAATTATTATTTTGTACTATCTTACACTGTCCAACGTCTCCCTTCATCCACTTTTCTGTTGTCCGTCCCCCAGGGAGGAGGTTATATGTAGATCCTTGTAAATGGTTCCCCCTCTCTACCCCACCCACCCTTCGCCCTCCCAGTATTGCCTCTCTCACCACTGGTCCTGAAGGGCTCATCCGCCCTGGATTCTGTGTTTCCACTTCCTATCTGTACCACTGTACATCCTCTAGTCTACCCAGATTTGTAAGGCAGAATTGGGATCATGATAGTGGGGGAGTAGGAAGCATTTAGGAACTAGAGGAAAGTTGTATGTTTCCTCATTGCTACATCACACCCTGATTGGCTCGTCTACTCCCTGAGACCCTTCTGTAAGGGGATGTCCAGTAGCCTACAAATGGGCTTTGGGTCTCCACTCTGCACTCCCCCACTCATTCACTGTGATATGATTTTTTGTTCTGATGATGCCTGATACCTGATCCCTTCGACACCTCGTGATCACACAGGCTGGCGTGCTTCTTCCATGTGGGCTTTGTTGCTTCT